>NC_140590.1:60727548-61267548 GCF_964204655.1 Triturus cristatus
AGTAATATGTATGTGCAAATTTAGTGTTCATTTAAATGGGAAATGTGCTGTATATCACAGTGCACTACCACACCATGTTTTAGTAATATATTTGTGACAGCGTTCTCCAAAATGCAACACCAACCATATACTACACCCTTACCACTCTTCGGCAGAATGTCCTTTCACTTGCCCTTTGTAAGATTCTTGTTTTTTTCACAATCTCTCAGTTCAGTGATGTAACATTGATGAAATCACCCCACACCTAAACATTTTCCAGCACCGTTGACTAACAGGGTGGCAGGTAAAGGCTAGAAGAAGGGTCTCATTCAGTTCCAGTTGCCACTGGTCAGCTAGGCAGTTGCAGTAAAAAGGCCTCTAGTAGCTTATATCCCTGCAGGTTTAATAGGAGGTCAACCTTATGATCCTTGGAGTCCACTTCTTTGTCCTGGGTACAAGTCGGACAACAGGCTCAGTCCTTTAGACTCTTCTGAGGTCTCAGGACAGCAGGTTCAGTCCTTCAGGCCTCCTATGATCTTCCACAGGTCCAGGTTTCTGTCAAGTAGGTGCCAGGAGCTGCCAGTTATTCCTGGCACAAACTAGGTGGTGGGAATGACCTCTGGTGGTGCCCTAACCAATGAAGCTAATTTCCTGGCGCTAACCCTAGCCACTTTGGGCATTTACAACATGCCCATGGTCTTTTGCCACACTAAACTTGGGCTCTGAGGGCTGGGGTGTGTGTGCGTGTGTGGGGGGAGTGTAATATGATAGTTCCACTGCCCTCTCACATCTAACACCAAAATCCTGTTTTAAGCAGTCCCTGTACCCACAACAACCTCAGCGACAGAAGTCTAGTAAAGCTGAGCTTTCAGTAACCAGACAGTATTTTTTTGGCATTCTGTTTCCCTCCTTCGAAGTGCACCCCGAGTGTTATGTAAACCCAGCGGACTTTTCAAACAGGCTGTGACACTGTAATGTCAAAAGAGGCCCACTGTGAACTGGCCTGACTGACTGGAAAGACAAAGAATGGACCTGCTCAAGTGTGAATTCGTATTTGCCTGTAATAAGGGAGGCCTTGTTGAAGTGCGTCCGAAGTGTACTATGAAAAGCCCCAGCTGACCTGTCAAACAGGATGTAACATTCAACCAGGACTTGACACTTTAATGTCAAAAAGGATCCTCCCAGCCTCCTTTCGCATATTCTGTTAGGTATAAATGGGTCATCTCTGCCCATTCAGGTCAGCTTATTAATTACTCCTGGAACGAAGTTCACACCTCATTCACATCTATTTAAATGCTAATTATTGGCTGGCCAAAGACGGAGAACAAAATGGAGACTTAGCTTCTAGAGGCTTTAGGCAGAAAAAAGGTAACTATTTAAAAGTCACCTTTCTGTAATATTTAGAACAAATACGGCTTCACCATTGAATTAAAATGTTAACAACTATTAAAAATAGTTTATTTTCTATCTAATCCAATCTCCCATATTTAATATTGCATTACAGTCTTTTTCCATGGAACAGCCAAACCTGATACAGTGAAAACAGCTTTGATGGCATTTTCTCTGTAAGGACATGTTTAACATTAAGCTTTTACATGTCCTACTTTTAAATACCATGCACCATGCCTTAATGGGCCATAAGGTCTTATCAGGGGTGACTTAAGAATATTTAAAAGGAAGGTTTAGCCCGTCAAAAGCAGTTATTTGACAGGTCAAATTTGGAGTTAAAACCCACACAGGCAGGCCATTATCATTCTACTGGATGGCACAATGGGTGTTGCAGTCCACTTGTGACGTCTAACTTATGGGCCCTGGGTATATGCTACAGACCTATAGGTAAGTTAAACATGCCAATTAAGTAGTATACTAATTCTACCATGTCGAAAGGAGGAGCACAAACACTTAACCACTGGTCAGCAGGGGTAAAGTGCACAGAGTTCTATAGCTAGAAAAAATAGGGTTCAGCAAAAAATATCAGGGAACCCTACAGAGAGGGCATATTTTCAACAAACCAATACTAGTGACACTTTACATTGATTTTATAGATAGAAATCCAGAGGAGCTGTGTCCTGTGCTGCCGATCTTGGAAGTGGGGATTTAGGTCTGAACTCTGACCTCGGCACAACATCCTACGGTTCTGGAAAATCACTTAGAGTCGCCATCCCTAATAGTGTGTAATGCCTGCTTCTCTTGTATAGTGATCTGATGTCCTGGGGCAACATTCCCGCAAAATAAAACAACCAAAAATATGTGAGCTTCTGGGACCAGACAGAACTGTTCTGATTGAACTGAACTGGAAAAACAATCAGTTTATATTATTGAGCGGTTGGAGGAGCCAATGAAAATGTTTACTGTGGCATGATCTGGTCCAGGGTTGCGCGAGGTGGGGGCACCGCTTGCGGCCTATTGGGCATATCAGGTGGCCCTTACTTGCTTCTGTTAACCAGCGGGGTGCTGGAAATCAATAAGACATGAGCCAAGGCTGTGAAGCCTCAAGGGTCCCTGCCACCAGGGTTGGACTGGCCATTAGGCGGTTCCAGGAGGGATGGTCTGATAGGCCAGTGTGTGGGGCATGTTTGGCTTCTTGCAGGCTTGTTTTATGCTCTTGTGGGCCTGTTTTAACTGTTGATTTCCCTGGTATTGCTAGAAACATTGCCTGCAGCAAGCTCAAATCCATTCAGTCTTCAAATACACCTAAAGGGTGAGTCTTCACAAGTTCAAAACTGCCCCAATTGGCAAACATAGGTCACTCTTTTAGCGATATGACTCACTAATGAGGAACTTTTTTATTTTGGTACCAGAGATTATTTTCTGTCGCGATCTGATCCTGATTACTTGGTTAATGAGATTTTAAAAAAAACACTGCAGCACCTCCAGCATCCTGCCCAGCTCCCCCTTAGGAACATGCCTACCTTTAGAAATGCGAATAAGATTGAATGTAAACAAGCAGAGCATAGGGGGCCCGAAACTGGCAGGTGACTGCCCTAAACCTTTACATTGGTTTAACCGAGGTAACTGCCAGTCGAGGGAGTGATACGGGATGAGTTGGACTACTTTAAATCTCAGTCAAAAAGTAACTTACCACTCTAGCTTCAGGAATCTAGTCTCCAGCACTGATGGTGAGCCGGATGTAATCATTCCCCGTGGTTCTTCTCTCCTCATGACACTGAAAGACCAGAGATTGAGACAAATGGTGATGGTTACATGTCAAGCATAAAAAATATTATGTCTAAGCGATATAAAAGGCAGATGTTCTTGTTTAAAGTGATAAAATTACTGACCTGAAGTGGATGTAATGCTGAGTCTGGCTTGCAGTGACTCAAACTTGTGACCTTCTGAACACCACATTTACCAGCAGCGAGCGTTCAACTTAAACATTTTGTCAGGTCGGCCCCCACATCTTCCTGTTTCCAGTGTGTCTAGCTGGCTCACTACAACATACCAGGAGAGTGGGTGGTTCCATGTCCTGCCCTCCCCAGGGAAACTATTTGTCTTACTGTGGTCACATTAAGAGTCTTTTTATAGCGTTTGAAGCTTCTCTAAGCACTCCCATTATTTGGAGATAAGGGAATAACAAAGCATTGGGAGACTATGGGGCATATTTATAAGCTCCTATCATCATCACAACGTCACTTTTTAGGACGTTCCTGTGGCGATAGGGGCTTCGCCTTATTTACAAGGCAGCGTTAAGCCACTTAACATGGCCTTGTAAATAAGGCACCCTTTCACTCTACACTCAGCATGAAAGGGGAGGGAAATGGGTGTTGCTGTGGGCATTCCAACGCAATACCCATTGATTGTAACGCTGTCCCCTATTTACAAGGGTGGCATAAATAGGAGGCAGCACTAAAATTAAGACCAGGGAAAACCTGGTCTTAAACAGGCGAAACGAGGAGAAATGCTTTATTTCTCCTCGTTCTTGCTGTTTCCATGTGTGGTGCCTTGTGCAGCATACATAGAACCAGAAAAGTGCTTATGATTGTTTATGTGCAGGAAGGTGACCCTTCCTGCACATAAACAATTTTTAAAAAGTGACGTTTTGCAACTTCTATGTGTGCTGCATTAAACAGCACACATAGAAGTTTCAAAACGCCATGAATGATTGTTTATGTGCAGGAAGGGAGACCTTTCTGCACATAAACAATAATTAATAATTTCCCCCAACGCAGACACCCTTGCACTATGGTGCAAGGGGGCCTGCATTGGCACCACACAGCTGAAATCAGCAACAGCGCTAGGGGAAACACAGTGATGCACCGCATTCTTGTGACTATGGAACATCCCTACATCTTCAGAATGGAGAAGCGTGGCATTAGCAATGTTTGCTTAACACAACGCTTCTCCATTCTGTTGTAAATATGCCCCAATGAGTCCTTTTCAATTGGCCCTGGAGCACTAGGAAGCATCTTTGGTGGGAGCTTTTTTTAGCATTAATGTTGTAATACTGTTTAGATATTAAGGCCCTCATTTATAGCGCCACAAGCCTTCCTGATCCATGAGATACAGTGCATTCCTGCACTTTTTCACAGCACTGGGGCACATATGGGCTGTCATTGACCAACAAAGGCACTCTTGCACCATGGTGCAATGGTGTCTGCATTGAAATCAGGTACAGTGCATTCCTGTCCTGTTTCACAGCACTGGTGCACACATGGGCTGCCATTTACCAACAAAGGCACTCTTGCACCATGGTGCAATGGTGTCTGCATTGAAATCAGGTACAGTGCATTCCTGTCCTCTTTCACAGCACTGGTGCACAAATGGGCTGTCATTTACCAACAAAGGCCCTCTTGCACCATGGTGCAATGGTGTCTGCATTGAAATCAGGTACAGTGCATTCCTGTCCTCTTTCACAGCACTGGTGCACAAATGGGCTGTCATTTACCAACAAAGGCACTCTTGCACCATGGTGCAATGGTGTCTGCATTGAAATCAGGTACAGTGCATTCCTGTCCTCTTTCACAGCACTGGTGCACACATGGGCTGCCATTTACCAACAAAGGCTCTCTTGCACCATGGTGCAATGGTGTCTGCATTGAAATCAGGTACAGTGCATTCCTGTCCTCTTTCACAGCACTGGTGCACACATGGGCTGTCATTTACCAACAAAGGCACTCTTGCACCATGGTGCAATGGTGTCTGCATTGAAATCAGGTACAGTGCATTCCTGTCCTCTTTCACAGCACTGGTACACACATGGGCTGTCATTTACCAACAAAGGCACTCTTGCACCATGGTGCAATGGTGTCTGCATTGAAATCAGGTACAGTGCATTCCTGACCTCTTTCACAGCACTGGTGCACACATGGGCTGCCATTTACCAACAAAGGCACTCTTGCACCATGGTGCAATGGTGTCTGCATTGAAATCAGGTACAGTGCATTCCTGTCCTGTTTCACAGCACTGGTGCACAAATGGGCTGTCATTTACCAACAAAGGCACTCTTGCACCATGGTGCAATGGTGTCTGCATTGAAATCAGGTACAGGTGCATTCCTGTCCTCTTTCACAGCACTGGTGCACAAATGGGCTGCCATTTACCAACAAAGGCACTCTTGCACCATGGTGCAATGGTGTCTGCATTGAAATCAGGTACAGTGCATTCCTGACCTCTTTCACAGCACTGGTGCACACATGGGCTGCCATTTACCAACAAAGGCACTCTTGCACCATGGTGCAATGGTGTCTGCATTGAAATCAGGTACAGTGCATTCCTGACCTCTTTCACAGCACTGGTGCACACATGGGCTGTCATTTACCAACAAAGGCACTCTTGCACCATGGTGCAATGGTTTCTGCATTGAAATCAGGTACAGGTGCATTCCTGTCTTCTTTCACAGCACTGGTGCACAAATGGGCTGCCATTTACCAACAAAGGCACTCTTGCACCATAGTGCAATGGTGTCTGCATTGAAATCAGGTACAGTGCATTTCTGTCCTCTTTCACAGCACTGGTGCACAAATGGGCTGTCATTTACCAACAAAGGCACTCTTGCACCATGGTGCAATGGTGTCTGCATTGAAATCAGGTACAGTGCATTCCTGTCCTCTTTCACAGCACTGGTGCACACATGGGCTGCCATTTACCAACAAAGGCACTCTTGCACCATGGTGCAATGGTGTCTGCATTGAAATCAGGTACAGTGCATTCCTGACCTCTTTCACAGCACTGGTGCACACATGGGCTGTCATTTACCAGCAAAGGCACCCATGCACCATGGTGCAATGGTTTCTGCATTGAAATCAGGTACAGGTGCATTCCTGTCCTCTTTCACAGCACTGGTGCACACATGGGCTGCCATTTACCAACAAAGGCACTCTTGCACCATGGTGCAATGGTGTCTGCATTGAAATCAGGTACAGTGCATTCCTGACCTCTTTCACAGCACTGGTGCATACATGGGCTGTCATTTACCAACAAAGGCACTCTTGCACCATGGTGCAATGGTGTCTGCATTGAAATCAGGTACAGTGCATTTCTGTCCTCTTTCACAGCACTGGTGCACAAATGGGCTGTCATTTACCAACAAAGGCACTCTTGCACCATGGTGCAATGGTGTCTGCATTGAAATCAGGTTGTTTTTATGGGGAAAGGGACGCCTTGGGGAGGCGTAGGCTTTTGACGCATTATCAGGTTCACTGCATGTAATAAATCTGGGAACGTGTCAAATGCCATGTGTGTTACATGGAAACAACCACCGTAACACTCATGGCATGCCTCGCCATGGCAATGTGAGGCAACGCAGTGACTTGTGCTGCATTATCTCACACCATATTCACGAGGCCAGGAAACGCCACCCAGGCTGGCTTTCCTTGGCCTCGTATATATAGGTAAGCCCAGTCCGCCGCCAGAACGTCATAAACATTTACGCTCCAGCAGCACTCTGGACTTGTAAATAAGCCCCTGATTGATTAACGAATGCACTCCCTTTCTGCACTTTACTCTCCAATGAAAGTGATAGTGAGCCCTCAAGGATAACCTTAGGATAAGGTAAAGGGATTTAAAATAAGATATAATATGACACACTAGATGCTACTCTCTACCTCTTTAAGCGACTATGGACCTAACTTAGAGGTGGGGGTTTGGAAATGCCAGAAAAGTGATTCTTGGGTCATAGTCCCATAAACATACATTTTCCTGCCCTCTAGCCCCCTAAGGAATCGATGAAGAGCTCAGTCAAACTCCAGACCGTGCTTTTTTTGCTCCTGACATAACGTTCATTAGTACCTATCATCTGGTTTCACAGGTCCTAATTCACAAAGGTAAACATACACCTCAAGTCTAAGGGCCTCATTTATGAGGAATTGTAATAGGGCAGCACCACAAGTCCACTTGCTGCGCTGCCTTACGCCAATGTGAAAGGGCAGGAATGGGACATGTTTATGAAATACTGTGCGTTCCTGTCCTTTCGCCATGTGCTGGTCCACAATTTGCTGCCTTCTGCCAACTTAGGCATCATTGCACCATTGTGCATGGGTGCCTCCCTTACAGGCAGGATTGGTTTTGTGCAGGGAATGAGCACCTTCCTGCACACAAACAATCATGGGAGGCGTTTTCCTATTTCTATGTGTGAGGCTGAATGCAGCAAGATGAAAAGAGGAAAAAAACGAGGAGAAATGTAAACTTTTCTCCTCGGTTAGCCTGCTCTGGAGAGGCGTAAGGCTTTGGTGCTGTCCCAGGTTTACCTGATTAAGTAAATCTGGGTCAGCGTCAAAGCCCATGGGTGTTGAGTGGGAAAAGCCACCGCAACGCCCATGGAATGCCTCCTTGACTCATAGTAAGGCTTCACAAATATGGAATATCCAACGCAGCGCAAATCGCTGCGTTGCCTTACTCAGCACACGGGAGTTGTGTAAACATTCGTACGGGGGGTCTCACTCAAGGCACTACTCACTCGCCTCCTCACTAAGGCACAATACTCAGCATCAGACTAAAATTGCAGGGGCAGATTTACAAGCCCCTTGCGCCTCTTTGCGCCACCAGTACATCACTTTTTTGACGCATCAGCGGCGCAAACAATGTGCCCTATTTACAACGTGACACATCTAGCGAGATGCGTCACATTGTAAAGCCCTGCATCACATTATACCTGCGTCAGGTATAATGTATGCAGGGGGGCGTTCCCACGCAGGAAAGCCTCGTAAAAGTGACGCAGTGAAATCTACAAGATTTCACTGCGTCACTTTTAGGACGCCACTGCGTCAAAACCTTACGTCTGCTTGAAGCAGGCGTAAGGAGTGACACAGTGTAGTGGGAATAGGCCACAAAATGCATTGCTGGAGTTGCGTCATGCTTGCGACACGACTCCAGCAATGCGTGACTTTTGCCCCAACAGATTTGTCAGAATATCAGACGCATCTGTCAATCCTTCCGCCATGGTGCGCCGCACTGTAAATACGGTGCATCCATGGTGGCGCAAGCATTTTTTGTTGTGGCGCAAGGAAAGTGACGCAGATATAGATGCGTCACTTTCTTGTAAATCTGCCCCGCATTGTTTTGTACAAACTGAGCCGACGAGTTCATTGATACCCACCGCCTTGTATATATGGCGCTTGGTACATTCTTTTGCCATTCGTAAAATGAAACACTGCGGATTTCTACGCAGCGCTGCACTGCCCTGACTTGTATTCAATCCGACCTTGGTGTTACAGCGCCTCGTGAACTCCAAGAACCAATCAAGACTCCAAGAAGCCAAAGAAAAGTTTCAACATGGATCTCAAAATATTAAACAAAATGACCGTAAATCACCAGAGGTGCAATTTATAGGTGGCTGGAAACAGAAAAAGCTCTGGTTTGCAGAGGAAATAGTAAAACCGGAGGAGAATGGTGAAATGTCGTCTAGCGCAACCAAATTATGGGTAGGAGCTTCCAGTGGTCGATTCTCCTCTGAATTTAGCATTTTCTCATGAAATCGGATTATTTCATTTTATCACCGAGCCCCGCATCAGGCTATGAGTCGGATCCGTGCCCTGTCAATTAGTGGATTGAGGGGGGCGGGGTGGTGTCCCCGAAGAGGTCAAAGGTGAACAATGTTCACATTTACAGGAGTGTTGCACACGCAGCTCTCCACCGAGCGACAAGACTGTAAGCATGTAGCGCCTGACCCGCTCAGTGGCATAAAACGAAAGGCTGGGCGCTGCTCGGACACCGTATGCCTCACGAAGGAGCATATTATCAAGCCCATTTTCACCGCTTTATTAGCCGACTTCGGTCGAAAAGCGGCGATTTAAATATCGCACTATTATCAAGGACACGCTAACGCGAGTGTCCTTGATTTAGTAGCCATTTTTTCTCCATTTTGCATGTCAGCGATTATTATCGCTAATGACATGCAAAGTGGGCGTTCCTCACAATGTCTGCATGATTAACGTGGCAAACACAACTCCGCACTATTAACAATGCGGCCTCAGCGATAAAACAAGCCACGCTAGCCGCGGTTATCGCATGAAGTTAACGTCTGCTTTTTCTTTTACCTAGCTATGCTGATAATGGAAGGCGGATCGCCAGGTTACGACCACACTTCCCTATCAGCAAGCGTCTCCATAATCATCGCTGGATTTCAGGCGATGTTTATGTTTCTCGCCGTCTATCGCTGGAATTACATCGCCTGTTCGCAAAGCGTTGATAATACGCCGCTAACATTCAGCGATAGACGGCGATAAACAGAAACGCGCTAAGTGCGCTTAGCGATGTTTATCGCTCTTCTTTGATAATATGCCGCATAGTGCCCCCAGCCCGCATGGCACAGTGCACAGCTGTCACGTGACCGTCTGGCATGCTCAATTACACGCTGTCTGATTCTGTAAACTGCACATTACCGGTCTGTCACATTTGATTAACCAGCACTTCCACTGGCGCCTAATGAAGTTTGTCATTAATCATTATTTTACAGTGGGTGTATTTTACTGTAATTATTATATCATATAAATGTGACCAAGGGCACACTGCAGCCCCCATGAATGCCGAATGCCAGACCGTTTGTTTACTCTATTCATTTTGCGTTTTTCTGATACATGTTAAATATTGCACCCTGACTTAATGTATCTATTTAATAGTGTGCATTTTTCTCGCACATTAAATATATTGCACTTTATATTTGACATATTTTTTCTTGCACGTCTGTGCTTGTGCCCGTGTGTTGCACCTAGCACTTTAGATTCCTCGTGCTACACCCAGGCGTGCACAGTGCTGAAGCGCTCTTCAGTGTAGTTACTGCTCACTGAGGCCCAGCAGGTGATACAGGGATGAACCCTCAACGCAGACCTCACATCCTTCCACTATGTACCTGTAGCGCATCTTTAGATTCTACGAAGCGCACTGAGCTCCTCTCATTGTGCGGGTCTGTGGTCGTATGTCCTATGTCGGCCTCAGGTGCTTCAACTATGTGAATGCAGCACCCCTGGCTCTTCCATTGGGTCTGTCAAGCGCCATAAAGCCTTCCACTATGTCAGTGTAGCGCCTCTTTAGATTCTACGAAGCGCACTGAGCTCCTCTCATTGTGCGGGTCTGTGATCCTCTGTTCTATGTTGGCCTCAGGTGCTTCAACTATGTGAATGCAGCACCCCTGGCTCTTCCATTGGGTCTCTCAAGCGCCTTAAGGTCTTCCACTATGTCAGTGTAGCGCCTCTTTAGATTCTACGAAGCACACTGAGCTCCTCTCATTGTGCGGGTTTGTGGTCCTATGTCGGCCTCAGGTGCTTCAACGATGCGAATGCAGCGCCCCTGGCTCTCCCACTGTGACTGTCCAGTGATTAAATCCTTCCAGCATGCCCATGTAGCGCCTCTTTCGTTTCTGCAGCACTCGCTGAGCTTCCCTCATTGCGCAGGTCTATGCGCTAGCTTCTGATGCTTCAATTATGTGAATGTAGCACCACTGATCCTTCCATTGTTTCCCTGCAGCTCCTTAAAGCCTCCACTATGTCCATGTAGCACCTCTTTGGAGTCTGCATCGCTCACTGAGCTCCTCCTATTGCACGGATCTGTGGGCCTATGTCCAGTGCAGGCCTCAGATGCTTCAACCACGTGAATGGAGTACCTCTGACTCTTCCATTGGGCCCGCAAGCGTCTTAAAGCCTTCCACTATGTCCGTGTAGCGCCTCTTACGAGCCTGCATCGCTCACTGAGCTCCTCCTATTGCACGGATCTGTGGGCCTATGTCCAGTGTAACCTCAGATGCTTCAACCACGTGAATGGAGTACCTCTGACTCTTCCATTGGGCCCGCAAGCGTCTTAAAGCCTTCCACTATTTCCATGTAGCGCCTCTTTAGAGTCTGCAAGTCCACTGAGCCACTGTAATTGTGCAGGTAAGTGTCTTGTGTAAAACTTCCACTATGTGATTGTAGCACCTCGAGTCCCTCCCTTAAAGCATTCCACTATTTCTGTGCAGCGCCTCTTTCGAGTCTGCATCGCTCACTGAGCTCCTGTAATTGTGTAGGTCTGTGTTTTGTGTAGGCATTTGACTTTCCACTATGTGATTTTAGCACCTCGGGTCCCTACATTGGGTCTGTCAAGCGCCTTAAAGCCTTCCACTATGTCCGTGTAGCGCCTCTTTCGAGTCTGCATCGCTCACTGAGCTCCTCTCATTGTGCGGGTCTGTGGGCCTATGTCCAGTGTAGGGTTCAGATGCTTCAACCGCGTGAATTGAGTACCTCTGACTCTTCCATTGTGTCCATCAAGCGCCTTAAAGCCTTTCACTATATCCATGTAGCACTTCTTTAGAATCGGCAAGTCCACTGAGCTCCTGTAATTGTGCAGGTCAGTGTGTTGTGTAGGCATTTGACGTTTCCAGTGTGTGATTGGGGCACCTCAGAGCCCTTCATTGTATCTGTCAGTACCTTAAAGCCTTCCACTATGCCTGTGTAGCGCCTCGTCACTCTTTGCAGCGCTCACTGAGCTCTTCTCACTGTGCAGCTCTTGCCAGTTGCGTTGAACTCCCCTCGATGCACACATTAACGTTTTTATGCTTCATACATTGGGCACTGATGACGAGAACTCACCCCTGTGCTTTCCTCTTCTGTCTAATTTCCAACTTAGTTTGAAAATATATCTTTTCGTTTTTATTTTTTTATCCTTTGTTCGTGCGAGTGATGACCGGTAGCATTAACAGCCGAGGGCCCCGCGAGGCCAGTTGTCGGACACTGATCGAGGCCCTGGGAGCTCTGACGTCAGGCAAGAACCAAGAGACAGATAGTGATAAAAACAGATCAATCTCGAGCTGTCAGTGTGCAGGTACCGCTGAGCCCTCCACGCTCCGGGCACTCCCCCCTCCCCCCTCGCCCTCTTCCCAGTGATAGAGCAGTGCACGTGTGAGTGTGAGTAAAGTGAGGCATATTCACGAGGGCCTTGTGTCATGCTTACACCACCCGACATAATACATGCACAACGCAAAGCCCCACGTCATATTTATGAAGCCACGCAAAGCCACATTACATGCTTTGGCTGGCTTCGCACATATGGAGTGAGGGAACATAGTGAAATCACCGCGTGGCCTCACTCTGCGCACGGGAGGCGTTCCACGGGCATTGTAATGGGTGTTCCGAGCAACTCCCTTGGCTTTTGACGCATTCCCAGATTTACAAGTACTTGTAATCCTGGGAAAATCTTAGGCCTCCCCAGGTGAGGCGTAATGAGGAGAAGGAATATGCTACTTACCAGTATGCATCTGTTCTTGGCATGTAGAGCTGCAGATCTACACACTTGTGCATAGATCGCCATCTGGTGTTGGGCCCGGATGTTTGCAGTTTTTTTTTTCCTCTTGGAAAGTCTTTGAAAGTCACGAGGTCAGTGACTCCTCCTTTTGATCGTATTGCGCATGGGCTTCGGCTCTATCCTCAGATTGTTTTTCGCCAGCGGGGAAAGATGGAGCGTAGTAATAACAGTGAAGATGCCCATGTGTGTGGTATCTAAATAAGATAAACTGGAACAGATAAAGGTAGCCGGGGAGGCGGGTGGGCGTGTGTAGATCTGCAGCTCTACATGCCAAGAACAGATGCATACTGGTAAGTAGCATATTCCGTTCGAGGCATATGAGCTGCAGATTACACACTTGTGCATAGATTATATAGCAGTACCCATCCTTAGCGGCGACCACCCATATCTGTTGCAGTGGTTTGAAATAATGTTTTGAGTACAGCCTGGCCCACACTAGCTTGTTGCTTAGTTTGCACATCTACACAATAGTGTTTGGTGAAAGTGTGCGGTGTTGACCATGTAGCTGCTTTGCAGATATCATCTAATGGGATGTTTCCTAAAAAAGCCATTGAAGCCCCTATATTACGTGTAGGGTGGGCTTTAGGGGGAACGGATAGCGTTCATTTTGCTTTGTGGTAGCAGAGTTGAATGCATTTGACAATCCACCTAAGCTATCCTTGATTTGGAGATGGGGTTGCCCTTGTGTGGTGGAGAGAAAGAGACAAACAGTTGTTTGGTCTTACGGAAAGGTTGTGTTCTCTTGATGTAGTAGAGTAAGGCTCGTTTGACATCTAGTGTGTGAAGAGCTCTTTCTGCAACAGTTTGTGGTTGCGAGAAGAATACTGGTAGTTCTACAAATTGGTTTAGGTGAAAAGGAGAAATGACTTTGGGGAGGAATTTTGGGTTGGTACGGAGAACCACCTTATTATGGTGCATTTGTAGAAAAGGTTCTTGAATAGTAAGTGCTTGTATCTCACTGACCCTTCTGAGGGAAGTGATGGCTACAAGAAAAGCGGTTTTACCTGTTAAGAATTGAAGTTCACATTTGTGTAGTTGTTCAAAAGGAGGTCCCATTAGTCTGGTGAGAACGATATTTAGGTTCCACACAGGTGAGGGTGGTACTCTGGGGGGAATTATTCTTTTAAGGCCTTCCATGAAGGCTTTAATGGCAGGTAATCTAAAGAGTGATAGATGTTGCCTGTTTTGTAGGTAAGCTGCTATGGCTGCGAGGTGTAGTCGAATGGACGTATAGGCTAGATTGCACCTTTGTAGGTGGAGTAAGTAGCCTATGATGTGTTGAATGGACACATCTAGGGGATCGATGGTGTTGTTATGACAATAGACAACAAAACGTTTCCACTTGGCGGCGTAGCACGCTCTAGTGGTAGGGCGCCTAGCTTCTTTGATGACGTTCATACAGTCAGGGGGAAGATTTAGGTACCCGAATTCTAGGATTTCAGGAGCCAGATCGCAAGGTTGAGCTGAGCTGGGTCCGGGTGTCTGATCTCTCCATGGTTCTGGGTTAAGAGGTGTGGAGAGAGGTGTAATTTTTGATGCGGGTCTACTGATAGTTCCAGCAGTGTGGTGTACCACGGTTGTCTGGCCCAAGTTGGCGCTACTAATATTAGTATGAGGGAGTGCTGTTGTTGTTTGCGCACCACTAGTGGAATTTATTTATTATTTATTTAAGTAGCTTATATAGCGCGCAGCTACCCCCGGAGGGGTGTCCCGGCGCTAAAACAGAAACTCAGGAAAGAAGGGAGGAATCAAGCCGATTGCAAGACAGGAATCATAATCTGGAGAACAGCCATGTTTTTAATTTACTACGGAAGATGGATTCAGACGGGCAGAACCTGAGGTCGAGTGGGAGACAGTTCCATAGTTTAGCAGTAATTACGCTGAACCTTCTGCCGCCCATTCTGGAACGTCGAAAGCGAGGTGCAATCAAGAGGCGTAAGTTGTTAGATCTCAGTGATCTGACAGATTGAGATATTGCCACTCGCTTTTTCAGGTATCCAGGCCCAAGGCCGTTGATAGCTCGAAAGGCGAAGGTGAGGATCTTAAATTGAATGCGGCTTGCAATGGGGAGCCAGTGAAGCTCTTTGCAATAGGAGGCAACCGACTGACGGTAGGGGATATTTCCGATCAGTCTGGCTGCCGCATTCTGAACGATCTGAAGACGAACGATCAGATATTGAGGGGCACCGGCGTATAAGCTGTTGGCGTAGTCTAAATGAGATGTGATAAGGGCCTGAGTAATTGTTCTGCGGGCGTCCAAGGGAAGGTAGGGAAAGATCTTTTTGATCATGCGAAGCTTCACGAAGAAGGCAGAGGTGACCTTGTTGATTTGCGCTTTGCAAGAGAGTGAGTCATCGAATTCAAAGCCCAAGTTACGTGCTGATTGGACAGGGGTGGGCGCAGGGTTAAGTACTGTAGGCCACCACAGGCTGGGGGATATTGGAGTTTTCTGGTTAAAAAACAGGACTTCTGTCTTGTCAGCATTAAGTCTAAGGTGGTTGATGGTCATCCAGACACAGATATTGTCCAGACATTGGCGGAAGTTGGCAAAGGTGGAGTCTGAGTGGTCTCTAAAAGAGAATATCAGCTGAGTATCATCAGCGTAAGAGACCACTCTGACTCCACAAGACTCCACCACTGCGGCCAAGGGTGCGAGATAAACGTTAAAAAACAGAGGGCTCAGGGCAGAGCCCTGCGGGACACCACACAACAGGGGTTTACCCTTTGATTTGAAAGGCCTATGCACCACCTTCTGAGTTCTGCCAGTGAGGAAGGACTCAATCCAGGCAAGAGCGGAGCCACCGATTCCGACCTGCTTTAGACGGTTTAATAGGATTATATGTGAAACCGTATCAAAAGCGGCGGATAGGTCGAGGAGGACCAGCATGGCCTCCTCGCCCCTATCCACACACTCACGGATAGTCTCAGCTACTTCCAGGAGAGCAGTCTCAGTGTTGAAACCTGCTCAGAAGCCGGATTGGGAGTCGTGTAGTAAAGAGTTATTTTCTAGATATTCTGTTAGTTGCAGCTGCACAGCCTTTTCCAGAATTTTTGCGGGTTTGGGGAGGAGGGAGATGGGGCGATAGTTGGAGAATTTTGTAGGATCGGCATCAGGCTTTTTCAGAATGAGAACCAGCAGAGCTTCCTTCCACGTAGTTGGAAAGATGCCATGATGGAGGGAGGCATTCCAGATAGAAAGAAAAGGGTTAGCCAGTGAGGGGGCCAGGTCACCCATGGTCTTGGCAGGAATAGACTCGGAAGGAGAACCAGATCTGCACTGGGTGAGTAACCTGAGTGCGGTCTCAAGAGTCAGCTCGTTATAAGACTGTAAAGAGGCAGATTCCGGGGCCATCACAGGGGGGACCAGGGGAGATTCCTCAGTAGGAAACGAAGTTCTAATTTTATCAATTTTTTCAAGGAAATAGTCAGACAGTCCATCACATAGTGCCTGGCTAGAGGGGTTCTGCACGGCCCTGGCGGGGGGATTTACAAATTCTTTGACAATATTAAAAAGGGTTTTAGAAGAGTTCTTAGCGTTGGAGATTTGTAGTGAGAAGTAGTCTCTCATGGTAGCTTTTTTTAGTTTGAGAAATTTTTTCAAAGCGGTTTTGTAGATTGCTTTGGATTCAGGGTCATAGTTCAGCCGCCACTTGCGTTCAAGTAGTTTGCAGCGGCTTTTTTCCTCACGGAGGGTTGGAGAGAACCAAGGAGCAGAGGGGCGTGTTCTAGCAGAGGTGATGGGTTTGAGAGGGGCAATGGAATCGATGGCAAGGAGCAGTGCGGAATTGCGTCTGGACACATTTTCATCAATGTCACTAGACAGAGGGTCCGGCTGATAGTTGAATAAGGGGTCTAAGGTTGCACAGGTAACTTTATGCCACTTTCTTCCCAGCACTTTCCTGAGGACAGTAGGGGTGGGTCTAGAACTTATCTCTAGGTCAAAAGGGACAAGATGGTGATTGTGAGAAGTTGGCCTGGTATATGATGCTCACTAGTTAAAGTGATCACCTTGTACCATGCCAAGCAACCCTTATGGTGTGGTTGTAAGTCAACCTTTTCGGACTAGCTGCCCTAGTGGTAGCGTAGGCTAAGCAGTCTTTGAGGCTAAACTCGTGAAGCGTGTTAAGCCAGCTGTTTTACCAAATGCAACCCCCTTTTATACCAATGAAAGGACACCACACAGATATATATTCAAAATATATATGTATTTATTTCTCAAAGTAACCCCTAGTCTCTTTATGAGCACAGGAGCACAAATCGTCAAACAAGATTATCACAGAATACACAGAAGTTGCACTTTATATGGATAGGCCCTGGTGGCCACTCAAACCATATACTAAAATAGTGGTATAAGTACCACGAACAGAAAAGGGAAAAGGCCTAGGGCCTCTAGAATCGCTGGGCCTACAAGGAGCTAACTTCAGTTAGTGACCAGGAGGTCCACGGGTGGCGTGTGCAGAGCAAATAGTCACACGCGTGCTCCCATAGGTTTCAATGGGTGCGTAAAAAGTACAAAGTTACTGCAAAGAGGATCTTCCGGATGGACTAGGAACTCAAGATTTGGAACACAGGCACTAGAGATGTAATACTACACTTGGGCACAGGTGTGCCAGCTTTACCTCACCCACAGGAAGCGGGTGCATAGGCCTCGAAGTGCGTCGGGTTTCTTCTATCTGTTCCGTGGAGCCTGAAGACAAAGATGCTGCAGGCGGTCGGTCCGGGAGAGATGCAGTGGATCCAAGAGTGGATCGGAGATGTTGAAGACCTGTAAGCAGAGGGGACAGTGTTCACAGTCACTAGCCAGTGACCGGCGTGGCACCAGGTGGGTACCAGGCAATGTCGGGTGCAAACAGGAAGAAAGGTGTAGCTTGTCTCTGCAGCCACGTGGTCCCTGGAGGTCGACGACGCCCAGGAGTCGGTTCACGAGCTGTCCCACGCAGGCTCTCGCTGTCGGCGGTGTCGGCGACTTGATCGAAGCAAACAAGCCTTGGCAAAAGCAATTGTTGTAGGAGATGAAATAAGCTGATGGTTCTGACCAGCAAGGTCAGAAGGACTGCTCCTTTGGAGGGGAGCAAGGGCCAGTCTGGAGCAACCAGACCAGCGGTGTATTTCGTAGAGTTCTTCGCCAAGATGGCTACTAGCCAGCGGGCCAGCAACCGGTTAGGCGCGTCGAGTGGCAAAATGCAGAAGGGCCCCACGCAGATCGTGGAGATGTTGGAGGGCTCACCTTTGGTGCAGATGCTGCTCGGGTGTTGGGCTTCTCAGATCCCAAAGCACAACTTGGAGGGAGCCTCGGTTGTTGAACTTGTCAGCTTGTCGTAGTCGTTCCAAGATGGCTGGCTCCACGTGTCTCGGTGCCTCCACGGGTCTCCTCTTTTCAGGGACTGTGGATCGGGCGGTGAGAGGTCTGGAGGTCCAGGTCTTGTCAGTCTCTGGGCTCGGGCTCCGGCGGGAGGCGGCGGCAAAGCAGACGTTGATTCGCTGGATGGTGCTTGCGTTAGCAAGGTGGTCACTCCCTGACCACAGGAGAGATTTGCTTCAGTCCTCTGTGCAGCAGAGCGTCGAAGTTCCCGTCTTCTTCTTAGTGTTAAGTTGATTCCAGGATGTCTGAAGTCTTAGGACACAGCTCCTACCTTTAAGCGGATTCTAGGGGCCGGACTACCTGCTAGGTCTCTCCCTATGGGTGGGACCAGGAAGGGGGGTGGTTACACCCCCAATCCTTTGTCCAGCTCGCCCCAGGCCCGGGACTGGTGTGCCCCAGGACCGGTTTGAACTGGCATATGCACCGAGGCTCCTTGTGAGCCACAGGCATGTCTGGTTTCTTTCAAGCCCTACCTGACCAATACACAAAATCCTGTCTGGGGTGGTGCACGCACCTCCCCTGGCAGGAAACCCTTTGTCCACACCTCCCAAGTTGGAAGGACTCCCAGCAGCAGGAGGGCAGACTTGTGTCTGTGGTGGCAGCATCCATTTTGTGGAGCTGAGGCTATGTCTGATTTTACCCGGGTTTCAGGTACTGTACATGTCGTGTCCCTCTAGAAGGGTGGAATGCTAACCCCGTCGCCAGAATTGGCGAGGGGTTAGTATTCCAATTCGTATGACACCTTACTCGACATGTTTTGATAAAGCCAAACCAAAGATAGCATTTAACCGCGAGGTTCATAATGCACTTAAGAGTATATGGTATGACGATATCTGGAAACAGTAGAAGGAAGTTGTTCCGACCACTGCAGACAGGCTCAGCTCATGCCAGAGCACCATCTCACATGGAACCAAGCACTCTGCCTTCAGGATTGTTAAGGCCTGCCATAGGAGTGACTTATAGGTTACCAGGTGTCCCATTTAAGGTTAGGTATAGGTATACTACACCTAAGTAAGAGGTGATTACACCAACTTACCCCAGCTGAGTGATCAGCCAGTTGTGTCAGATTGTTAGGCCAAGCCTGGGGTGGCATAATACATGCTTCAGCCCCTGGCAGGCCTGGGGTACACCAATGCCCTGGGTACCTAGTGTACACTGGTACAGGGGCTGACAGGGTGATCCAACCAATTGGGTATGTACCTAGGGTACATGGAGTCCATTTTAAAGAGAGAACAGCCAGGCTGAGATCCTGAATAGCAGGATCTCAGGCCAACTAAGTCGAAAAACCAGCTAGACCACAGGTACTCATAGTACGGCCCGCGGGCCGCCTGAGGCCCGGCAAGCCTTCATTGGCGGCCCGCGGACCTTGCAGACATCGTACCCGTGGTTAAAAAATAAATAAAATTAATGAGTGTTCCTAAACACTGCCGGTTGCACCAGCGTGACTCTGACTCTGCTCTGTGGGGGCCGGGCGGATCCAGGGATAGTCAGAGGGGAGCTGCGGGGCCTCAGAAGAGGTGAAAAACAACAATTGACTTGCAAATGGTCTTTTAAAGACCTGTGAAGTGCTCGGGTGCGGCTGTTGGTGTGCCCTGGAAACTGCCCCAGCAGGCTGGCACACACGCAGGGTGAGATGACAGAGGATGACAAAGGGAGGTAGAGGGAGGGAGACAGAGGGAGAGGGAGGGAGGGAAAAGGAGGGAGGAACAGGGAGACAGAGGGAGGGAGCCAAAAGGGGGGGAAACGGAGGGAGAGGGAGACAGAGGGAGGGAGACAGAGGGAGGGAGACAGAGGGAGAGAGGGTGACAGAGGGAGGGAAAGGGAGGGGAAGGGAGAGAGAGAGTGTGACAGAGGGAGGGAAAGGGAGGGAGAGAGAGAGGGTGACAGAGGGAGGGAAAGGGAGGGGGAGGGAGAGAGAGAGGGTGACAGAGGGAGGGAAAGGGAGGGGGAGGGAGAGAGAGAGAGGGTGACAGAGGGAGGGAGGGGGAGGGAGAGAGAGAGGGTGACAGAGGGAGGGAAAGGGAGGGGGAGGGAGAGAGAGAGAGGGTGACAGAGGGAGGGAAAGGGAGGGGGAGGGAGAGAGAGAGAGAGAGAGGGAGAGAGAGGGAGGGAAAGAGAGAGGGAGGGAAAGAGGGAGCGAGGGAGAGGGAGAGAGAGGGAGGGAAAGAGAGAGGGAGGGAAAGAGGGAGGGAGGGAGGGAAAGAGAGAGTATATATATATATATATATATATATATTCAGTGAAAAAACCATAGGTTTCACACACGTTATAGTTAGGAATTAGCATTTAAAAAACCTTAGAAATTCAGTGAAAAAACCATAGGTTTCACACATGTTATAGTTAGCTGGACATTTTACTCGTAAAAAACCAATGAAATTCCCCCGTTATAGTTAGTTCAGCTAACTATAACTCGCGCGCCCGCAATGCACTGCTGATGACGTCACATATTACATCACTCATGACATGGTCAGTGACATCACTCATGACATCACTGATGACATCTCAAATGACATCACTGATGACCTCACTGATGACATCATCCAGTGAATGTGTGTTTTTGTGAAAATTAAATATGTTTTATATATGTATATCTCAAGGTTGATGGAAGAATAAATGGGTATATTACTGTCTAAATGGATGATTTCTTTTTGAAAAATTGATTGTGTAACTGACTGATTAAGTGTATCATAGTGAATACATGGCTTAGTGGGTAATGTTTAAATATATAAATATCTGTATCATTTTTTCACTTTGTGTATAAGTGGCTGCATGAGTTGGTGAGTAGCTACATGGGTGTCTATATAGGTTATTAGTTGGTTTTTTGAGTATCAGTCTGAGTGTCTGCATGGTTCGGTGGGGGGTATGACGTAGTGCATAGGTGCATGAATGAGTGACTCACTGTTTGTATGTGTTGAACACAGCATGTGTGCAGGACTGCATGGGTGGATGAGTGTGTGTATGGGTGTGTTAGTGAGTGAATGACTGTCTCAATAGTGTCTTTATGAGTAACTACATATGTTTAAAACTAGTATATGTGACTATTGGTTTATATATGTGAGTATATGTGAGAGTGAGAGATTGAAAGAGTTCCTGTATGAATAAGTATGTATTTCTATAAGTGATTGTTTAAAAGACTAAGTATGTGTAAGTTTCCGTAGAAGTGTGGTGGTGTGTGTATAACTGTATATGCAAGTAAATGTATGTTTGATTCTTTATTAGCATGAGTGACTATGTGTGTGAGTAGCTCTATGGATGAGTGGCATTGTGTAACAGGATGTATAGGTGTATGAGTACATATGATAAGTGAGTACATGTATGAGTGACTGTATTGGACTGTTGGTGAATGAGTGGATGTGTATGTGGATCTTAGAATTACTGAAGAGGTTGTTGTAACTGTTATTGGTATGTCCATTGTTTTGTAAATTTTAGTCTCTATTTTTGAATGTGTGTATCAAAGGTTTTATTAGGGGAAGAGGAGGTCTGCCACTCTATCACAAGGATGATGTCATCAGTGAGGTCATCAGTGATGTCATTTGAGATGTCATCAGTGATGTCATGAGTGATGTCACTGACCAGGTCATGAGTGATGTAATATGTGACGTCATCAGCAGTGCATTGCGGGCGCGCGAGTTATAGTTAGCTCAACTAACTATAACGGGGGAATTTCATTGGTTTTTTACGAGTAAAATGTCCAGCTAACTATAACATGTGTGAAACCTATGGTTTTTTCACTGAATTTCTAAGGTTTTTTAAATGCTAATTCCTAACTATAACGTGTGTGAAACCTATGGTTTTTTCACTGAATTTCTAAGGTTTTTTAAATGCTAATTCCTAACTATAACGTGTGTGAAACCCATGGTTTTTTCAGTGAATTTGCAAGGTTTTTTAAATGCTAATTCCTAACTATAACGTGTGTGAAACCCATGGTTTTTTCAGTGAATTTGCAAGGTTTTTTAAATGCTAATTTTTTTTTTTCTTCTATTTTTTCTAACATATTTTTATTTTAATTTTCTTACCTTTTATAAAGACTATGATTAAATTTTTAAAATTCTTTAATATGTTTTTTTTATATATTTTTTAAAATAAACATGTAAAATTTATTTGCAGTACTTTTTTTCTATTTTTTTATTTTATTTTTTTTAGTACGCGTACCGTAAGCTCACGGTAAGCGTACGGTTTACGCAACGTCCGTAATTTTCCTACGCTGCTTGCGTATAGTTACGCAATTTGCGTAGCCGCGCGTACTCCGCGTGGGACGCGTACGCGTGTACGCTACACGCGCACGTTACGCGGAAGTGCCGGGAGTGACTGTTATGCGCATGCGCGCAAGCGCGTGTCTTTTTTACGCGCATGCGCACTTTTGCCGTAAGCGTACCGTAAGCGTACCGTAAGCGTACGGTAGGTCATGTGATCATGAAACACAACTTTTGATTGGTTGAAACTACTTTCAGTTCTAGAACTCTCCTACACCACACCCCTTCCCCTCATTTCTGCTTGTGATCCCTTGGGAGAAGGAGCTGGTTTGTCTTTGGGATACGATGGCAGAACAGCAGAGCTCTTCTGAGAGTGAGGCTAGCACTAGCAGCACTGTCTTGAGGCAGAGATCGAGGAAACAAAAGCCCTCTTATGTATGGGATTATTTTACTTTTCCTGAAGGCCAGCAAAAGGTAAATGCACCCTTAGTGACTTGTAAGCTGTGTAAGCGTGTACTTTCTAGAGGTAATCCTAACAGGAAGTATTCCTTTGGGAATCACACCATGAAGAGACACCTCCAGGATGTACACAGAAGGACACATGGTCATCTTTTTGGAGGTAACTCTTCAGAAAGACAAGCCAGTACATCCACAGCAGCTCAGCCTGAACCATCATCTGCAGGGCTGACTCCTTCTTCTGCAGGTCAGGTGAGCCCTTCATCTGTGGGGGGAGAATCTCCTTTTGCTGGCCCTCTGGAAATCAACCCTCGATTTCGGAAGGTTGATATTCGATGCACATTTTGTCAAGATCTAATTTGCTATAGGGAGACCAGTGTTTCCCTAGTGAACAACAAAATAGATCAGCACATTTGTCGCTTTGAATAATTTTCCCATGCTTCCTTTCCTCTGTCCCTGCATGAACACAACGGTTCTTTTAAGAGCCAACCTTATCTTTCATCTTTTTTTTACATATGTTTTTAAAAACTTTTTTTTATTTTATTTTTACCGTACGCGTACGGTGCGCGTACTTTTTTTTTTTTTTTTTTTTTAAAACACTAAAAATCAATAAACACATTACAAGGTCCTTGAGAGACTACAATTATTATTATCGACTTACCATACTCACTGAAAAAATATTTATTCATTTGTTTTTTTTTTTAAATAGTTTTAAAAATGGTTCTAGTTTTTGAAAATTTTCTATATCAATCTGAAAAAAAAGAAAAAAGTATTAATATTTTTTAAACAATTTATAATACAGTACACATATTTACATTTTCCAAAAAATATTTTTGCCTTATTTTTGCTGTTTTCAGAATATATTGCATTTCACTATAAATTGTGAAAGCAATTGCATTCATCATTTTACAGCGGGCAAAAAAAAAATAACAATCACAAAGATTGTATTAAACCCCACTCGCTTGTAAATACTGTGCATGATTATACATAGAAAGGAGCTGGCTGTGTGCTAAGAGTCAGCTTCTGCACCAAAAAATCGCTCCCCCTACAACAAAAACAATTTCCATTTCTATTATTCATTTCTTAAGTTACCACATACATCCCCTCTCAAACTCTAAACTCACCTTTAAAATTAGTTAGTTGTGAAAGAAATGTGACACTCAAACAGCAGATTATCAGAGCCAGGATCTCTGTTGTGTTCACCTCTCTCCTCTCAGCAGAACCAGATAATGGCAAACTTTCCCTCTATTTTTCCACACATATACATGTAAGTTTCAAATCTCAGTGCTTCCCCCTTTTTTTCAAATGTAATCACACATTTCTATTGGTTGAAAACCAACCCTTTTCCAAAAGTACCCTTCCCCCAACTTGACTTCTGCCTAGTACCCTTCCCCCAACTTGACTTCTGCCTGCTACCATAGCAACAGCTCATGGAACACTGCTGTGTGGAGTTAGGTCAGAAGTTCGCCACACAATGTTTCAATTCCACAGAGCAAGAGTGCTTGACTTTTCAAACCTAACAGCAAATCCATAGTACTGTTCTTTGGTAACACATTTTTTTGTACCAATACAAAACATGCTTCTATTAGTTTACACATACAGCCTAGTTTTTATTCTAGAATGGTATGAAACAGCCAATCAGTTCTTTTTGTTTTGAAAAAAATATGTATGCCTCCATTTCCAAACTGTCTTTCTTTTCATATTGCCATTCTACTGAAAGACACCTCCTGAGTGCATCCAGTTCTCCTTTGAAGATGTTCACAGTGTGGATTGTAGGGCACAGCTATGTCTTCTGGAGTGAAAAGTTTGCAGAGAAAACAGGTATGGTGAGAGACCTTGCTTTGCCAAATGTAGACATTAAATGGATTGGTCAGAGAGGGTTAAAGTGGCACCAATTGATGCCATTGGTGAAATCCTTCATGCAAATCCAACACCCTGACCTCATAATAGTGCACTGTGGTGGCAATGACCTAGGCACTTTGACTGGGGTAGGTGTGGAAATGCTTATGAAGGACACCTTTGCACAACTGTTTTCACTTTTCCCTAAAACTGCCTTTGTGTTTTCCAACATATGCCAAAGGCAAAAATGGAACTGGTCCAATCATTTCTGTCCACAGATTGACAAAGCAAGAAAGCACGTCAACAAATCTGTTTCTGCTTTCCTCCGTGACTATGGTATGGGTGCCATTTACCACAACAACTTGCGTTATGACATGCAAGACATTTATAGAGGAGATGGTGTGCACTTCAATGATGAAGGGAACAGAGTCTTCCTTTTGAACCTTAGACTCTGCATCGGTACTTACTTGTAGGTACCACTAAAAAAATGACTTCATAAACACAACAGCTCTTTTTAGAGCTCCCTAATATCTAAACTCTTAAATCTGCTTTTCATTTATTTATTTTTATTTTTTTACCGTACGCTTACCGTAAGCTTACCGTACGCGTACCCCGTGATTTTTTTAAAAATCAATAAATGTTTTTTTTGTACTTTTCTGTCCTTCTTTGACCCCCTTACAAATGTTAGGGGGTCTGTAACTCTCCTCATTGCCCCCTTTTCTTGTTTTCACTCTTTTTTTTCAGAGTGAAATACACAAAATGGCGGCCGCCGCTTCCTGGTTTCGGCCGATTCGAATGTTTACTAAGATCTAAGAGCCAATCAGAATCGCGCTCGCGCACGCCACCGTACGCTTACGGTAAGCGTACGGTAAGCGTACCGTAAGCGGGCTCAGATATATATATTGATTTAAAGGCTATTTTCTCAGAATCTACTGAACAGATTTACACCAAACCTACAAAAGGCACTTCCTTAACCTAGGGACTACCTCTCTGCCAAATTTCTAGTAATTCTGTTCAGCCGTTCGGGCTGTAGCTCGTTCTAAAGGTCCTATGGAAAAATGCATGGGAAAAACGCGTTTTGGGACCCCCCTTTTATCTCAGCCCCCGCTTGACGGATCCCCCCGAGACTTTCAGGGAAGGAGCGGAGCGTAGCGCCCCACCTATTTTGAGAAATTCGCGAGGATTCATCGACCGGCGCCAAAGTTATTCAAAATAGAATGTTGAGGTTTTCCTATGGAAAAGGGGTCCTAACTATAACTACCTACTGGCGACCGCCAGTAGGTAATATATATATATATATATATATATATATATATATATATATATATATATATATATATATATATATATATATATATATATATATATATATATATATATATATATATATATATATATATATATATCTCGGGTCTGGAGGCTCAGTGGACGTAGGCGTCCGCTGCAGGGACCTGTGTTCAACCTCGTGGTCACAGTTTTTTTTGTGGCTCTAGCCCCGCCCCCTCCCCCACTGACCCCGCCCCCACCAGTGCGGCCCTCGGCCACAAACCACACTGTAAATTTGGCCCCCGAGAGAAAGTTTGTGAGTACCCATGAGCTAGACACTAGGCAAAAATTTGGGGGTAACCATAGTCAGATATCCACCTTCCTACAGTGATCAGACCAGGTGAGAGGGAGGGAGGGAAAGACTGGGAGAGGCGGAAAAGCGTACGCAAATCTGCCTGACCAGTTCATCCATATCGCATTGCCTTTGGACAATGGGTGTGGGTATCTGGCGGCGAAGCTTGGGCATTTTGTGTTTTCTTGGGTGGCGAAGAGGTCCATCTGTGGATGCCCCCACATTTGAAAGTATGGGTGAAGAACTTGTGGGTGAAGCTCCCACTCGTGGAGTCGTTGTGTTTGTCTGCTGAGTAGATCTGCCATAGTGTTTTGTACTCCTGGGACATGTTGGGCTAGGAGAAAGATTTTCTGGGGTATGGCCCATCTCCATATGCTCTGTGCTAATTGAGAGAGCTGTGGAGAGTGTGTGCCGCCTCGTTTTTGAATATAATACATGGCTGTCATGTTGTCTGTGCGGATTAGGACTGCCTTGCCTGAAATCTGTGTTTGAAAAGATTTTAGGGCTAGGAAGATTGCTAGTAACTCCAGATGGTTGATATGGAGTAGCTTCTGTTGAGGTGTCCATTTGCCTTGCATAGTGAGATGTAATAGATGAGCTCCCCAGCCGGAGAGCAATGCGTCTGTTGTTAGTACTATCTGGGGAACGCGTCCAGGAATGGTCGACCCTTGGAAAGGTTTGTGGTGGTCCACCACTGCAGAGAGCGATTGGTACGACCGTCTACCAACACCAGATTTGTTAATTGACCCTGGGCCTGGTTCCATTGGTGCGCTAAGCACTCTTGGAGAGGACGCGTCTGGAGTCTCGCGTGAGGTACTATGAAGATGCAAGAGGCCATCATCCCTATTCGTTGCATGAACATCCGAGCTGGAAGGGAGTATTGTGCTATGAATTTTGCGCGTAGAGCCTGAATGCTTGCAATCCTGGCAGGATTGGGGTAGGCGAGCACTTTTGAGGTGTCTATAGTGGCACCTAGATATTGTTTTATGTGTGATGGTTGTAGATGGGATTTTTTGTGGTTCACCGTGAAGCCCAGCTGGTGAAGTAGCTGGATCGTGGTGTGTGTGTGTTGTACACACTGATTGTATGAACTGGCTTTTATCAACCAGTCTTCTAGGTATGGGAAGACATGAATGTATTGTCTTCGCAGATGTGCTGCCACCACTGCTAGGCACTTGGTGAATACTCGTGGTGCGGTTGTGACTCCGAACTGGAGCACTTTGAATTGGTAGTGTTGGCCGTCCACTACAAATCTGAGGTACTTCCTGTGAGCGTTGTGCACTGGAATGTGGAAATAAGCGTCTTTTAGGTCCAAAGTGGTGAGGAAGTCGTTTTGGGAAAGTAGCGGAAGTACCTGCTGAAGCGTCACCATATAAAAGTGGTCTGAGTGTATGTATTTGTTTAGGGGCCGAAGGTCTAGAATGGGCCGTAGAGTCTCGTCACGTTTTGGTATGAGAAAATATAGGGAGTAGACCCCCATATTTTGTTGGTTGGTAGGAACGTGTTCTATTGCCTTTTTGTCTAGGAGGGAGATTACCTCCTGCTTGAGTAGCAGTAGATGTTCTGGTGACATTGGGCGTTGTCTGGGTGGAATGTTTGGGGGGTAGATATTAGTTCTAGGCAGTAGCCTGACCGAATTATATGCGTTACCCATTTGTCTGAGGTGATGGTAGTCCAGACCGGAAGGAAATGTTGGAGTCTGCCGCCAACCGGAGTGTGATGGTCTGGGGGAAGTGGAGGGAAGTCATTGGGTAGGCGCGGTGGCAGAGCGGGTGGTGTTTGTTTTGCCTCTGCCTTTGTTATTGTTGCCCCTGTAGCCGCCTCTTTGGTAACCCCTTGTAAAGGTGGACTGAGTAGGGGATTTGTATGAAGTGGAAGCGGTGTCTGAGGAGTAGCCTCTGGATGTGCTCCGAAAGGAAGAGCGGCGAAAGGAGCGTCTGGGAGGGTGAGATTGTAAGGCTCCCATGGATTTTGCCGTGTCAGTGTCCTTTTTCATTTTCTCTAGGCCGTCATCCACTTTTGGGCCAAACAGATGTTCCTGGTCAAAGGGATGGTTGAGGATGGAGGCTTGTACCTCTGGTTTAAAACCTGATATCCTTAGCCAGGCATGGGGACGGAGTAGGACACTAGTATTGATGGCCCTAGAGGCTGTGTCTGCTGCATCTAAGGCACAACGTATGGAGGTATTAGTAATTGTTTGGCCTCCTGAATTAGCTCGTTGGCCCTAGCTTTGTATTCATCAGGGAGATGGTGCATTATGGCTTCTAACTCGTCATAATGGGCCCTATCATACCTCGCTAGTAGTGCTTGTGTATTGGCGATACGCCATATATTGGCCGCTTGCGATGCAGTACGCTTGCCTGATGCGTCCAAGAGTTTAGACTCTTTGTCAGGTGGTGGTGCCTGGGAGTTGGCCCTTTTCTGTGCTGTGGATACTACCAAGGAATCTAGTGGCGCTGGCCCTCTGATGTAGGAGGGATCTGTTGGGGCGGCTTTATATTTCTTCTCAATGCGCGGGTTAATGAACCTGGCCCTGACTGGGTCCTTAAAGACCTCCGGCACATGTTTTATAACACCCTTAAGCATAGGCAATATGGAGGTGGTCCTATGTGTGGTGTCAAATGTATCTAGAAGGAAATCCTCCTCCACTGGGTCGGTATGTAAATCTACCCCGTGGTAGTGTGCCGCCCTTTGCAGTAAATGGTTGAACCCCAAGGAGTCTTCTGTTGGAGAAGGTCTGGAAGGGTAAAGATCGGCTTGTGGGACGTTAGGGACATCAGGGATATTATAATCGTCCCATGGGTCTGGGGATCCAGTGGGAGTGGGGTCCCCTGTAGGTATATCTTGGGGCACATCCCCTATGTCATCGTATGGATCCCCTTGATCATCATCATCCGGGGATGGGGTCGGGGAATGATGAGGTGGGGGTGGAGAAGGTGGAGGAGGTGGAGGAGGGGAAGGTGGAGGAGGTGGTGGAGGTGGGGTAGGTAGTCTGAAAGGGGAGGTAGCAGAGTCCTTCCTTTTTGGAGGTGGAGGCGGAGCAGGTTTCTGTAACTGTCTCTTTTTGACAGAGAGCATCAAATGTCCAGTTTTGGGATCCTTAGTTAATGTTTTTTGTAAGGGATCCGGTGCGAATAGTTCTGGAGAGGTTGGTTGGTCCGTCGGCGCCAAAGTCGTCGGGCCATTGGTTTCTTAGGCTTGTCGGTGCTGGTTCGTTGTTTGGAACCATGCTTGGAAAGCTCCGATTGTTTAGTAGGTCCCGAGATGGATTTCGGCTTCGAAGTGTCGGTGCCGGTGGTCTTTGGGCTTTTGTCGGTACCGAAGATGGGGTTGGTGTCAAGGAGCTGGGTCTCGACCCCGAGTGTTTCGGTGTGGGGCTCGGTGTCGAGATGGAGGCCGGTTTCTTTTTCGGTGCCGAAGAGTGTTTATCGGCTCCGATGGTGGGCTGGCTCGAGCCCGAGCCGCCTGAAGGCTTAATTGGCTTCTTTACTGGCCCGAAGGTGCGGTGTGGGAAGCAGTGTCTTTGGTCTTGCTTAGGCCCGAAGGCGAAGGCGTGACCGAAGCCTTTTTCGGTGCCGGTGAGGGTGTGGGGGGGTAGAGTAGTACTCACGACCCTCTGTGCTGGAGTGATGTCCTCCACATCTGAATCGTCGGCTTCGGATGCGCTGACGAGTCCCTCGTCTGTGTGTTGTTCTGGAGCGTTTATGCCTTCCCCGAAGATGTCGTCCGGGATCGCCGTCAAAGAGTGTGCCATGGTTCTTCTGGCTCTTCGGTCCCGAATCGTTTTCTTGGACCGGAAGGATTTACACGGCGGACAGTCTCGAGCCTCGTGTTCAGGGGAGAGGCAGAGGTTGCACACCTCGTGGAGATCGGTGTGGGGGAATTTGGACCCACATCGAGGGCCCTTTTTAAATGGAGTCCTTTCCATTAGCCAGGACCGGAGCTTGGGTAGGCTCGAAGGCCGCCGTCGACGACTGGAACCGAAGGTCTTGCCGATGAGAGGCGTGTCGAGTGGGGAGATCGCGATCGAAACAATACCGCAAATTGGGGTGAGGGTTGCGCGTCGATTGTCAAACTGGAAGCTGTTCGGAACCGGAGCACGAAGATTACATCCGAGCCCGATGGCGGAATCTGAGGATGGAGCCGAAGCCCATGCGCAATACGATCCAAAGGAGGAGTCACCGACCTCGTGACTTCCAAAGACTTTCCAAGAGGAAAAACAAACTGCAAACATCCGGGCCCAACACCAGATGGCGATCTATGCACAAGTGTGTAATCTGCAGCTCATATGCCTCGAACATATCTTTATTTCTCGTTGTTTTTTCCTCTTTCTATGCATCCTGCAGAATGCAGCACGCATAGAAAGAGGTAAATGCCTCACAGGATTGTTTTTGTGCATGAAGGTGACCCTTCCTGCACAGAAACCATCCTGCCTGTAATGCAGGCACCCTTGCACCATGGTGCAAGGGTGCCTGCTTTGGCGCTAGGCTGCCGAAACTGCACCAGCGCAGGGGGGAACGAACAGTAAAACACCATATTGTATAAATAGGCACATTCCTGCCCTTTCCCTGTGACGCAGCGCAGCAACAAGACTTGCTGCGCTGCTCTGCGCCACCATTCTAGTAAATATGCCCCAGCGTGTCTACGTATAGTCTGTACAAGGAAAGTACATCGGAGCACAGTGCAACGAGGGTGTTCAAACTGGGGATCCATCGCCTTCATTTGTCCTTGCAGGAGATCATGGTCTGCTTCTTGCCAGATTACATCACGCAGGGATAGGTGGCACGGCACTGGGCTGGCGGGCGAGTATTCTGGAGGACCGTACTTTTCAGGTTACTCTTCAACCCTATGCCTCGACGGCGCAGCACTGAGCCCGACCCTCTTCAACCTATATATACGACCGCTGGCAGACCTCTTGGACAAACATGGGGTACAGACGGTATCACATGCTGATGATACACATCTGATCCTCACCTTGGCTCAGGACAACAGCAAAGCAGCAGAGGATGTTAAGTGCTGCCTAGAGAACATGGCAAACTGAATGAAACACAGCTGCCTCAGACTAAACACCAATAAAACGGGCGTCCTAGTGATAGGAAAACAACCATCCTTCTGGTCTTCGAGCTGGTGGCCGACTACATTAGGATCCTCACCCTCTCCTAGCCACAAAGTCAAAAATCTGGTTTAACTCCACACTATCCTTCTCTGACCAAATCTCTGCCCTCACAGGCACGTGTTTTGGGATTTTAAAGATTCTAGGACTTATCCCGGATGCTGCCGAAAAACAGTAGTCCAGGCTTTGGTGACATCCAGGCTAGACTACTGCAATGTTCTCTATCTGGGGGCATCGAAAAGGAGCATTCACATGCTACAATGGGTGCAAAAAGCAGCAGCCCGGATGCTAATAAATATCCCCAGATATGCACCCCCCGGACGAGCCCTGGATACTCTCCATTGGCTCCCTATTCAGGAGAGGATTTCCTTCAAAGCCCGTTTTGCTATGTCCACAAGATATTACAGGGCAACGGCCCGAAATACCCCCGCCCTATGGTACATTCAGACCACCCTACGCGGTGCCGGAGATCAGCGGGATCTGGACTGGTTAGCATCCCAAAATAATACAGGAAACGCTCCGGGGGCACCTCCTTCAGGTACCTGGCTGCCAGGCAGTGGAACTCTCTCCCTCTGCATCTTAGACTGGAGACGTCAGACGCAGCTTTTAGGAAACAACTTAAAACTTCGCTGTTTTAAAAACAAATCTTTCACCCTTTAGTTGTACTGTGCTCAGTTCTCTGTATGATTTTTAGCCTGAAAGAATTCAGTGCGGGGACACTGCGGAATGGAGTAACCAAGCACTCTATAGGCTGCAATAACATATAAGCTGCAGTCCCATCAGTTGGACTCAGGGCAATGACATGGCAAGTTAATTTTCTTCTTGCAGTTTTTGAAGTGTGTCCCAGGGTCAGACAGCCTCATCTGATAAACTGCTACCTACTCTTCTATAATACATGGGATTCTGTAATTCTTGCATAAATGCGTGTCTCTAATTACTATTACAGTCGAGTTCTGATGTCACAATGCCAGCTGCAAGAGCCCAGAGCCAGCAGTCGAGGTCAGTGAAGTCACGAGCATAATTGAAGCAGCTGTTTAAAGCAATGGAGATGGAACATTGCTTATCTTTCTTCTGCTCTATTTAATAGCTTACAATGACAAGCAGAGAGATGATGTGCCTTTATTTTGCACTCCTTAAATACGTAGAGAAAAGCTAGAATCTTTCTGCGTGTTTCTAACACATTCTGAGTTAATGCAGCTTTGTATGCTTTTTAACAACTGACTTCTATTGAACTGTTTCTCATATCTGTTTGAAACAAATATCTAACCAGTTTTTGGTGTGTTTAATTTTGCACTAGAGGTTTTCATTTTTATTCTTCATGTTAACAAACATACTCGCTCTTTCGTATGAAAGAGATACACACTTAAGTTTTAAGTGGTTTGTGGTGAGGGCGATGGTGTGACCGTGTATTATATGGGATAAAGTACTCCCTGGTGTACATGATAAGGATATTATCGCAAGTCACCTCGGAGTTCCATAACCTTAAAAAGGAACTCGTCCTTCGGGTTAGTTCCTCTATATGGTCATGGAACTCCTCAGTAACAGCCTTATCCTCATATTGGATGGCGGAGGGTATTATATATAGTCATTTACTTTAGCCTTTTTTTTTGCGACATAAGAAAACGTTGTAACTTGAACCTTGTGGAATGGAGACCATGAGCTAAAAGGAGGGTATGGTATGCTGATGATTTTGAAATTTACATATGATTAAAAGCATATGCTTGCTCTACCAATGCCCACATTTCTCGATTACATGTCAGTACTGTGGGATGTACATATAAGACATGTCCACGGTGAAGTTAAGAAACCAAGAAAACACAATTTGCCTTTGCGTCACACAGAAAATGTAGAAATGCTCTGCAACAAGATTTTCCATTATTAAAATAAGATTTAATTCTTAAATTACACATAATTGAAAACTCAAAAATGAGTGCATTCTGGGACAGACCAGCCAATGCCGATGTATTATTGATACAGAGTGACATGTTTCTTCCATTAAATGCAATGGTGAAAAGTTCACTAGTAAAAGTGAGTAAAGCACGCGGTGATTGCTTTAATGCTCGTCCTGCAGGACCCTGAAAGCAGCCCCCGGTCTGCGGCCTGTGGGGACATGCCTGGGTGCAGAGTGGCCTTTGCAGGCCTTTCCAGCCCTCTTGATGCATCACTTGAATGTTCTAATTCGGGAGGTATATCCGAGCAGAAATATTATAGGCCTCACCTTCGGATTTAGGGCCAGATGTACAACACGCAAAATAGCGCCTCGCAAATTGCTAGTCTTTTGGGACTCGCAATTTGCGAGGAGCTATTTTCCATGTACAACAGTGTTTTGACCACTGTTTGTGATTCCCACTGGGGTCGCAAATTGTTAGGCTCATTAATATTAATGAGCCACTCGCAATTTGCGAGCCCGTTGGGAATGAAAGCCCTCCCAGGTATGGTGGCCTGCAGGGCCCAGCAGACCACCATGTCTCGGACTGCTTTTTAATGAAGCAGCCTTTATTATTATTATTTTTTTTTTAAATGGTATGCATTTAAAAAGAAAAAGAAACTTTTTCGTTTAATTTTTTAAGAGCAGGCAGGGGTCCCTGTGACCCCTGCCTGCCCTTAAAAAATATTTTGGAACACAGTCACAAAGTGGAAGGGGACTTGAAGAGGGTGGTAATTTGAGAGTGTTTTGCGACCGCAATTGCAATTGCGGACACAATTAGGAAGGGAACGTCACTTTCTGAATTGCGACTCGCAATTCCTAAATAGTGAGTCGCAAATTAATTGCGACTTGCTATTTAGGAATTGTACGTGGCCAAGACTGGAATTCTAGTTCGTACATCTGGCCCTAAGTATCCTGGTCTAGATGGGTATGAGAGTGTTTCTTTTAACTTTGTGGTTGTGGCCATACCACTCTATTTCACTCCACTGTGTGTTACTTTATTTTTAGGTCTGGCCTTTGGCAGATCAAGCTGTTCCGTCAGCCATATGGCATCAAAAGGTATTAATAAAAAATGTATACACGGGGAGCTTTGAGTCAGCCATCTTCACCCACTGGTGTGGTAAACTCTTCTGCACAATTTGCTTCCCCACCACCCACAATACACCTTATAGGCCAATGGGCCCATCCAGGGCTTTAAGTGGGATGAAAAAACTAGGGGGACACTCAAAGGGGCGTGGTCAATATAATTAAGGGCGTGGCTTAAAAACACGTACGCTAAAAATCTGTGCATAGCATAGTGTGCTGCCCGACTTGTATTTTGCTGTTTCTGTCATTGTATCCAGATATATGATACAAGTCACATCACATGTACAACCAGTCATGACGAGTCGCCTTGTCAAAGGTTGTTTGTTGCATAAGATAAATAAACAGCAACTATGGATTGTATATAATATTGAAAAAGCTTCCACTTAAAGCCCTGGTGACACCACAACAATGCTGCTGCTCCTTAGTTTCAAAAAGAGAAGGGGAATCCAGAGAGAAAATGACTCTTTAAAGGATTTCACTTCCCCTACAAAGCTCACTTTGCAAGACGTCATGCCGTAACTTCTCCACTAGTGAGAAGTGAGCAGTGTGAGCACGCACACACCCATGTGCCTGCTGTCACAGACAGACGGCCTGTGCCAGGGCACAAAACAGAGCCCGATAAAGAAAGACCCGTTTTGAGGCCCCCTTTAAAAAACTCCCGGTGCTCAGCACCGGCGAGACCCGGCCCACACAAAGCCCTGGGCCATTCTTTGCAGCCAATGGCGCGTCTGCACTGTGAATAAAGGCTTTTCCGCGTGTGCACATTCACCTGAAAAGAAGTGCACTTCAGTGCCATGGCCGGTGGGTAAATACCGTTCTTTGCCATTGCCCTATATTTTGCCAGTGCTTATTAACCTATAGTATTCATCATTTACCTGTCTGAGGGTGTGTGGTATACACGCAGCGGGTGCATTAGCTCACTACATTACTGCGTCATTAATTGGCACTCAGCTGATGCGTAAGAGTGGCCTCTGGTGCTTCCAATTTGTGTTAGGTCGCCAGAGGACTTTGTCACAATCATTTTTTCATAAAGACAGTTCTCATGAACAGCTACATACAGTCAGGTGCTGAAAAATGTAAAACAAACTCGTGTCACTCTTTAAATATTTAGTTATGAGAAATTAGAGAATGCCTGTAAATTCATACTCTGAAATAGGCAGGACAGCCAAAGACGAAAGAGGTGAGTCTTAAAGTGACAAACAGTGTCAGTGCTCGTCTGTTCCAAAGGGTCCCCTCCCATGTTGCTTGTTGTGAGTGAGACAACGCTCTCGGTGCCCACGGCTTCCCCTGGCACAGTATTCGCACCGGTGTTACTTCTGCTGTGCCGCTGTGTTTCACAGTGAGATCAGTTCTGAAATGACGCACACTGGACACGTCATATCTCTAATGGCAATGAAGGATTGCTTGGAACTGCAGAGGCTCAGACGGTGGCACCCAGGTTACTGATGCAAACTCTGACATATTGAATGCTTTCACTCAGGTACTGTCAGGTCTTTCTCCATTTTTGGGGGGCTTATGAGCACACTTGGAGGGGGAGGCATTTGGGCCTGAGAACAGTTCAACCTCCACCAGCAGATACAAATTGGGGTCTAGGTTTCTGGTGGAAACAGAAAGTGACGCCATCTAACCTCATGCTTCTTTGCCAATGCTTCTTTGCTAATCCCCTGAAATTAGAGGGTTGGAAGCCTTTCTCTACAAGAACAACAGAAACAGAAAGAGAGAGAAGAGACAGTGGGGCATATTATCAAGAAACAGTGTTAAAATTATCCCCGCTTTAAGCTTAAGCAGCGATAATGGGCTTGATAATCTGCTCTATGGAATTCCAATAGAAGCCCATGTTCTGGTGTGAACCTGGGCTTCTATTGGAATTCTCCAGGGCATATTATCAAACCCATTATCGCCGCTTTAGTGGCAGTTTTCTGCCTCTAAAGCGGCGATAATTTTAACGCTGTGCTTGATAATATGCCCCAGTGAGAGTTGGAGGGGAGTGGGGGGTGGGGGTGTCAGCGCTACTAACCAGCATCACGTATGTGAGACGAGACACAATTAACCGATTTCATGAATGTGCCAAACTAGTGAGGACGGTTCTCCAAACAAGCACAGCTAACACCAACAGTCACTCAGACAGAGATCGACTTATTCAGTTTAGAGTTTTTTGAGTCCAGAACACGGAGAGGGCTTCCTCCCTGCCTGGCTCTTTTAAGACGCGGTCTCGCAGCCATCTTGAGGTCTGATGATCAGTGATACCTCATGGGGCGGTGAGGCTGAGGCAGCGCATTGAGTGCGCTTCGCCACAGGGAGCCAGTGTAAATTTCCAAGCTGATTGGATTCAGAGCGGGTTCTCGGCAGGTGTCATAGCAGCCTAGCAGCAGCATTTTGAATAATCTGCAATCTCTTCTTAACATACCTCGGGGAGCTCAGATACAAGATGCTTCAGTGATCTAAACATGGAATAACGGAGGCTGCACAACCCTCCCCTGAGTGGACAGGCAGGAGATCCCAAGAAGTGTCTTGAGGCTTCTCTGCAAACCATAGCAGCAAGAGGTCACCGCGTGGATTTGTGGCTCAAAGGACAACTGATTGTGAACCCAAACTCCCACAGTTTTTAATATTGGTTCAAGAACTGGGGGTTGTCCTAATACCGCAGGCCACCAATGAGGTCCCCATGACAGAGAGTTTCACCCCTGGGTCAAACCCCAGATTTGCTGGCATTGAGCTTCAGACAACTCCAGTCCATGCGCTGCGCCACCGCTGCCGGACAGTTTCTGAAGCGACAGGGAAGGGAAGACAATGACAGAAGCAGTTGAGTGTCATCAGCGTAGGACACCAAAGACAGTCCACAGGATTGTACAGAGTCTGCTAGAGGGTGAACATATATGTTAAAAGCATAAGATTTAACGTGGAGCCCTTGGGGACCCCGAACTCCAGCGGGTGGTTTGGGGAAGAGATCGGTGGTGATATCACTAGGAAGGAATGACCGCCCAGGAAAGAAGTGAGCCTGGTGATATCTTACCATGGATCCCGATATCCAGTGCTTTTAATGGGCCGGTACTGTCCGGTATGGAGTACCGGCACTTTTTTATTTTTAGACAGAGAGTACCGGCACTTCTCAAGAGAAATGCTATACTTTCAATTGGAGAGTACTAGCACTTCTCAAAAACAAGCAGGTACTCTGGTACAAAGTACCTGCACTTCCATTTTTCCATTTCATGCATTGCCGATATCACTCAGTCTGCTCCACAAAACCCTTTGGGACAACGTGTCAAAAGCAGCGCTTAGGTCTAATAGAATCGAAGCAGCCGACTGTCCTGTGTCCACAGTCTGGCGAAGTTCTTCTGTAACCGTGAGCAATGCCGTCCCAGCACCGTGGGCCGGCCTAAAGCCACTTTGAGAGGAATGCAATACATCTAATATTATTGCAGTGTGCCTGAGGGCAGCATGTATGCCTGAGTACAGTGTGCTGAATACAGCGTGCCAGAGTACAACATGTAAACCTGAATACAGTGTGGCTGAGCACAGCATATCTGCCTGAGTACACTGTGGCTGAGGACAGCATATCTGCCTGACGACAGCGTGTATGCCTGAGGACAGGGTGCCTAAGGACAGCATGTATGCCTTACTACAGCATGCCTGGGGACAATATGTATGCCTGAGGACAGCATGTATGCCTTACTACAGCATGCCTAGGGAAAGTATGTATGCCTGAGGACAGCATGCCTGAGTACAGCATGTATGCCTGACTACAGCACGACTGAGCACAGCAGTGTGGCTGAGGGCAGCATGTATGCCTGAGTACAGTATGTAAACCTGAATACAGTATGCCTGAAGATAGAATATACACCTGGCTACAGTGTGCTGAGTACAGTGTGCCAGAGTACAGCATGTATGCCTGATTACAGTGTGTCAGAGGGTAGTGCGCATACCTGTGTGCAGTGCACAGAATACAGGGTTTCAGAGTGCAGACTGCATGACGGAAAGTTAGTCTGCCTAAGTACAGTGTTTCTGAGATAAGTATGCCTGAGGACAGCATACATACCTGAGTGCAGTGCACTGAATACAGTGGGCCACAGTGCAGGCTCCATGACTGAAAGGAAGGCAGTCTACCTAAGCACAGTGTTTCTGAGTACAGTGTCCCAGAGTATAGCATGTATACCTGAGGACAGCATGTATGTCTGTGTACACTGCACTGAGAACAGTGTGCTTGAGTACAGGTATTTGACTGTAAGGTGGAAAGTATAGTCTGTGTGCCTGGTGTAGGAAATTGAGTTACTGGTTGACGGGTTGAAACCCTACTCAAGCAGCAAACACAATTGTTGACAGGTCAAACACAAGCAAACTTCAAATTAACCTGTGCTTAACCCTCTGGTGGCTTGGCACAAAGCATTCAGATTTAATTTAGAGGCAATGTGTAAATTATTTATGCATCACTTCAAACAGCAATAAAGTGAAAATATAATGAATTATTTAAGCCCAAAACAACAAAAATTCAATCAGTAGAACCAGAGTTATGCATTTTTTTTTAAAAGTGAAAACAGTGCTTACAAGCACAAATTGCCAATTGTGGTTATCTGGTCGCACCGGGCCAGGACAAAGTCACAAGGTCAGGTCAAACGCGATGCAGCATGGGCCAGGTACAGGCACCAAGTTAGGCACACTGAAGAAAGTGCCTTTAATCCGGGTTGCGGAGCATTGTGATGTGAATCTCTGCACATGGACGCATTGCACAGCAGTGGTTTTGATGAACTGCAGGGCTGTGATGTGAGGTCCTGCATTGAGATGCATCACGCAGACGTGGTTAGAGGATCTGCGGGCCCATGCATCACGCTGCATCCCTTTTTCAGGGACCATAGCTGGGCCGGCAGAGCACCTGCAGGCCCTCTTCCAAGGCTCTAGGACTGGAGTCGCACCACTTAGTGACATGACTCACAGCAGGCAGAGTGCAGGCCCTTGGTTCAAGGTGGTTAGAGCCGTTTCTGTCCATGGGGATCTGATCAGGAGACCAGCCAACTTGCCCTTGGAGTCACTCTGGTGGTCCTGGGTCCAAGATGCAGGTCCAGTGCTTCTCACTCAGGCAGCAGGGCAGCAGAGTAGCAGTCATTCTTGCAGAGCAGCACAGCAGTCCTCTGAGTCTTTCACCGGTCCGGAGGTGTATTGAAGAGTCTGGTCTGAGGGTCCAATATTTATACCTGTTGCACACTTTGAAGTAGGGGAAGGTGTGGGAGGGACCCCCCCAAGAAATGTTTGGAATTTCCAGCCTCCCTGCCCTAGCCCTAATTTGCCAGGTTTCACAAACAACTAGTGTTAAACTCTTTGTGAGTGTGCTCCGACAGAGCCTCTGTGAAGTGCATGTGTGGGAGGTGAGAGCTCTGCCCCCCCATCAAGTTAGAGATGGCCCTTCCTGCCAACACCTATTCCCCCTTCATCTCACTGTCTGGGAGCAATACACAAAGGGCAACTACCAGCTACATCTAATCATATGACCCAGGATACAGGCTGCAGGCACCAAATGAATAGGATAAGAAAATGGCAACTTTCTAAAAGCAGTATTTCCAGATTTGCGAATTAAAATCCGACTTCACCATGATAGAGGGTTTTAAATTACAATTTTTTGGACACCAAATGCGATATTCCTATCTGCTCCCATTTGAAAGTTACCACTTATGTAATAAGGTAACACAATGTTATCCTATGGGAGAGGTAGGCTTTGCAGCAGTGAAAAATGAATTAAAGAGTTTTTCACTAGCAAGACATGTGAAAGTTAAAAGTACATGTCTAACTTTTTAAGCACACTGCACCCTGCCATCTGGGCTATTAAGGGTCTACCCCAGGGGTAACTTATATCTCTTAAAAAGGAAGGTTTGGGCTTAGCAATATCTTTATCTTGCCAGGTCTAAATGGCAGTTTAAAAGTGCCCACACAGGCTGCAATGTCATGCCTGATACATGTTTACAAGGCTACCTAAGTGGGTAGCAAAATATGTGCTGCAGGCCCATTAAAAGAAATTAATTAACAGGCCTTGGGTACGTGTGATACTACTTAGGGACTTACAAGTAAATGAAATGTGCCAAATGGGTGTAAGCCAATATTAACATGTTTGAAGGAGTGAGTACAAGCACTTTAGCACCGGTTAGCAGTGGTAACGTGTGCAGAGTCCTAAATGCAGCAAAAACAAAGTCAGCAAAAACAGAAGATGGCAAGAAAAAAGTTGGGAAAAACCACGCCAAGGATGTCAGGTCAAACACCTGGGCACAGTGTGCTTGATGTCAGGTTGTTTAACTGTAGTGTGCTGACTACAGTGTGCCTGAGGACAGCATCTAATTTTGATCTGCAGTCTGATTCTGAACAGCATGTTTGCCTGAATACATTGTGCACGAGGCAGCATGTTTCCCCGAGTACATTGTGGAAGAGGACAGCATGTTTGCATGAGGACACTGTGCCTGAGGACAGTATGTTTGCCTGAGTAATTTGTCTCTGTTGCCTGAGTTCAGTGTGCCCGAGAACAGCATGTATGCCTGAGTTCTGCATGCCTTAGGACAGCATGCATGCTTCAGTACAGCATGCCTAAGAACAGCATGTAGCCTGAGTTCAACATGACAGAGAACAGCATGTATGCCTGAGTTCAGCGGGGCTGAGAACTGAATGTATGCTTGAGTTCAGCATGGCCGAGGACATCATGTCTGCCTGAGTACAGCGCGCCTGAGGTCACTATGTATGCCTGAGTACAGCATGCATGAGGACAGCATGTATGCCTGAGTTCAGCGTGCCTGAGGACAGCATGTATCACTGAGTTCAGCATGCCTGAGGATAGCATGTATGCCTGAGTTCAGCATGCCTGAGAACCGCATTTACATCTGAGTTTAGCATGCCTGCGAACAGCAGGTATGCCTGACTACAGCGTGCTTGAGGACAGCATGTATGCCTGAGTACAGCGTGCCTCAGGAAAGCATGTATGCCTGAGTGCAGCATGCCTGGGAACACTATGTAGGCCTGAGGACAACATGCCTGTGTACAGCATGTATGCCTGACTACAGCATGACTGAGGACAGCATGGATGCCTGAGTACAGCGTGCCTGAGGACAGTATGTATGCCTCAGAACAGCGTGCCTGAGTACAGCATGCATGCCTGAGGACAGCATGCCTGAGGACAGCATGTATGCCTGAGTTCAGCATGCCTGAGGACAGCATGTATGCCTGAGTACAGCATGCCTGAGGACAGCATGTATGCCTGAGTTCAGCGGGGCAGAGAACAGCATTTATGCTTGAATTCAGCATGGCTGAGGACATCATGTATGCCTGAGTACAGCGTGCCTGAGGACACTATGTATGCCTGAGTACAGCATGTATGCCTGAGTTCAGCGTGCCTGAGGATAGCATGTATGCCTGAGTTCAGCGTGCCTGAGGAGAGTATGTATGCCTGTGGTCAGCATGCATGCCTGACTACAGCCGACTGAGGACAGCCTGTACGCCTGAGTTCAGCATGCCGGAGGACAGCATGTATGCCTGAGTACAGAGTGCCTGAGGACAGCATGTATGCCTGAGTACAGCATGCCTGAGGACAGCATGTCTGCCAGAGTACAGCATGACTGAGGACAGCATGTGTGCCCGAGTACAGCATGCCTGAGGACAGTATTTATGCTGCACCAAGGAGCGCGTGCCTTTCCTCTATCTTCGGGTGAGTGCAACACTTTATTTCAAGCTGCTCTGGGCGCTAAGTCACCAGGCTGCACTGTGGGCACCCAGAGTCCAGGCAGCAGGCCCGGTGCCCTGTTGTATAGGTTTAGGGGCCTGAATTTCACTCAGGCTGGAAAAAACTCCTGCACCTAGGGGGCTGAGCAGCTTCAGGAGTGTGTAAACTTCAAGGAGCCAATTAGAACCAAACCATCACCTGATTGGTGGAGAATGAGACGTCAGTCCCCAAGTGACTGATGTCAGCTAAGACACCACCCCTTTTACTACAATGTGATGTCGCCTTAAACATGAGCGAGCTGGCGAATGGCTCCATGGTCACACAGGTGTCTTCTTCGAGCAGTCACTGCAATCTCCACATTTTCTTTTTTGTTTGAAAACCACACTTTATCGAGGATGTTGTGCATCTCCCATAAGGTGCAAGGTCAACACAGAGACAAATGCATGCAGGAGCTTTGTAGCCCCATTCCACAGTGACACAGTGTGTTGTATTATACTGAAACATTTATATAGCTCTTGCTACCCCTTGTGGGGCACTGAAGCACTTTTCTGTTGTAATGTAACTCTTCTGCTGTACTCTGATGTCAATGTGCTCTGGAAAGTATGGTTGCCTAGGGATGATATTGATACACATTCCTGCTGGAGCTGTTGACAGAGCATCTAGTCCAGCTCTGCAAACAGCTCCAGCAGGAATGTGTCTCAATATCATTCCTAGGCAACCATACATTCCAGAGCACATTGACATCAGAGTACAGCAGAGGAGTTACATTACAACATATTCCTATGTATCGCAGGCTACATTTTGTAGGGTGTGTGGTAGGAAGGATGTTGTCTTTGTCTTGATCCTGTGAGCGAAGTGTTTCCATGTGGTGTGTGATGACTGCTGACAGCCCTGCGGAAGCCCCCATGTCCATGCGTGATGTGCTGCTCCAGTCCAGGTTTTTCCTTTGAGTTTGGGACTTGTAGTCAAGGTTTATAATGGAATAAACAAGACTACAAGTCCCAGAGTTCTGGTACCAAGGTGCGGTTATTGTGTTATGGGACGCAGTGCTTAGCAGTGTGATGAATGAAAAGGTGTGAGAGACAGGCTCACGGGTTATGGTTTCCAGTAAGCGGTCGTAGTATGTAGCTTGTAGAGACCTGAAGCATTAGACTGAATTAAAACCCTCTGGCGGCCAGCGGCGTGTGGCAGATCTCTTCAGTTATTCTGTGTCTGTTCAATTGATGATGGGTGGTTTCATGCTGTGGACTGTACAGTCCTAGGTGATGGACATGACCCGTGGCTATTTTGTCTTCTTTGAGTGGGAAAGTGTCAAGTAGTAAAAGGGAATTATTATGCAGCCTGTAGGAACCACAACCAAATGCCCAAAAACTGAATGGTACAGTACTAGTATTAGTGTAGGTTAGTTTCTTTCACACTGGTTATTGTTGGTTGTTGGTGTTAGTCCGGTGTTCTCTAGGAAACCATTCCATGCATTTGCTTCTGTTTCGATGTGGGAGATTACATCAATATGAGTCGGTGTGATCTTTAGAGCGGGCGGGGGCATCTCAGTTCATACGCATGGTCAGTGGCATTAATAGAATGAGCATCAAGAGATTAGTTAGTGTTAGGTTGCACGGTGTGACTTGTTCAAGGATAGGTTGTGAGCAGTGAAATGAGGTGTGGGCAGTTTGCAGAAACGCAATTATAGGGATTAAGGCAAACTGGTTGTATGACACAATACTATGACCAAAAAAATCAAGAGACACAACCATCCTGTCAATATGTTATTTTTCATAATATTATGTTCTATATTTATTATGGTAATAACAAAAATACTGTGCCAAAAATATTGTTGATGACAATATCAAACAAAACAGGTAAGAATATCATTTTTAAAATTAATTACTTTAAAGTTGAAAATATCAACTTTGAAGTATTTATTGAAAACAGTTAAATAGTAAAAAATATTAAAATATATATTATTTTTTAATACATATGAAAATATTTCTTAAAGTATATTTATATATATATATATTTCTCCTTGCTTCACCCATGAAATTCTCATGGAATAAAGACGAATGCAGAGCCAGAAGCTCGATGCTATTGCTTTTTATTTAATCAACACCCAGCACCTCCGCCATTACACGTTTCGGCCAGCAAGTGGCCTTGATCGCATGACGATCATATATATATATATTATAGAAAAATACCAATAATTAAAAAAATATATATATATTTTCATTTGAACTAATACCAGTAAAATAAAGAGAAAATTGAAAAATATATATATTTACATACATATATATATATCCAACAAAAATATGTAACCTAATGTAAATATTAAAATAAAATAAAAAAGAGTTTTATTTGATACTTTACACTAAATATACAAGTAATGTAAACATATAAATTTGAAAAGAAAAAACACAAAAATACATTTAAAAGGCTGAAAAGTAGAGATATAAAATTAATTAAATAAAGTAGATTAATAAATATAAAATAATAATTAAACAACTTTCCTACAAAATATTATGAGCATTTTTAAAAAGCAAAATATTGAAGAGAACAAATAAAATTACATAACAAAATTAAAAATAATATATATCCACACTAACCAACAGTAGGAAAACCTTTGGAGTTCGAAGGGTTTAGATTTACTATTCCCAGTCCAATTTACTAAATAGTAAAGAAGGCATTGGACATCAGAGAGAATAGATTTTCTATTCCCACTCCAGTCTAAACAACTGTAGGGCAGTGTCGGACTTCAGAGGAGTTTGATTTACTACTCCCAATAATTTCTAAATAAAAGTAAGGAGACTGATGGAATTCGGGGAAATAAATTTACTTTTCGCACTACAATCTAAGCAACAGTAGGAAAAGTGTTGATTTTCTTAAAGGATTTCTTGTACCATTCCAACTAATAATTACTTTTTAGAAACACTGAAATACCTAACAAGAATACATTTTGTAAATCGAATTTTATATAAAAATGCATTCAAAATTAACTTAGGGAAAAAATATACAAGCAATTGAGCAAAAATAAATCAAACAAAAGTTAAATTCACCTCCCTCTCTGCAATACAAGTAAAACCACACACACCCAAACACTTAAAAATATTTAAATAAAAATACTTAAGTAAAACAAGTAAAATAACAAATATACATAGTTCATGTTACAAATATTAATAATAAAAACATGTAGCAATAAAATAACTCAAATAAAACCATTAAATAATAACTAAGAGTAACAGTTTATTTAAAAATGATAATTTCTGAAACTTCTCATCCTAGTCCCCTGCAAGCCTAACAAGCCAATACTTTTAAATATAGATTACGAACAAAAGTATACAAATTAAAATATGCATTACAATTTACAAATTAAACTGAAATAAATGAAATAACAATTAGCAAATAAAGAATTAAAAATATGATCAAATATTTAAAATACATCAAAAATAATAAAATATAATTATCGTTCCACCCTGGTTCCCTATAAAACCCAAGAACCCACAACTAAAATATAAAATACTGATATTTAAAAATGCAATAAACATTAAAATTAGCAATTGAAACTTAATTGAAATAATAATTAAACAGTTAAACAAGGTACATCATTAATAATCAGTTAAATTTAACTAGCAATAAAAATAATTACATTAAAATGAAATTAATTATCATTTGATTAACTAACTTCCTCTACAAAGCCAACAAACTGCTAGTATATTATAAATTACTAATTAAATGAAAAAAATAATTATGCATTGTAAATTACAAACTATATTTTAATAATTAATAACACATACTAAAGCATGCTAACACCAAAAATTAGTATGCTAACTAATTTGTAATAAATTATTGAATATAAATAACATTTATTACAACTATATTAGAGTTAACAATGTTAAATACGCTTACCATAGATATTCTGTTCTGTGATATTTATGTCATGCGATGGTCATAATACAATATTTGTGCCATTCACCAGGCAAGCTTGCGTGTAACTTAGAGTTGGCAGTGTTTGGAGAGAGGAGGCATGCAGAGGATGGAAGAAAGTAGCGGGTCTTTGAAAGAAAAGGACGGACACTATTTCAGCCAGATGGGCAGAGCTCAGGTAGTCACTCAGTGACAAGGGCTCTCCTAAGCTCACCCCAGCATATTAATTCAGGAAGTCAGTCCAGTGGCTTCAAGGGGTGCATCGTACCTCCCAGAAGATGTACCCAGTGTGGTCAATGATTAGACAGAAAGAAGCCTTTTATTTACTATGAGGCCAGTGAGCAGGGATGTAGAGCAAGGGGAGGGTTAGTGTGCACTCCATGAAAATACCCCCTGGGAGGAGGGTGAAGAATGGCACTGGAACGCTCCGGTACTGGACCCTAGAAATCAAAGGATAGAAGACAGAAGTGCACAGTGTCCAGGATCAACCATGCTTTGGGAGGCTTGGGATTACGTTCCCTCTCTGTGCCGCTGAGTCTTGATTGCCTCCATGCACAGGAAGGAATGGTGCTTGCTGGCACTTGCACCACTCAGCTAGTTTCCTCAGACGGGCTCTCCGTCTCCTCGCCTCGTGCCGTTCTGAGGCAGACTGCGTCGCTACTTTGCGTCATCCTCGCCAGTCCCGGTGCAGTGGCGGGAGAGCACTGTCACCAGCCACAAATTGAGCACGAAGCACCGCAGAGCCTCAGTACCAACCCACCAGGTCAGGTGTGGCGTGTAAGAGGGCGGTCCAGTGGCACACCATCAGGGACTCGAGTAACACCCCTCACAACAGCAGGGCAGGGGCATTGGGTGGAACCTCTGGCAGCCCTGAGGAGTGTCGGCCATCTTGGTCATGGCCATGCTCACCTCTCCATCTGCATGGTTTTCAGACATACCTGTGAGTACATCCAGGTCAAGGGTCAGGCCCTCTGCAGAGGGCACACAGCAGAGTAGAGTCTATAATGTGTGTAGCTAAAGCACCATGGAACACAGTGTGCCCAAGTATGGTACCCTTAAGAACAGTGTACATGAGCCAGAGTCCATCATTACACATCACATAAATACAGATAGTGCACACAACAATAGCACACAATTGGACAGTGCACACATGTAAATGTACAGTGCGCTTAGGAGTACAGTACGCATGCGTGCAATGGAGCACAAGAGTCAAGAATTCAAACGCTGACCCTATACTTGACTTTTACCAAAGTTCCTTATTTCCCTCCTGGACACAAAATCATCAGAGAGACGAGGAGGATTTTACAAGAGGTGGGGCTGCTACAATACACTGCAACTCAACTCAAATCAAACCAAACAGACCTTTATTCGGCCAAATAAGACCATAAAAGAGGAGACACGGTAAAAACAGGTAAATACTAAAAATATGTAAAAACAATCAAGTGCAGTCAGGTGGTATGGCAGAATTATTGAACGAATTGGCATGCAGGTAAGGAACAGCTAGCAGCTACTCCATGAATTTTACAATAAAAGTAGATTCCTTGATTTACAACAGCAAGATGTGATATGATAAAGATTAATACGGATCAATATAAAACCAATATTAAATCCATAAGGTGCAGTTAGTTAGCATAACAGTAGTAATAAACAGATTGGCTCATAAGTAAGGAACCGTTAGCAGATACTCCCCAAACTTGCCAATAGAGGTAGGTTCCCTGATAGTGGGTTGGTGGGCCGCACCGAAAGGCTGACCCTCCATTGCTTTTCTGCATCTCACTGCGGCTTTAAGGAATGAGCTGACCCTCAGGAATATATCATGGCTGTCCAACGGTTGCAAGTGGAATGGCGCTAAAGTGCATTCCGATGGCTCAAATGGTTTAATAATGGTTTGAGAAAATGTCGGAAGAAAGGATTAAAAAACATGAAATGCAGCAACGTTTCTTCGTCCGACCAGGACTAAACTGGGCTGGCATGGTGAGCAAAATAATGATGGATTTAACCCAGATCTCTTGACTGGGGGAGAATGTTTTGATTTGTTCTGCATTGCGTCCATCAATTGTGTGTCTTTTGCTTTCTCGCCCTAAGTGCGCCGGGTATACCCAGATGTGGGTCCTGGGCTCACTGTGCCACTGGAATCAAGCTATCCTGGCTGATGAACGGTGAAACCCCGAATCCAGTCCCAGGATGCTTGTTTCCAGTCCAGGGAGGACCTGGCTTGGCAGTTCGGGCTGGACTGTTCCCATGAGGCGCAGGGTCAAGACTGATTTCATTACAAGACCGGAGGCTACATTATGCATTATCTTTTAATGCAGTCACAAGCAGCCGCAGTACATCATAAATAAACAGTCCTAGAAGGGAATGAACAAATGGTATGACAGGCATGAGCACTAAGGAAACAGCCTCTTTTAAATGCGGCTCGCAAGCAGATAAGTTTATTACTGTTTCTAATCTTTTTCATATAATACTAGGTTTTTCACAAGATTGCTTGTTTTACTTGTACCTTGTTTACATTAAGACTGACGAGGCTTCCTTCCCCTCGTTTTCATTTCTCCCCCCCCCCCCTCCCCCTTGAATTCCAATTTTTGGTCTTCAAACCCTCCCGGCCCCCTTCCCGATCTGTACCTATTGATCGCTCTTGGCGGGTTGAGGCTCCCTTAATCGTCGCTTTCGCTTAATCGCCGCTTTCTCCTTAATCGCTCTGTCTCCGCGGTGATCGCGCTCTACCCGGTCATTGCGCGCTTTAATTACCTCGCACAACTATGTGCTTTTCACGGGCTAATCGCGTCTCAAGTTTTAGGCATTTTTGGTAAATTCTTTCCCCTATCGCTCAACTGCCTCATGTGAGGAGCGATCGTTGGCAACGCTAGCACAAAGCGTGCTTCCTTCTAAGGGTATTTCCTCTAATTTCCTCCAGTGGCAGCTGTTCTCGAGCGCACTCACTCGCCAGTTACCAGCTGCCACCGGAGACTGTTTTGTTGTGACTATTTCGTCGTCTACGCTCTCACTAGGATAAAAAAAAAAAAAGGGGGAGACACAAAGTTTTAGGGAATTTCATCCTTATTTTTAAATACTTTACCTCCATCTGACATTTGTACATTACCATAATGTCTGATTTTATTTCAGATGATGATACTGCAGCTACTTCCCCTAATTACAACAATGAATCTTTAAAACAAGCATTTACAATGCAATGGTCTCGGCATTGGTAAAGTTAGAGCTATTGGCATTGCTCATGACATTTTTTTTGCTTATGTTTTTTGTTTTTAAAACATTTAAAGAAACGGCATTGTCATGAGCAATGCCAATAGCTCTAACTTTAACAATGCCGAGACCGTTGCATCACAGGTCTTTACAACAGGAGCTGTTCCAATAATGACTGTGCTCAGAGCTGCCGGCACGCGCCTTTGCCTGAAAATCCATAGCTTTCCCAAGTACAATGGGATTTGAAAGCCCAATGTGTGCCTCGCCCCATCCCCGTCGAAGATCTGAAGAAAGATGCGCAGAGCCAATCGATACGCATTTTCATGTTTTTTTTCCAACGCTAATGGGTGCACCTGCTGTTTTGAAAAAGTCAGCAATTGGGCTTTTGAGAAACGCTCTTTTCTGACATTTTCGAGTCCGAGGGAATGGCTTCGGAGTCGGTCCAGCGCCACGCGACGAGCCCGGGAGAAGTTTTGCTCGGAATAAATCCGTGGTAATGAAGGCAAGCGATAAAAGAGGCAACGCGGTAATGGGAGACATGGCTGACGGCCGGAGTAATGAGACAGCTAAGTGATGAGATAGCACAGGCGACGCTTGATCTAACCCAGTGACAGGGCCACGGCGAGACATTCATAACATTTTACACGGAGGGATTATGAGAAGATGGCGGCGCCGAGCCTGAGAACGGTCTCCTCCGAGAGCCGATCGCGAGCCAATCACGCCAGCCGTGTCCATTCCGCCGACAAACACCCTCCTCCCCCTGACATCAGTCGATTATTTCCCGACCGCGGGAAAGGCCCATGAGGCCGTAGATGAGGTGCGCAGAAGCATAAGCAGATGAAACGCTCTATAGAGGACGTAAAGGAATCACAAACGGGCAGCGGTGGATGCAAAACAGCCTCGCAGCTTTTTTTCATTCGTAGAAGATAAACTCAAGAAGACTTGCGATAGGCCCTACAGAAAATCGCAACCCCATCGTTGGTGCAGAAGGACCGGGTATTTGTGCCGAACGAAGACCGTGAACGATTTAAAACTAAAAACAAGGAGATCAGGTGAGGGAGCAACGCCGGGACACCACCGCCTTTCTCCGAGGCACAGCAGAAAATGCCTCGGAGAAAGGGAGTGTCCTTTTCGGATTTGGGGGCGTGTTTTGCTGTTGTCTCCTCCCTGAGACTTCTCGCAAAAAACACGCCCCCCGATCCGAAAAGGACGGGGCTTCAACGGAGTGACTGGACCTCTTCTCCAGTGGCTGGCCAGCATTTAAGAGGCCAGCCAATGGAGAACAGGAGAGAAGAGGGGCGGGTGCAAGCCCCTCTTCTCAAAGTCACTCAAACTCATTAAATCTCGGAGCGAGACTGCGCAAGCGCAGCCTTTCGCAGCCGAGACCTAAAAAGTTCCTTCAAAAGGAAATGAGATCTTGTATTTTAGATAAATTTAAAGAGGCTGTGTCCTCTAAAAGACCCCTCCCCTTTCAAGACGAGCTCCCTGAAGGGCCAACTTCTCTCACCCTCCCAGTTATTAACCAGGGTAAAAAAGAAAAAAAAAAATTATTACAAGCCTTATACTAAGAGCACCATCGGAGGTCCTAGCACCTCAAATGACTTAGGAGGTCGGAGCACCTCATTCAAGAAGGGAGGTCCCCGCACCTCAAATTTGAAAGGTGTCCCTAGCGGCACAATTTACTCCGGTGTCCTTAGCGGCACAAATTACGATGGTGCCCCCCGCGGCATGGCTTACATGGGTGTCCCTAGCGGCACAAAAGACCGGTGTGCTCATTATATTACAGACTCTAATTCAGAAAATGAGGATGTCTTACCTAACCCTTCGCATGAATTTGTCCTTGATTTGGACAGTGATGAGGACCTTGATTTTAACAAAGAGCTTAATGATGACTCGCCATCCTCATCTAAAGATGTCATCCTCGAGCCTTTCGAAGAGGAGATGTTTTCCCCACTTAATATTTCCCATCCTAGGAGCTCAGAATGGTTTCCCCAAGAGCATGTGGCGAAATGTATTAAAAAATGGCTCAGGAATAACCTGGAAAGGCAAACTCGGAGTACCCTCAGGTCGGAATGCCCTCGACCATCTATTCAAGATCAGGTCTGCCAGACCCGTAACCTAGACCCCGACTTGATTAAATTTATGTTTAAACTGGGAAGGGACCCCAGAAAGGGTATTGAGAAGTGCCTTAAGGGCTGCCTGGATCGCCTGCTCGACGTCCTGGGTCCCCTTTCCAGAATCTTACATGCAGCAGAAGAATCTCACCTCAATGATGTTCCTCTCGACACTGACATGGTCAGAGGCTGGAGCCAAAGGGCTTTAGTCCTCCTCGGCAATGCTAACTTCAACCTTAATATCGAAAGAAGGAGAGCCCTTCTCACTAAAATTAATCTGAAATTGGGCGACATGGCCGAAGAAGAACCTTCATTAAACCCTAAGGGCCTCCTTTTCGGCGAAAACATGATTAAGTCCATTGGCAAATATGTCTTCACCTTCACCGCCCTGGATAAGGCCCAAAACAATATGAAGCGTATTTTTAATTCAAACCTTTTTCGTCGGGCCGGAAGAAGGGGCCTATCTTCTGGCCAAAGCTACCAAAGGCCCTTTTCGAGATTCAGAGGCTCTGGAAGAGGCTTCTACCAATCCAACTTCCAATCCAACCCTCAATTCTTCCCCCAAAGAGGGAGGGGCTCACGCTTCAGAGATTCCAGATCCCGCGCCACGCCTAATACTCAAAGTAAGTACTCCTATTCAAGTAAGCACTCCTATTAGCCCTTCTTATTCCCCTCCAAAAGTAGGAGGCAGACTTCAGTTGTTTTACAAGATTTGGGAAAGTTTTGTGGTAAATAATTTCCTTTACCTGGACTTAATTTGATACAGAAACATAATAAAATAGCTCAGAAAAATGAGAGGCAGAATCCGTGGTATTAGAGGTTCGGAATGGGCTTTATTCCAATGGACGATTATAATCGGTTGCTCCAAGTTCCATCACCACGGAGGTTCAGGAAGTGAAGTACATACTTTATTGACAAGAAGTGACTTTTATAGTATATACATTACAATGAAGCGAATGCAGTAGGCGTAACAATTGATAAGGAAAATGACGATTCATGTGCGTAACCGAAAATGGGTGTAATAAGGAGTAAAAAGGAACATAATTGGTTATGATGTCACATATAGGTGGATCTATAAGATAATACTTGGCATAGATGCGCGCGCAGCAGCATGACGTGTGATTGACGTGCAACTAGGGGGTGAAGGGGACTTGACATTTAGCTCTACATGTGGAGACGGAAAGTCTGGGGAGTCAAGTCGACCTAATCCCAAATCATATCTAACATCCTATGTTTAACCCCTTCAGTGCCCATGACGAGCTGGACTCGTCATGGGCTGCGGTGGCGCTGTGCCCATGACGAGTCCAGCTCGTCATGAACTCCGCCCGCTAATGCAAAGCGCGGCACTGGGCGGGGAAAGGGGCGGGCATGCAAGGGGTTAAAGAACTATGTTATCCACAAAAGAAGGACTCTCGGACAGAATCTATTCTATACTGACTGTGCGTGCGTGTACAAGCGTCTAAGTGTCTACACTGAATGCTAGGGGGTAGGAATATTCCATGGTAACGGGGCTATGAATTACTTGCATGAGGACAGAGAAGCCGAGCCTTTGCTCAGTAGCTGGAAGAATGTTTACTTAAACTGCTAGACAGGAACGCATCGGCTAAGGAGTGAAGCAGATAATTCGAAGGTGAAATACAGTTCTTGGCAGAGAATAGGCTGATGTCAGGCTTCGTGAGCCGCGCAGAGAATGAGACAAAGTTCATGGTCACAGATGCAGGCTCAGACTTGAGTTTTCAGAGGCAGAAGGCAAGAGGAGTTTGATGACAGGATCAGGGCCTACTTGCCTGGACTGTAAAATGGCATAAGTGAACCATACAAAGCCGGTGGCCTTTCGTACTTAGGAATGGAATATCCGGCCTATTCATGGCGGATCTGACAGAGGACATGTTGACGGTGGACGCACATGTGTTTGCGTCTTCATAACTGGAACTGGAGGGAACATACATGTACTTGTGACATGCACATAGAACCGTTGGGGTCCAAGATAGGGGACATAACTGATCAGAAAAACCCATATTTCCACATTCCCTCCTTGTCCCCTACTTGCCCGTTAAGAGATATCAATCTTCATCAATCCATTGATCTGTTCATATAACATCATTTGTTCTTCTTTCTTCTTCCGTGACGAATGAAATCTTGGTGGTGGAATACACGATGTGGCACACAGACCACAGATCGCTGGTCCACATTGTAGACATAGGCAGCAACTGAATAGTATGAGAAAGCCAATACCTAGGAAGGATAGAACTCTCCATCCCCAGGCTGATATCACACTCCAAAACCAACCGGACCAAGTCCAAGTGCCTGGGTTCTGGTGTATCTGACTTACAATCTTATGAAGGCGAGTTATGGCTTTATATACAGATGGCGAATTTTCTGGTATGAATACGCAGCAGCTTGATCCGATGACCCTACAAGCTCCGCCCCTATCAGCCAGGATGACGTCAAGGACAAGACGATTTTGAAGCACAACAATCCGCATAGCAGACTGCTCTTCTGTTAAATTGCCTAAGGCGGAAATAGTTTCATTCACTACTGCTTCAAGGGTTCTAGTTAATCTACGTATCAGCTTACTATTAGTAACAGTACCTATATAGGGAAAGATGCCTTTATTAAAATCTACATACTTGTCCCATGCCGTCTCAGTATAATCGACAATTGGGAGATCTCTCCGCTCTCTATTGTGTACTAAATGAATATTTCTGTAATAATCAGGAGGAGCTAGGAAAACAGGTGGCAAAAGGAATGCAATGTAACAGGTACCATCCCAATCTAGAGGTAGACGCATATATGCAGTCTGACCACATATAAAGTAGGAGTGGCGAGAAGCTCTAAATGAAGATTTGCCTTGATCACTGAATTCTACTATAGTAGTGCATTTACTATGGCCCATATGTATGGAACCAACCTTTCTTACACATAATTCACCCTTTACTGGGAATACTGACATGGTGGGCAAAATTAGTTCAACTTCGGATTCGACATTCAGAATCATGAGATTAGGTGTAAAATTACCTAATCCATATACTTCATTTTCCAGATCAGTTCCTGTTCTTTTGGGGCGACCCTCCTTGTCAGGGTAGCAGACCTTGAGTAAAACTAGGTTCAGGTTTCCCCATACCCAATGATCTTGGTAAACTGCTGTGTCTGAGTCTATGGAATTGATTAAACTAAACCATGCTCCACAGGAGCCATTATGTGTAAACGGATGTGGAAAGAAAGGCAGGACTCCTTCATAATTCTGATAGGGAGGGAGCCGGCCACACACCCAACAATTAGTGGCATTACTAGTCTGATGGGAATGATGTAACATACTAATGAAAGTGTTATTGCGCAGCGCAAGTCTATAAGACAATTCATGCGGAGGTAAGTCACTAAAAGAATGTTCAGCAGTAACATTGTAAACATTTCTGGCAATAGGGTAATATATGCGCAACAATATACTTGCAGTAATTATTAAAAGACTCAAGAAAAACAAGATTAATAATGTCACTATGCAGTGGCTACGCAGTGATTTACAATACGCCTGTCGTTTCAACATTTTTCGGGTGTTTTCTCTACTCAGGTCCAAGGGATACATGTCAGAGACAATTCAACCGCTTCACCTTGGAGAGGACTTAAACAATCAAATTGCTCGACTGGTTGGGCCTAAGCTTTAGTTTATAGTGTTCAGAGTCACTCTGTTCAACAAAAGGAAGTTTTGAGTCAATGGGTGAAGACACACGAGGTGGGCTGTTTACATCTGCAGGAAGTCCATGAAATTTCTTGATATGACTTGTATGAATCCAGCCTTTCCTGCCTTCAATCTTCACGGCTGTTCTTGTGGTCAGCAGGACCAACTTGGGTGATTTCCACCTGGGCTCCAGTTGAGTCTTTCGGTCGAAATTCCTCACAAATACGAGGTCCCCCGGAACTACGTCATGGGGTTTCACCTCAGTGTTGTCGGGAAAGGCTGCAGCTACCTGTGAACGACAAGATTGTAGTGCAGACATCAAGGAAGCCAAGTAATCTGTCAGCATATTACAGTCAACATCAGTTATTTTGCGTGGTATAGGCGTCCCCCACATATTTGGTGGTCTGCCGAAGATCACCTCATACGGGGATAGCCCTGTTCGAGAGTGTGCTACCATTCTCATGTAAAAGAGTGCAACGGGTAAGGCTACTACCCAGTCGACACCTTTCTCTCTGCATATTTTGGACAATCTGATTTTCAGTATCTGGTTATGTCTTTCTACGAGACCTGCTGCCTCGGGGTGTCGGACACAGTGGAATTTCCACTGATATCCTAACAGAAGTGAAACATGTTTCATTAATTCGGATGAGAACGGCTGGCCGTTATCTGAGTGAACAACACGTGGTAAACCGTATCGTGGGAAGAATTCTCGAACTAACTGTTTGGCAGTAGTCGGGGCAGTGTAATCTGAAACCGGGTATGCCTCCGTCCAACGAGACAGAGCGCAGACAACTACGAGAACATATTTGAATCCTCGACATCGTTCCATCTGGATATAATCCATCTGGAGGACTTCAAAAGGGTGATTAGGAGGATGAAATCCACCCTGTTCTACGGGAACGCTTTTTCCTGGGTTGAACTGGCAACAGATCATACAGGTACGGACCTTTTGTTTGGCTGCTGCTCGCAAATGTTTATTGAACCAAATGTGTTGAATGCTGTCTAGCATAGCTTTTTCTCCGAGATGTGCTGGACTATGTGTAGTGTTAATTATAACTTGGACCATTGAATCAGGAAGGAACCATACAGACTTTTCCTTCATCATCCATCCTTGGTCCGTTCGGATCCCTCCTAATTCAGTCCATTTCTTTATTTCGTCTGGTGTAGCATGTGTCTGTATGTCAATTACGTCAAGAGTAGGATCTTTAACTGTCATACAATGTGTCGGTATCGGGACTATTGTCTTTGTCATGTCGGAGGTTTGAGTTTGAGCAGTCTGTTTAGCTGTTCTGTCGGCTAGATCATTGCCTTGAGAAATGATATCAGTAACCTTCGTATGAGCCTTACATTTCATAATTGATATTGCAGTGGGTAGATGTATTGCATCTAATAAGGCATGAATGAGGGGTCCGTGCTGAATGTGGGCACCGTGGGAAGTTAAATAACCTCTCTCTCGCCACAGCACGCCGAAGTCATGTACAACTCCGAATGCATAACGTGAATCAGTGTATATGTTGACTTTTTTATTCGTGGCTTGAATACAGGCTTGTGTCAGAGCGATGAGCTCTGCTGCTTGAGCTGACAAGGTATTTATACGATTAGTTTCAATGATTTCAGTGTCTGTTGTGACTGCATAAGCGGCCACTAACTCTCCTGTACTTGTTCTCATACATGAACCATCTACATACAACGTCAGATCTGGATCTGACAATGGGACATCGGTTAAGTCTTGTCTGGGTTTCGTCGTTATTGTAATAACTTCAATACAGTCATGAGCTAGTGGGTCTGTTCCGGTTACTGGCAACAGTGTGGCAGGATTCAATGTGTTACAGCGTCTGATTTCTATGTGTGGCTGAAACAATGTAAGTTCATACCCTGTAAGTCGCGCTATAGTCAAGTGTTGTGTTTGCGTTCTATTTACAAGAACCTCCACTGCGTGTGGTACTTGAACTGTCAATGGATGTCCTAACACTATGGCATCGCTTTGTCTGATTGCTAAAGCTGTCGCTGCCACTGATTTCAGGCATGCAGGCAAAGCCTGGGCTACTGGATCTAATGTACTAGAAAAATAAGCACATGGTTTGTGTGCTCCTGCTTGTTCCTGTGTGAGTACTGACAAGGCAGTACCTTCGCGTTCTGTAACAAAAAGTGTAAACTGTTTTCTGTAACATGGTGTTGCTAAAACAGGTGCTTGACATAAAGCTTTCTTTAGGCTTTCAAAAGCTTGTGTATGTTCCTGAGTCCAAGGGAGAACAGTCGATGCGGCTGCCTCCTGTGTTGTCAACTGAATGAGTGGTTTTGCTAGAAATGCATACTGAGGGATCCACTGCCTGCAATATGAAGTGAGGCCTATGAAAGCCCGCACCTCCTTTTGTGTCTTGGGTATTGGCATGTTAGCAATTAACTGGATACGATCTGGTGTAAGCTGCCTTCCCTCCTTGGACAGCGAGTGTCCAAGATAAACAACTCGCTGGACACAGAATTGCAGCTTAGAAGGGGACACCTTGTGCCCCTTTTCGGCCAGAAATTGTAAAACTGTCAGTGATGCTTTTTCACATTCCGGTTCGCTTCTCGCGGTGATCAGCAGATCATCGACATATTGAAGCAGAGCAGTGTTAACTGGCATGTGGATACTGTCTAGTTCTCGTTTCAGTGCTTGGCTATAGATGCTGGGGCTTTCTGTAAATCCTTGAGGTGCGCGTGAGAATTTAAAGCTACGCCCATTTAAACTAAATCCGAACAAATATTGGCTTTCCGGATCTATTGGGACGCTGAAAAAGGCATTCTTGAGATCGATTAAAGTAAAGAATGTCGCTTCGGAATCAATAGCTGTCAGTAATGACGAGATATCTGGGACCACAGGAAATTGTGGCACAATGCATTTGTTTAATTCGCGCAGATCAATAACCAATCGATAGACTGGCGGGGCCTTTGGATCTGTTCGTTTAAGAATCGGAATTATCGGTGAATTACATACATTGGAGTCTGTTTCCACAACTACTCCTTGGGCAATGAGCTCGTCAATGATTTGTAGTAAAGCCACTACAGCATCTGGTGGTAACTTGTATTGTCGCATTCGTGGTAGCACCACTCCTGCCTTTAGTGTGACTCGATATGGTGTAATATTCATGCATCCGACATCAGTAGGGCCTTGTGCCCATAGGTGTGTAGGTAAAGTCTGCAGTCGGGAATCCATGTCTCTAGACACATAGTGACCTTTAAAATCACGTAAAAACAATCTTACTCCTTCCGGAGAACAACATATTATAGCTCCTAGAGCTTTCAGTGTTTTTATTCCTAACAGATTTTCGGGACATGATTTAGTAAGCAATAAATCTGTAGTTCGGGTCAAAGGTCCTATCGTAAGTGGAAGAGGCTGTGACACTTCATTAACAATAGGTTTTCCTGAAAAACCAAGGGAAATATTCTGAGAGCCTGAGAGGGGTGCCCCTGGAACTTCACTACGTTTTATAGTTGTTCGACTTGCCCCTGTATCAAGTAAAAATTTTCTATCTTGGCCTAATAATTCACTATGTACATAAGGTCCTTCTTGATCTACTGGGATTTCAATAAGGGGTAAGTCAACTTCCCTCTCTAGGCTTTTTCATGCGTAACGCTGATACTCAGGATATTCATACTGTGCGGTCTGATACATTTGTCGTGTTGTGGTTTGTGTGGCAGCAGCAGGCAACGGTGGTGCAGCTGGCACAAACTGTATTGGCTGTTGTGCGGCTGGCATGGCCTGTGCATGTTGCGGAGCTCCTTGTTCATTCTGATCTTGTCTGAGTGGCCGTGGTCTTTCTTGTGTTTTACCTATGGCGATATTATGTTTTAAAACTGGACAATCATGTACGTAATGACCTGGCTTTTTGCAATAATTGCATGTCCCTTTTACAGGTCATGTTGAATCGGAATGTGTCATACCCTTTTTATGTCCTTCAGCTGGAACTGTCTGGGAAACTAGCATTTTCATTTTCGTGTCTTTCATGCGTCTGTGTTCATGTTCTTGTTCCTCTCTAATTCTATTGTGATGGTACTGTAACATTTGTAACATTTGTGATGGAGTGTTACCTTGCCAGGTACTCTCGAATTTTAATACTCTATTCTTTACTTGGGGCAGGGCATTTTCTACTAATTTTGTTACAAACAGATGCGGGTATGATTCGCTACTTGCTTTTATGCCACTATTTATACCAAAACACTTTTCAAATCGGGCATAGTAATCACTAGTGTCTTCATCTTGCTTCTGCTTACAGGCTGAAATTGTTCCCCAATCTTCCTTTTTCGTAGTTAATAAACGTGGCAGTACCTGTACTAGCAAACCTGGTAGTGTTTTAGTTTTATCCCCAAGTCCTGCTCCTGCAGTTCGGGCCTTTTCTTCCGCTTCTAATACTGACCATTCTATCTTTTGGTCTCCTACCTCCCACTCTTTTTCCCTGAGTTTTTCATAAATGCCAGCAGGCATCAATACCTTTAATATTGTCATAATGTCGGGATAGGTATACTCTCCCATGAGTAACATGTCTTTAATTTCTCGGTGGAAACCCGCTGGGTCTTTGTCATGACTGGGTACCACTTTCTTCATTTCTAACAATTCTATTTTCGATATGGGCGTATATACAAATACGCGCTTAAACTCGTTGTCCTCGCCTTTTATTGGGTGCACTTCTCGTAAAGGATTCTGTCTATCCATGTGATACGTGGTTCTTTCCTTAATGGGTAATGAAACATGTTCTGAACATACAAAAAGAATATATTGCTTTCTTGATTCTAGAATTTCTTTAATTAATTTAGTACCTGAACCTCTCCATTTATTCATAAGTAATTCAGTCAATATGTCAGGTAAGGGACCAGGGTCCGAATGCTGACTCCGATATAGTATAACGAGTTGTTGAATCATATAAATCCCAGCTAACCTCTGTTCATCTGGGGTGAGATTCAAAAATGTGCGTGTTACTGTATCATCACTATATTTTCCGGGACTGTCCACCCAATGGACAGCTGCCCTGGCTAAATCTTGTTCATCCATAGAATCGAGAAAATGATAACCCCTTCGTTCTCGGAGTAGTTTGTCGGCGGCTTGGAACGAATGCTCGTTAGACCTGATGTTAATTATAGGTATTTGGAAATTCCTGTTATTATCTGGACATATCGGACGTATCGGGTCAATAAGGCCTCTATTACTATTACAAGATCTTCCTCTTCCTACATAGGCTATGGTGTCTGACTGTCCTGCGGGCAGTCCAGACCCTTCCTCCTCGTTTTGTTCGAACTCGTCTACCGCTAATCTTTCTTCGTGTAGGCGTTCTATTTCTTTACGGATCTTTCGGCACATGGCTATTATACAATTTTGTTTATCATGTCTACCTTCTGATATATTCTGGCTCCATCTAGTAAGGATTTGCATTGCTTCCGGGTCTACCCCCGGTCGGTCTTCATTTCTGATCACACAATTTATGAGGAAACGTAACAGTTCCCCCTGTATCTCCACTTTCTGGTATTCCATAGCTCTGTTAATACATTCTGAATCTCGCCCTGTTTGGACAAAATGATATATTTTATCTAGATGCGCAGTCATTCCTGGTAACTTCCCTAAATACACTGCGGCTCGTCTGATACGCAATGATGCCAAGGTCATTTCGTCCTCTTTGCCGGGCACAGGGTCATATCTACAATCTATAAGAAGTTCCTTAAGCGTACGGGCATTTACGAGTTTGGGGGTACGTGAATGTGCTGACTCTTGAAAAGTAAGTTTATTTATTCTGGGTGGCGTAGAAAAAGTATGGGTAGCACCTCCCGCAGCCCCATTTGGGGTGTCGGGTGTGAAAGGATTCGTTGAACGTGACACAGCAACTATAGGTGTGGACACAGCTATAGAAGTAGCTGTAGGAACAGATGCAGAAACAGATGTGCTTGCCGGAACTTGTGACTCGATCTGTTGCTGTAGAGATACTGGTACTAGGTCTTGGCGTTGAACCTCCCTGGCATGCGGTCTATGTGGGGCGGAATTAGCATATTCGGGAGCTGCGTCATCTAAATACGAGGAAAGAAAAACATCTTCTGCGGTTCTAGGATGCCCCTTAGGATGTACCTTTATTGGGAATAACGGGGGTGGCAAGTCTTTCGGTATCTCTGGAGTAGCCTTAGGTAATCCTTTGGCTAGGAGGGGATACATACCATTCATAAGGGCATTTCTTTGTCTATCTACCTGTTCTGATTTCACTCGGATACCTTCCTCAATTAATAGATTTTCTCGAACTTTATTTGAACTCTCTTTATTCTTTTCTTCCTGTCGGAGTGCTTTTTCTGTACGTCTATGAGATTCTTTACGCCATAACTCAACGGCGTCTTTCTGTGACTGTCTGACTTTCCTTTTCCATAACTCTTCCTCGACTTTCATGATGCACTCTGCATCCCAGGTCCCCGCTGTGGGCCACCTCTGACTTTCTGGTAATTCCTTGGTATAGTCTACCCATAAATCAAGGAATAATATAGCGTCTAAGCCATGTTTGTGATACATGAAGTGCCCTGGAGTGTCCCTAGGAGGAATAGGGACGGCTTCTTCGAGTACCCCTTTTCTAGTAGTGATCTGTCTTAATTTCGAAAAGAGCGGCATATTGACAACTGATCCGATACTTAATCTTGAACACACTTAATACGAAAGCACAATAATGAGCAACCATTCATACCACAATATGCAGGACGTTTAACACATTAAACATTAAACATTAAAACATTTTTAACCTTTAAAATAACCAACAATGATGATCGTCTGCATAACTAATCACCAAGCATAATTCTTGACAATAACTAGATACTTCGGAATACTTGATATACTGCTAAACAGTACAGATACACTGCTAAAACAGTGCAGACCGGATTTGTGTACCCAAACCCGTCTTGACCGGCACAACCTATGTGCACGTCAGAAATGCCTCCCCAGTAATGGTACTCACCGGGTAGCTTCGGAAACGGAAGGCCTCGGCAAACTGAACTTGAACCGGACTGGACTGGACTCGACTCGTCGGAAACTGGACTCGACTTCGAACTGGTGGGCCTCTGTATACCTCGGATCTTGCTCTCTCAGCTAGGCTCTGGTCGGGATACTTCGCACTTCTCACCGCCTCGTCTGGGTGTTGATCGCAGCCTCAGTCGCCCCCGCTTGACCGGAGGGAGATACAGGAAATCCTGCTGGTACGCGTTATTGTCCGTCCAGCTGTGGCAGGAGACCGGGCCTGCAACTCACCGCCGGCGCGTGAGATGAGAAAGTGTCCCTGTTCGGGCGCCATTCATGTGGTAAATAATTTCCTTTACCTGGACTTAATTTGATACAGAAACATAATAAAATAGCTCAGAAAAATGAGAGGCAGAATCCGTGGTATTAGAGGTTCGGAATGGGCTTTATTCCAATGGACGATTATAATCGGTTGCTCCAAGTTCCATCACCACGGAGGTTCAGGAAGTGAAGTACATACTTTATTGACAAGAAGTGACTTTTATAGTATATACATTACAATGAAGCGAATGCAGTAGGCGTAACAATTGATAAGGAAAATGACGATTCATGTGCGTAACCGAAAATGGGTGTAATAAGGAGTAAAAAGGAACATAATTGGTTATGATGTCACATATAGGTGGATCTATAAGATAATACTTGGCATAGATGCGCGCGCAGCAGCATGACGTGTGATTGACGTGCAACTAGGGGGTGAAGGGGACTTGACATTTAGCTCTACATGTGGAGACGGAAAGTCTGGGGAGTCAAGTCGACCTAATCCCAAATCATATCTAACATCCTATGTTTAAAGAACTATGTTATCCACAAAAGAAGGACTCTCGGACAGAATCTATTCTATACTGACTGTGCGTGCGTGTACAAGCGTCTAAGTGTCTACACTGAATGCTAGGGGGTAGGAATATTCCATGGTAACGGGGCTATGAATTACTTGCATGAGGACAGAGAAGCCGAGCCTTTGCTCAGTAGCTGGAAGAATGTTTACTTAAACTGCTAGACAGGAACGCATCGGCTAAGGAGTGAAGCAGATAATTCGAAGGTGAAATACAGTTCTTGGCAGAGAATAGGCTGATGTCAGGCTTCGTGAGCCGCGCAGAGAATGAGACAAAGTTCATGGTCACAGATGCAGGCTCAGACTTGAGTTTTCAGAGGCAGAAGGCAAGAGGAGTTTGATGACAGGATCAGGGCCTACTTGCCTGGACTGTAAAATGGCATAAGTGAACCATACAAAGCCGGTGGCCTTTCGTACTTAGGAATGGAATATCCGGCCTATTCATGGCGGATCTGACAGAGGACATGTTGACGGTGGACGCACATGTGTTTGCGTCTTCATAACTGGAACTGGAGGGAACATACATGTACTTGTGACATGCACATAGAACCGTTGGGGTCCAAGATAGGGGACATAACTGATCAGAAAAATCCATATTTCCACAGTTTGACTCAAGACCCTTGGGTTTTGGAGACCGTTCGGGGTTTCAGGATAGAGTTTATCGAAATTCCTACACAAACATCTCTCCCGAGAGCCCTAACTCTTTCAGAGGACCATCAAAAGATTGTAGAAGAAGAAATTTCCTCCATGCTTCTAAAGGGCACGATCATAGAAGTTCCGTGGAGTTTAAGGAAGTTTGTAAGCACCCTCTCTCTCGTTCAGAAAAAGGAAAAAGGTTGGAGACCAGTCATAAACCTTCGAGATTTAAACAAGTTTCTCGTCTACAGGCATTTCAAAATGGAGGGCATCCACCTCCTGAGAGACCTACTTCTAGAAAGAGACTGGTTGATCAAATTGGATCTGAAAGATGCATATTTTACCAAACCAATGGCCAAGGAACATCAGCCCTTTCTTCAATTCACTTGGAACAATCGTCTCTTTCAATTTCAAGCCCTCCCTTTCGGGCTTTCTTCTGCCCCGTGGTGTTTCACCAAAAGTATGAGAACTATCGCCTGAGGGAAAGAGGGATTCACTTGATTATTTATTTGGACGAAATTCTAATTATGTCTCAAGACTTCTCGCAGATCCTCAAAGACCTGACCACTGCAACGAATCTCATAGAGAGTCTAGGCTTTCTTATAAACCGGGAAAAATCAATCCTTACCCCCTCCAGATACCTGGAGTTCCTCAGCTTTACAGTGGACACCGAAAAGTGCCTTCTTTTACTTCCCCCCCCAAAAAATGGCCAAAATCTGGAAAGAAATCAGGTTTGTTTTAAAACAAGATTCTCTGTCTCTAAGAGAATTGGCCAAGCTTTTAGGCCTGGTCTCCTCTTCCATACAAGCCATCTTCCCTGGACCTCTCAACTACCGAGCTCTTCAGAGGATAAAAGGGAAGGCTCTCAGATCTGGTCTGTGGTACGGAGACCTTGTAACAAGAAGCCAGGTCGGAGCTCTCTTAGTGGCTGGAAAATTTGGATGCCAGGAATGGCAAAGCAATATTTGGGTCGACTCCAGACTTTATCCTCGAATCAGATGCCAGTCTCCATGGCTGTGGTGCTTGCCTCCTCGACCAAAACACCGGTGGTGTATGGTCTCTTGCAGAGACTTCACATCACATAAATTATTTAGAACTTACAACGGGCCTCCACGCCCTTATGAGCTTCAGACACTCCCTTCAAGGGAGATCTGTTATCTTGAAGATGGACAACATCTCCACAGTTTCTTATATCAACCGCTTAGGCGGGACCAAATCAGCAGACCTCTCCGACTTAGCCAAGAGACTCTGGATGGTTTGCCTAGGGCACAAAATCGCTCTGAGGGCAGAATACTTTCCCGGGAAGTCAAATATTTCAGCGGATTGGAATTCGAGATTCCTACTGGACTTCAGCGATTGGAAACTCGACCCGATTGTCTTCAACGCTTTAAATCGATTTTGGGGACCACTGGATGTAGACCTTTTTGCGAGCAGACTAACCATCCAGTTGGAAAAATTCTTCAGCTGTATGCCGGATCCGGGTGCTCTTGCATTGAACGCCTTTCTCCAGGTCTGTTCGAACCTTCGGGGTTACGCCTTTCCCCCCTTCGCGATGATTCAGAGGGTTCTTCAGAAGGTCAGACAAGACCAATGTTTCCTAGTCCTGATAACCCCCTTCTGGCCTTCTCAGGTCTGGTTCCCAATGACTCTAGAATTGGCCTGCAGCATTCCTTTCCTCATTCCTGCGGTCAAGGGTCTGGTTACAAACGCAGACGGATAAGATCACCACCTAATTCTTTTAGGGAATTTGAACCTTCTTGCCTGGATAGTGTCAGGAGATCCAATGAGCTGTCTGGCCTTTCGTCGTCAGCTGCATCTCTTCTCGGAGAGTCTTGGGCTCCAGGAACACACTATAGGTACAACAACATTTGAAGAAAATGGTTTTGTTGGTGCATGGAAAGGGACTTGGATCCCGTGGAGGCCCCTATTGTATAAGTAGTTAATTTTCTTGCCGAACAATTCGATTTAGGCCTCTCCTATAGATCTATTAATTGTTATAGATCAGCTATCTCCGCCGGACACTCTCTCATCAATGGTAAAACGGTTGGTAAAAATGTTATTGTTTGTAGAGTCATGAAGAGTATTAGGCTTAAGAGGCCTCCTAGACCTAAGTACCGATCCATGTGGGACGTCAGGGTTATTTTAGATCTCTTTTCATCTTGGCCTGCTAATTGTTTGCTTAATAGGAAATGTCTTTCTATTAAACTTGCAACTCTCTTATGTCTAATTTCGTGCCGTAGAGTGTCTGATATTAAATGTCTTGATATATCTTATAGATCTTATGATATGTTTGGCGTTAAATTTGAATTGTTTAGAAGTACGAAAACCATGTCAGACTCTATTTTCTACCCTCGTTTCGACATGTATAAAAACTTTGTGTTGTAGACTGCATGAAGGAGTATGACAACAGAATGAACGATGTTCGCCCTAGTAGCGCTAATCAACTCCTTATTTCTTTTGTCAAACCTTTCAAACCCATTTCCTCCGCCTCTATTGCAAGATGGGTCAAGTCCACTATGAACCTAGCTGGCGTCGATTTATCTAAATTCCAAGCCCACTCTATCAGAGGTGCTATGGCGAGTAAGTCATTCTGGTCTGGAGGTAAGTGGGAGGATATTCTCAAAGCAGCAGACTGGTCCAACACATCCACATTTGCTCGACATTACTGCAAACCTATTGAGCACATGTCTGATGTTGTCCTACACAGCTACCAACATGCATAATGTAGCCTCCGGCTTTGTAATGAAATCCAGATTCTCTGGTCATGTTAATAGGAGAATCGCAATTAACATATGGCCAGGTCTAAACTGGGGTGGCATGGTGAGCAAAAGAATGATGGATTTCACCCAGATCTCTTGACTGGGGGTGAATGTTTTGATTTGTTCTGCATTCCGTCCATCAATTGTGTGTCTTTTGCTTTCTCGCCCTAAGTGAGCCAAGTATGCCCAGTCGTGGGTCCTGGGCTCACTGTGCCACTGGAATCAAGCTATCCTGGCTGAAGAGGGGTGACACCTCGAAACCGGTCCTAGGATGCTTGTTTCCGGTCCAGGGAGGACCTGGCTTGGCAGTTCGTGTCAGGCGCGGATCTAGGGCGCCTACCGGATGTACAGTCAGAGGAGGACTACATCCCCAGAATCCCCGGCTGTATGGAGGCGTGGCCAAGATGGGTAAATACGCGCGTTGCAAGCCAATCGAGGCGCGTAATACTGGAAGGTGGTTGGTGCTGGAGAAGTCGCCCAGCAGAGAAGGAGGAAGACGCGAGTGTTCGCGTCTGTTACCGTGTTAGGAGCGTGCCGGGTTGTGGCGGAGTGCCGTCGCGAGGTACGCGGATCCGGGAAGCCAGTTCCGGCTTCACGAAACCCCACGCGGGACGCTGACGTAAGCGTTGCCGCGTTTCGAGACCTCAGGACTGAACGAGGTACGGAGCGGTTCGGTCCCATCGGAAGTCGAGGGAGACGCGGTGGGACTATCCGAAGGAAACAGGTATCTCTGGACCTCGGGAGGGGTCGGCTCAGTTCAGGACAGTTTCTCGTTACCAGAGAGGAGGAGGAAGGTAATCCGGAATACGAGACAATTGGCTAACTCTTTCCTTTCGTTCTGGCAAGGGAACAGCAAGCGCTAACTCTCTACATGATATCAATGCAGGATTAGTGACTTTGGGATTAGGGCACTTGTACATTAATTCGGAAGCGCTCAGTAGCGCAACAGGGGAAGCCAACAGGGGAACGAAGGGGAAGAAGGTCTGTCAGATCTTGCGAGTGTTGGAGGGGGCTGGTCCTCTCGAGTCTGAGGTGAAGGCTACGTATATATGGGTGCCATGGTATGCATGAAGTGACACATTTGGTAGCTACACTTAGTGAGACCTAACTGAGAGTAGTATACCTTGTGGTTGTATCCTATGTTCTTTTCTGTTCTTTCTTTGCAGGGCTCCCAATCCCCGCGGTCCCCGTTATAGTCCTTTTCCCTCGCCTGATTGCCCTGGCACTCTGTGTTTCTATAACCAGAGACGGGTACGTCGGGAGGTGGAACCCTTGTGCTTCATTCGGATCTACAGGAGCCACAGCGGAACGTGACAGAATTACGCGCCCAAGATATTACTCCTGTGAATTCGAATAAAGCACAAGCATGGCGTCGTTAGACGACGTGTTACAGGCTCTCCTGGTTGTGCAACAGGAATTGGCTGCCTCAAAGGCGGAAACGGCCGCCCTAAGAGACAGGGTGGACCGACAGGGTAGAAATCCGTTTGACGCCTCTCCGTCGTCATCTCCTATACATGTGAACGTGTCTCCTCCCATTCCCCTGGCTAGCCCAGAGAGGTTCTCTGGGGATCCCCTCAAGATCCAAACATTTCTGACGCAAATAGCCTTGCATTTTTCGTGTAAGCCTGCTTCCTTTCCCTCTAACCATTCCAGGGTGGCTTTTGCCATCTCGTATATGACTGGGGACGCTGCCAACTGGGCTGTGCCCTTGGTCAAATACGACGACCCCCTGCTGTCGGATTGGAACGCCTTTAGAAGCGAGTTTGAGCGGGTGTTTGATCGAAGGGCCACCACTTTCTCAGCTGACCGGGAATTGTTGGGACTCCGACAGGGGAAACAGGATTTGGTCACGTACCTGACCCAATTCAACCGTCTGGTTGCTGAAACAGCCTGGCCCGAGGAAAAAAGAATGTCCCTCTATTACCAGGGCTTGAGCGATGACATGAAGGACGTGATGGCCCAGATAGATCCGCAGCCCTCCACGTACACGGATTTGATGAATCTCACGTTGAGACTAGATCATAGATTGTCTGAACGAAGGGGAGAGAGAGTGTATGCCCCTGTAGAGAAATCCGAGAGGGGGAACAGGAATGCCGGAACCCCTTCTGAAGTCCAGGTGGAGCCCATGGAGGTGGGGGCAATCCGGGCCCCGTTATCTAGGGCGGAAAGGGAAAACCGCAGACTAGCCGGTTTATGCATGTACTGCGGCAAGGAGGGCCACTATGTTAGGGACTGCCCCTCAAAACCCAAGAAGAGTGGGTATGCTGGCCTGAAGAAAGTGGCGGTGACCACAATGCAGGCCCCCCTCCCAGACGCCCTGGCGTCGGAACAGAGCGTTCGAGTATCCGAACCCCGTGCGTTGCAGTTGCCCTCTTTGGCGGTCATCGAATCAGTCGCTTCAGAATCACACGTCACGCTAATCATGTGGTTGACGGTGGGAACACAAGACCATGAGGTCGGAGTCATGGTTGACTCCGGGGCCACCGGGAATTTGGTGGATAGCGGGTTGGTGAAGCGGCTGGGGTTAAGGCGCATCCCGAGAACTAGTCCGGAAACGGTATGGGCTGTCAATGGGAAACCTCTGGTATCGGGGCCCATCACTGAGGTCACGGAAGCACTGACCCTGACCAAACCAGGTCCTCTATGGGATCACGTGGAAGAGGTCGCCTTGAATATCATCGAGGCACCCCAGTATGAGGTGATCCTAGGGATCAAAAAGACAAGGTACGGTTGCACTCAAGTGTAAACTGAAACGAAGAAGTTAATCAAGGTGAACTGCTTAGGTGCTAGTGAGACCACCTCCTAACCTCAGAGGTGTACGTATGAAAGTAGAAGCAGCGTCTCATGGGAAAGACGACCTCACGTCAGCACTCTTTGAGCGGAGACTCCGCTTTAAGGAAAAAGTAAACTCTTTTCGTAGCTCTTTGTGGTGACTTTTAATCCATCATTGGTCACGTATGATACATCTCATACTCAAATTAGGATTTCCATATTGATGACAAGAAGATCAATATTTTTAACATGGTTTTTCAGATATCCCCGATGCATTTCGGGACTCGCCCTTCGTCAGGGGGGTGTGTTTCTACAAGAAAAAGAGGGAAAATAAGCAGAGGTCCAGGACGTAGAGGGTGTGGATTAGTAAACTGGTCGGTGGTAAATTATTAAAAAGGAAAATATACCTCAGTGTTTGTTAATCAGAAGAAAAAGTCGTAGTGCGGTCAGCAATAGGTTAACGGAAAGGGGCTGGTATGACGAGAAAGAGGTAGAACAAGGTATATGTAGTGCAAAACTATAACAGCGAAAGACCAACAGGTGAACCATATACTACGCGAAACCCGGTCAAAATAGTGCGTCCAACAGGTGAAGAAAACATGCGGGTGGATTAAAATAACATTAAATACCTGAAAAAAACCACCGGAGCTTCTACAATGTAGACGCGTGGAAAGGTGATGCCGGTGCCAAGTTTAAACGGCAGAAGATAAAGCCCATTCACCCGGAAGTGACAGGTACGTGTACTGCGTAAAGTGACGTGTGCTCAAAAGCAAGTGAAAAAAGACTGGAATGTGTGTGAGGTAGTCAAGGAAACCACAAGTAAAAGTGAAGGTAACCGGAAAAGGTATCCGAATAAGCAATAACGCGTATGCATAAACAACGTAAAAAACAATGAAAAATTGCGGCTGCATAGAAAATAACTCAAAATTATCTCACTCTTACAATCAGTGTCAGAAAATCAGTATGGTAGAAAAGGCATACAATTCAAAAAGTCCTTTACAGATAGCAACTATATTCAACACGTTCATTCATTCCGAAGGGATGGACTGCATTAAGTCTATTTATCCAAAATAGTTCGCGTTGCAATAGAAAGGCACTGTCATCTCTTCCTTGTAACAGTGGAACCTGTTCCAAAATGAGAAATCTCAGTTGGCTACAGTTGTGTCTGTTTTCATGGAAATGTTTCGCAACCGTAGACTTCGTGTTGAGAGTTCGAATGTTGCTTTTGTGTTCTATCAGTCTGGTTTTCATCTTCCTTTCTATTTTGCCTACATATGGTAGACCGCATGGGCATTTAAGAAGGTAAATGATGTTGCTGGAGTCACAAGTGGCTGTAACTTTTAGTTTAATTGAAGTTCCTTTCGAGGGATGCATGACACTGGTTCCCCTGATGATATTGTTGCAGCCACCACAATTGTGGCATGGGATGGTTCCTTTGTGTATTGTATTGGATTCGGAGGAGGTCTTGTTCAAAAGTTGTTGAAGATTTGAAGTCCGTTGGTAAGCAAAAATCGGCAACTGATCAAAAATGCCTTTAAAATCAGGCTCGGACTGCAAAAGTGGCCAATATTTCCGAATAGAGTTCTTAATTTTGTGGCTTTGTCTGGAAAATTTGGATACAAATACCAATCTTTCGTTAGAGGTCATGTAGGTAGATTTTTTTAAAAGGGTAGATCTGTCTTTAGTTTCAGCGCGGTTTCTGGCGTCTTGTAAAATAGGAGCTGGGTAAGATCTCTTTTTGAATTTATCCATGAGGATGTCACTTTGTTTCTGAAAAATCTCCTCAGTAGAAGATATACGTTTTATTCTTAAGAGTTGTGAGTATGGGAGGTGTTTCTTCAGAGATTTTTGGTGAAAACTTGAAAAGTGTAAAAGATTGTTCCGATCAGTCGTCTTTGTGAAGACGGAGGTAATAATTTCATTATTTTGTACTGCGATGTCTACATCCAAGAATTTGATGTGTTTCTGATTTAGTTCATGGGTAAATTGGATGCGGTCGTTGATGGTATTGAGGTGGGTAATTTCTGTCACCAGATCCCTTTGTGTGCCCTTCCAAATGAGGAAAATGTCATCAATGTACCTGTAAAACATAAGTAGATTCTTTGACCATGTTTCCTGTGACAAGATGTGATCAATCTCAAAGCGATGCATAAAGATATTGGCATAGGCTGGTGCGGCACAATTGCCCATCGATGTCCCCGACAATTGGATGTAATAGTTGCCATTCCAAACAAAGTAACTATGGTATAAAGAAAAATGTAGCAGTTCAAGTAAAAAAACTTTTAGGTCCTCATCCATAGTCGTGTTTACAAGAAACGATTCAACCGCTTGCATACCCAAATCATGTGGGATGGAGGTGTATAAAGATTTGACATCAATAGTACACAAAACTATTTGATCGTAGTCTGGGACTTGAATTTGGCTGAGTTTGACAAGAAAGTCCGTAGTGTCTTTGAGGTATGTAGACATGGCTTGGACAATAGGTTGTAAATGTCTGTCAATGTATTTCCCAATTGATTCATGGATGGAGTTTCTGGTGCTAACAATTGGTCTGAATGGAGGTTTCTCAAGATTTTTATGAATTTTAGGTATCATATATAAATATGGTACCTTAGGATGGTCTGTGATGAGGAAACGTTTGTCTCTATCATTGATGGTTCCTTGTTCCAGTGCCTTATTTACAATTGCCAGTAAAACAGCTGAGAATTCTTTGGTGGGATCCGTTGTCAATTGAAGGTATGTATCTTGATCGTTAACATGAGCGTTAACATTTTCAGTATAAAAGGCAGTATCCAATACGACAAGAGCTCCCCCTTTGTCCGCCTTACTGAACGTGATGTCCTTATCCGCTGCCAATGTTTTTATGATGTTCCGTTCTTTGCGAGTCAAGTTGCTAGATTTAGCCGGTGGCTCTTGAAAGAAATTGGTAATCTCCTTACCAACAATGATTTCGAAAGTATCCAAGACTTTGTGGCTCACAGGGGCCATAAATTTGCTTTTGGGTCTTAAGCCCATGAGTGTGTCTTTGTCTTGAGTCATGGATGGTTCTATAATGTTAGTAAAGAAATGTTTGAGACGGAGATTACGCATGAACTTGAATAAACAAACTTGGGTTTCCAATTTGTTGGTGTTATAAGTGGGTACGAATGAAGTGCCCTTCTGTAGGGTAGATGTTTCCTCCAGTGTTAAATGTCTGTGAGATATATTGATGACTAAGTTTTCTGGCTCCGTGTTGTTCTCGCTATTGGAGTATCTTTTGCTCTTAGGTTTTGCCCTCCTGGTTCGTCTGGGATTTTTCGGCCTCTCCCTAAAAAAGGAGTTGTTTCATTAGTATTTTCTGTGGAGGTCGATGGTTGACTCGTGGTGGGGTCGTCCAATGGTTTAGATGTGGGTCTTCTCGGTTGAGCCTGTGTGTCATCTGACGATGATGTCTCTCCATCCGTAGATCGGTTGTATGTTCTTTGTTGTCTACGTACAGCATACACATCTGCCCATGTGTACACCTCCCCGAGCTTGTAATCCATGGTGTCTCTTTTAAATTTACGTATTTTTCTGTCGTTGATTTCTTTCTGATATTTATCCAGTTGGCTATTGATGTCTTCTAGTGTTTTAGTCATTTCTTCAGGAGTCATTTTGGCGCTTAGTTCTGTTTTTAACTGTGTGACTTCTTTACCAAGTTCATCTAGGAGAATTGATAATTCTTCAACAATTAAAAGGATGAGGTCCAAAGAACATTTGTTAAGGATTGCGTACCAACGTTCAGTGAATCTCGTGTTGTTTTTACAGAGGGTAGACTTTAAAGGAATACGTAATCCCCTAGGTATTCGTTGGACTTTGTGGTAGCGAACCAGGGTACTTGCATGCAGCCTCTGATTGATCTCGCGTTTGGCTGTGAATAGTAGTTGTTTAATTAATGATTGAGCTGAAGCGGTAGTAGAAGTAGAACTGCTTAGGTGCAAAGAGTGCTGACGTGAGGTCGTCTTTCCCATGAGACGCTGCTTCTACTTTCATACGTACACCTCTGAGCTTAGGAGGTGGTCTCACTAGCACCTAAGCAGTTCACCTTGATTAACTTCTTCGTTTCAGTTTACACTTGAGTGCAACCGTACCTTGTCTTTTTGATTCATTATCTTTCTAACCTACACGGTTACCAATTTCTTTCAAGAGCCACCGGCTAAATCTAGCAACTTGACTCGCAAAGAACGGAACATCATAAAAACATTGGCAGCGTGTGGAAATTTAGCTTGCAAACTGAACATTATCTGCGCCATCTTGCCTCTCCCCAGCGCCACACACAGCGAATGCACGGCCGCCATTTTAGGCACCCCACTCTCTCCCCGCTCATTCTCGATCGCCAGCGCTTTCCCCTGGCGCTGCGAACATCCCCCGCGCGCCGGCCACCCCCGCTCTCTCATACACAGGCCATAAACCCTCTCCTTCTGCGCGACCCTGCTACGGAACCACATCCGACCGACATCCCATACATGGTCATGCCGCTCCTTTGATAACCCCCTTATTCTGCGCCCCATTGTCCGAACTGGTCCCAGGCCATCACCTAGCCCTGCGGATGCAGTTTATTGCCCCTACTGTAAGGGAAACACCCCACATCAAAGGGATTACAGTGGATCAAAGCCCCTACCCCCTGAGACCCGGCCGGTCGCACACACCCCCGGGAATTGGCGGAATTCCCTGCTGCGCGATAGCCATCTCCTACTGCGGGTAAGGTGGGAACCTCTACTGTAACTATGTGTGGGATCGGATCTGAGCCGGGGCTTCAGGGGATGTTCTCTCATACATCAAGGGAATCTCAAGAATGTACTATGTGTAATAAAGCAATAAACCTGTGTATAAGAGACCAGGTCTCAGAGATGCAGTTAGAGCACCTCGTGACGATACCTTGTTGTCTGATCTGATGTGTTCTGCTCCGACGGAATAAAACTTTGTTTCCTGCCTTCCAGTCTCCGGCGCCTGCCTCTTTCATTGGTAAATTATCGAGTGGTATGAGAGGCGATTACCGCCGGGCAAATACTTGAAAGGTTATCGACTGAAACTGCCGCTACCATTTATCAAATGGCGCCCAACGTGGGGCCCATCAGCGACACGTGGATCCAGTGGGAGAGGTCCCGACGACAGAGTGAACGACTGCAATGATCGTGAGAGCTCCTGCCCAATAGACCCTCGTCTGGCAGCCGATCATCCGAACTTCACTGGTTCCGAGCAGACCTCTCTCGAGTGATCTACGGTCCTGACTGGGAACCATCAGGAGTGCCGCGGCAAATACGGAGAGTAGAGGACGATCGGGCGCTGGAGGCGGAAGACGAGAAACTGTCCACGCGGTCCGGGTAAGGTCGTGATACACGACAAATTGCGAAATAATTGATTGATTGTTTGAAGCTCTGGTATACTAGTATTGCTCATTGATTGTGCTCATTGATTGTTCTCTTTGAGATATTCGCTGTCTACAAACGGGGAGGAGTAGAAATACTCTCTCTCTCTCCCTTTGCAGATAGTGAAGGGTAGGTAACGCAGACTTTTGTCCCCGTTGAAACCCGTCGTGCCTATCTTTATCTCCCCACTGATTGATTGTCCGAACATTGATTGTTTTGAAGAATAGTGCTCTTTGAGATATTCTCTGTTTGCAAATAACGTAGAATAGAAATATTCTGTCTAGTCTTTGCAAATAGTGAAGGGTAGGTAACGCAGACTTTTGTCCCCGTTGAAACCCGTCGTGCCTATCTTTATCTCCCCATTGATTGATTGATTGATTGTCAGAACACTAGTTGTTCGATATTGGTTCTTTGGAGGTATTCTCTGCTTACAAATAACGAGGAATAGAGATATTCTGTCTAGTCTTTGCAAGCAGTGAAAAGATAGGTAGTGCTGACTTTTGTCCCCGTTGAAACCCGTCATGCCTATCTTCTCCCCACTGATTGGTAGTTGGTTCTGCCCGGACCGCTTATTAGAGGTGAACCATCCGGCTCCACTGGAAGGCACCCCTAATAAGGACATGTTCATTAAATATGGACTAGTCGCCGTAGCTTATACCAAGCTATGGCATAAATATACAAAGAAGGACCCCGAGAGTCAGTGGCCACTGATGGGATCCTTCGACGACCATAAGATAGAAGCGCTAGAAGTAGCTCTGCGTAGCAATAAGACGACGCCTACTATGCTTGACAGTATTGGCATGTGGCGCAAAGAAGCAACGCAACGGAAAAAGAGGGAAGAAGTAAAAGCAGAAAAGGAATTACGAAAGGCAGCCCACCTTGCCGCTAGAAAGTTAGAAGAAGAAATAAAGGAGAGAAGGGAAACTAAACTAAGACAGGAGCCCGAAACATCAGGCCAGTACGCTGTTAGGACCCCTTCTTTGCTCTATCCTGAGTTGTCCTCCAAGCAGCGAACGAATGACGAATTACTGTTAGGTCCCCCGATCATTTACATGCCCCCTCCATATGCACCCTCCCAGTCAGTAGTGCAACACCCACAACCCCCGAACACGAGCGAAAGCAGTACAGGGGCCTCGGTCCTCACGGCCTCCGCGCCGGCCGAGCCTCCTGTACTGAACACAACGTCGGCAATAACGCTAGATGACCATGAGATGGGAAAGAAAGATTCCACCAGAATGAATCGATTAACGAAGGATGAACGAGCAGGAATTGATAAGATAGTAGGGACACTGGTGGAGCGAAAAGAAAGTGAGGAGTATATAACAGACGTGTATAACTCGTATGCCGATAGCCGCAGACGACACTTTGTCGTACGGCTCTGTTATCACGCCCTGAATGCATATGAGGATAGATACCACGATAAAGGTCCCGAAGGCTTAGCGGCCCTATATAGGAAGGTGGACATCGGGGAAGAAAGAGAGGGCGACGTGACGAACCTCTTCACTCGTACACTCGAGGTCTACCGACACCTTAAAGAACATAGACAGACCACCAAAGCAGAAACCCCCATAGCGACTAAGCCCCAGGAAGGAAGGGCTGATGCCATGATGCCCATCAAAGAAGCTGCCCCCTACTGGGTCCCCCCACGAGGTCAGGGAACACATGACGACATCAACCACCAAGATGCGAAGGGAAGGGTTGTATATAACTGGGTCTACCAGCCGTGGGACCGGCAAGATATTTTGACCTTTAGAAAAACTCTACCCGACTTGAGAAAGAACCCGACTGCCTTCTACACTGAACTGGGTACAGCCTTAGGTTCTACGATAATGACTTTAGCAGATATCAACTTGTTCTTTGGGCTATGTCTGCCGGCTGATGTGTGGAAACAAATCCGGAAAGTTGACCACGCTGAGCCGTTCGGATATACCTGGGTACAACTCGATACCATAGATAAGCAGCGAGAACCAGGACAGAAACCCCCGAAAGCCATATTAGAGCTCCCAGACAAGATTGTACTAAAGCTGAAGACTCTAATCCCAGAAAGAAAGGTAGACTGGTCGATAGTGACGGCTTGCCGCCAGAAACCCCAGGAGGATGTGTCTGAATACTTCTCCCGATTCGAGACTGTGTTTTCCGATTACAGTGGCCAAGACATGACCACCGCAACCGGACATCACCTCTTTGTCCAGAATTATGTGAAGGGTCTGTCACAAGAAGTTTCCCAGAAACTACAGACCAGTGAGAGTAGTTGGGCAGCCTCCAAACCCGCAGCAATTCTCCAGATGGCCCAATACTACGAAAACCAGAAAAACGAGAATGATAGGGCGTCAGAGAAGAAGAAAAAGGAACTAAAGGAGAGGGTAATGATAGCACAGTTGCAAGGGGTGACCATAGGAAGGGAACCCCCGAAAGAGAATTACCAACCAACCGCCCCTAGAAAGCTACCCCCTAGAGACCATACACCTGCACCCTAGAACGGACGGAGAGACTTAGATGGGAACCAATGTGCGTTCTGTAGAGGGTTCGGACACTGGAAATCCCAGTGCCCGGTCCTTCTAGAACTGAACAAAAATAGGGATCCCAGAGACACAGCATATGACCCCAGAAATAGAGGACAGGGACGAGGGCACACAAACGACGCAGTCAACGTCGGGCCAGGCAGACCAAACACCTTTGATCGCCCCCGACAAAACCAGTGTCAGCAGTCCGACTACGAAAGCACCCATGACTTCGCATAGGACCGCCAGGGGCAAGGGAGGGATCCAGTCGAACTCCGTGTTGACCAGCAAGGTCCTTACGTCACTGCTAAGGTCTTGGGCACAAAATCTCCATTCCTGGTAGACACTGGGGCGACACGTAGTGCGTTATCCAAATGACTGATCCCTAGGGCACCCTTGTCTGGCTCACATGTAACCTCAATAGGCTTCGATGGAACGCCCTCCACTAACCCCTTCTCAGCACCAATCTCCTTTGACTTAGAAGATAACACCACTGACATGACCTTTCTGCTCTCCTCCAACACCCCCGATGCTATTATGGGACTTGATTTGCTAAAACATTTTCGAGCTACCATCAGATGCTCCCCAGACGGAGTTCGAGTCATCCTACACGATAACCCAGATCTGTCCAGACCCTGTCACACACGGCGTATGCTCTCTATAACCGATGCTGACATGTCCCTACTCGACACGTTACCTTCACATCTATGGGCTAAAACCGACTCAGATGTAGGGCGCATGGTGATTGACCCAGTACACATAACCGTCCGACCGGACGCAGTGCTCCCAAAGCTTCCACAGTATCGGATATCACCCGAAGGCGAGAAGGCATTGGTGGAAATCATCGAGTCCCTAGTCGAGGCAGGAGTGGTAGAAGAAGTAGTCAGTAATGTTTGCAACAGCCCTATCCTACCCATTGTAAAGAAGCAAGGCGAGGGAGATGAGAAAGCCTACCGTTTCATTGTTGATTTGCGAGAGGTTAACAAAGTAGTCATACCCCAGTACCCCGTGGTCTCAGACATCACCACCATCCTCACCCTGATTCCATCCACTGCCACCACCTTTACAGTTATTGATCTCAAAAACGCATTCTTCTCCATCCCCATCCACCCAGACAGCCGTTACCTCTTCGGCTTCACCCTAAAAGCCCGTTCATACAGATTCTGTAGGGCACCCCAAGGCTACACTTAGAGTCCCAGCATTTATAGCCAAGCCCTCAAGAGACAGCTAGATGCAGTCCAACTACCCGATGGAGTGGTGTTGATACAGTACGTCGATGACATTCTTTTGGCGGCCGACACCACTCCACTTGCCATCACAGCCACCATTCACCTCCTCCGCTTCCTTGCGGAGAACGGTCACAAGGTCTCCAGAAAGAAATTGCAATTCTGCCAGCCCCAAGTAACGTATTTAGGCCACCTACTATCCAAAGACGGGAGGAAACTTACCCCTGACCGAATTCAGACCATCCTAGAAACCCCTGTTCCCAAAACTCAGAAGCAAGTGCGGTCCCTAGTAGGCCTCACCTCCTTTTGTCGACAATGGTTGCCAAACTTCAGTCTTACCGTAAAACCTCTGCTTTCCCTGCTGGCTAAAGATGTCCCCTTCCCCCTCCCCTGGACACCCGAATGTCAATCCTCCTTCAAAGAATTACGAGACGCCCTCTGTTCGGCCCCAGTCCTAGGAACCCCAGACTACACTAAACCTTTCTCCCTCTACACCCACGAAAGGGAGGGATGTGCGTTGTCTGTCCTAACCCAGTCCATAGGCCCTAAACAACGCCCTTGTGCCTACTTCTCTGCCACTCTTGACCCTGTAGCCAGAGCTTTGCCCGCATGCCTTCGAGCAGTAGCCGCCGCGGCTATCTCTATCCGGCAAAGCGAGGGGATCGTACTCTCAAACCCCCTCACAGTATTGGTACCCCATGCGGTTGACACCCTCCTGAACCAAACCAAGACTCAACACCTGACTAGCGCACGACTGACCGGTTACGAACTGACCCTGCTTGCACCCCACATCACATTGAAACGATGCACCACTCTGAATCCAGCTACTCTACTACCTCTCCCTGACACTGATCCCAATGCGTCCCCTATACACGACTGTGTGACCCTCACCGACGAACAGACCAAGAGTAGGGTCGACCTCCGAGATACTGCCTTCCCGGACCCTGACGGAGAACTGTGGGTGGATGGCTCATGCATCAAGCTCCCCGATGGCACCACCTCAGCTGCCTATGCAGTCACCACAGCCCGAACAGTTGTTGAGACAGCCCGCATCACACAGCGATCCGCACAGGCGGCGGAACTAATTGCTCTCACACGAGCCTGCATCCTGGCAGCAGGGACAACCGCAAACATCTACACAGACAGTCAGTACGCCTTCGGGGTAGTTCACCACTTTGGGCTCTTATGGAAAGAGAGGGGATTCCTGACCTCTCATGGCACCCCCATCCTGCATGGAGATCTAGTCTCTGCCCTGACCGAAGCAGTCCTCCTACCCACACGGCTGGCTGTGATCAAATGCCAAGCACACAAGAAGGTGACAGACATTATAGGACAGGGAAATGCACTAGCTGACCTTACTGCCCGAACCACAGCCGAGAATAGGTCCACGACCCGTATGTACGTGACCAGGTCACAAGCTGAGAAATGGAAGGATGCTAGGGAAACGATTAGGGACATCCAATTAGCCAGTACACCACATGAGTTAACTGAATGGGCACGGGTGGGATTGAAGGACGATGATGGTTGCTGGCGGACTAAAGACTCGAACAAATGGTTGCTACCAGACTCATACTTGATCCCCATGCTGACCATGGCACACTCCCCCGCACACATAGGGTCTGCCCCCATGATCGAACTCGTCTCCAAAGTCTGGCACAACGACAGGATCCCAGACTCAGCCAAACGTCTGGTCCAACAATGCCTAGTATGCCTCCAACACAACCCTGGGAAAGGAACTGCTGTACCCCGGGGAGGGTTTGGGGTACCCAATCACCCTTTTGAGGTCCTACAAATGGACTATGTCCAGTTAGAAAGGTGCCAAGGTTTGAAGTACGTACTTGTCGTTGTGTGTGCCTTCAGCAAGTGGGTGGAAGCCTATCCAACCCACGACAACACCGCTATGACTACTGCAAAAGTACTACTGAAGGAATTCTTCCCCCGATACGTCCTTTGTCGAATTTTGTGGAGCGACAACGGCCCCCACTTCGTGGCCGAAGTTATCCAACTCATCTTAAAAGGGTTGGGTGTAAAACAGAAATTCCATGCGGTCTTCCATCCCCAATCTGCAGGCCTGGTTGAGCGACACAATGCCACATTGAAGCTTAAGATAGCAAAAATAGTCGCCACCACAGGACTAAGATGGCCAGACGCTCTCCCACTAGCATTGCTATCAATGCGTTCCACCCCCACCAAACACCACTTAACCCCCTACGAGGTCATCTTCGGGCGGCCCATGAACCTTTGGACTGCACCAAAACCAACATCCATCCACGACGTCCCGGACGTCCTCATGTCTGACTATTTGTATAACCTAACTAAAACGTTGTCTGTTATCCATCAGCAGGTGCTGCACGCCATCCCCGATGTTTCCAGGGGCCCCGGACACGACATCCAACCCGGTGACTTTGTCTTAGTGCGTAACTTCCAGCGCACCAAGAGTCTGGAGCCCCGGTGGACGGGCCCCCTGCAAGTCCTGATCACCACCCGAACAGCTCTTCGAGTGGAGGGGAAACGCAATTGGCTGCACGCACACCACTGCAAGAAGGTATCACCGACCCTGACAACCACGGACAACATCACCACCCAAGAAGAACTCCTGGACAAAGACCGACCATCCCTGAGCCGCTGCCCAGATACAGAGACACTCGAGTTAGTAAGATATCCTGATCCCACCGTGCCATCCAAAGAAGGGTATAACTTGCGACGAAAGGAGAGAACTTCGGCTAAGCAGACCACAGGCTAAGTGGAAATCTCAGAGCGGTAGCCTAGTCACCTCAAAGGCCACCAGGAGAGAAACTAAGCGAAGTCTGTGGTTCTGCCCGCTACCGAGTCTCTTGAAGGTGATGGAAGCGCCCGACATGAAGATGATGGAAGCAACCGGACGTCCGAAGATCCACTACAAAAACCCAAAGACTGACCGAATGCACAGCTTAAAGACTATCGCACTTTTCATTACCCTTCTCTTTTGCCTTCTCCTCGTGGTCACCTTCTGGATCATGGAGGAGGGCACACCCGCTCATAAGATGTTGCTGACCACCGTTCAACCTACCACCACGAAAGAACACCATCTGATCTCACTTTCACCCCAACTCCGAGAAAGGCGTAAGGAGTTCTGGAATAACTCTTTTGTGCAGTTGCTCCACCAACACAATCTTGCTGCCAACGCCACTAATTGCTGGATCTGTGGATTGCTACCACATGCCACTGGACACTCTATCCCTTTCATCCCTTCACCTTTTTCTGTCCATGGTTCCTGCCTCGCCTGGCTAATCCTCCTGCAAGAAAGCTACAAGGACAATGCCACTTCCGGCAGAACCATGTCACACTTCTACCATGGGTTCTGGCTGAACAAAACTGGAAGAACTTCTGCCCTCTTCTGCCCTCTGAGATCGAACACTTCCTTTCACATGGACATCCCTGCCAAAGAACGAGTTGAAATGCAAGTGTTCAACAACCCAGCCAGACCCACCTTCTCTTACCTCCGGAAACGGACGGCCGCCACCCTAACAGTGGCCCTGTCCGTCATCAACATCACTGGATTTGTGTGCCTCGAAGGCCTGGGGGCGCAGCTGGTGGGCCACAGCTCCTGCCTCATCACCCGAACATTGGACTCAGTTGACCCACCCTCCTTTGTTGCCTCCCCGAATATGTACTTCGTCTGTGGTACTAAGGCCTACACCTGGCTTCCGAAAGGTTGGGGAGGCACCTGCTACATCGCCTTTGTCCTTCCTCCGACATATGTGGCTCCAGCAAACCATCACCGACAGAAGCGGGCCAAAGACATTGTGCAAGCCGACTCCGCCGGAGCACAGTTCATGGACGCAGTGAAAGGCCTTGTTCCACTCTGGGGTCCAATGGCAAACAGCCGTGCCATCCGCCACTTAACCCAGGCAGTCGAGACGGCGATGAACATTACAGCTGGCGCCCTCGCCAACAACACCGCTGAGCTTCAGGCCGTCCGCCTGGTGGCTCTTCAGAACCGCCTCGTTCTAGATGTGGTTCTGGCTGATCGTGGAGGAGCATGCCGCATCATTGGGTCCAGCTGTTGTACCTACGTACCGGATAACTCACCCTCAGTCTACAAAGCAATTGAACACCTCCACAGACTGTCCGCAGAGGTCCATCAAGAGCAAGGAGAATGGTCACTGGGGAGTTGGTTTTGGGACACTATTAAAAGTTGGGGATGGAGGCTGTTTTCATTTATCCTCATACCAATTGTGATACTATGTGGATGTTGCTTGGGGATTCAGTGTCTGCCACCTTTATGTTCGCTTTTTATGAACTGCATCTGCCCTAAGACTTTGGACTTTGAAACAGAGCGAATGAAAGCTCTGTATGAGGTGGAAGTTCGGAGTATTATGGGGATAGATCCGAACTAGGCAAGCTGGCGAGATATGTTAAAAGGGAGGTCTGTGGAAATTTAGCTTGCAAACTGAACATTATCTGCGCCATCTTGCCTCTCCCCAGCGCCACACACAGCGAATGCACGGCCGCCATTTTAGGCACCCCACTCTCTCCCCGCTCATTCTCGATCGCCAGCGCTTTCCCCTGGCGCTGCGAACATCCCCCGCGCGCCGGCCACCCCCGCTCTCTCATACACAGGCCATAAACCCTCTCCTTCTGCGCGACCCTGCTACGGAACCACATCCGACCGACATCCCATACATGGTCATGCCGCTCCTTTGATAACCCCCTTCCTCTGCGCCCCATTGTCCGAACTGGTCCCAGGCCATCACCTAGCCCTGCGGATGCAGTTTATTGCCCCTACTGTAAGGGAAACACCCCACATCAAAGGGATTACAGTGGATCAAAGCAGAATGTTCGCTCTGAATGCCTCAAAACTGTGGAACTCACTCCCGCTTCAACTTAGATGCAATCCCAACCTGCAATCTTTCCGCAAACAATTAAAGACTCTTCTGTTTGCTAGGTCTGCCCTGACCTAATCCCTGTCCTAACTCCCGCCGTACCTCCCCACTCTGGCTGCATCCTTAGCGCTTGGACGCCCGTCGGGCAGCAATCGCGCTCTACAAATCGATATACAATACAATACAATACAAAGCCCCTACCCCCTGAGACCCGGCCGGTCGCACACACCCCCGGGAATTGGCGGAATTCCCTGCTGCGCGATAGCCATCTCCTACTGCGGGTAAGGTGGGAACCTCTACTGTAACTATGTGTGGGATCGGATCTGAGCCGGGGCTTCAGGGGATGTTCTCTCATACATCAAGGGAATCTCAAGAATGTACTATGTGTAATAAAGCAATAAACCTGTGTATAAGAGACCAGGTCTCAGAGATGCAGTTAGAGCACCTCGTGACGATACCTTGCTGTCTGATCTGATGTGTTCTGCTCCGACGGAATAAAACTTTGTTTCCTGCCTTCCAGTCTCCGGCGCCTGCCTCTTTCATTGGTAAATTATCGAGTGGTATGAGAGGCGATTACCGCCGGGCAAATACTTGAAAGGTTATCGACTGAAACTGCCGCTACCATTTAACAAGCGGATAAGGACATCACGTTCAGTAAGGCGGACAAAGGGGGAGCTCTTGTCGTATTGGATACTGCCTTTTATACTGAAAATGTTAACGCTCATGTTAACGATCAAGATACATACCTTCAATTGACAACGGATCCCACCAAAGAATTCTCAGCTGTTTTACTGGCAATTGTAAATAAGGCACTGGAACAAGGAACCATCAATGATAGAGACAAACGTTTCCTCATCACAGACCATCCTAAGGTACCATATTTATATATGATACCTAAAATTCATAAAAATCTTGAGAAACCTCCATTCAGACCAATTGTTAGCACCAGAAACTCCATCCATGAATCAATTGGGAAATACATTGACAGACATTTACAACCTATTGTCCAAGCCATGTCTACATACCTCAAAGACACTACGGACTTTCTTGTCAAACTCAGCCAAATTCAAGTCCCAGACTACGATCAAATAGTTTTGTGTACTATTGATGTCAAATCTTTATACACCTCCATCCCACATGATTTGGGTATGCAAGCGGTTGAATCGTTTCTTGTAAACACGACTATGGATGAGGACCTAAAAGTTTTTTTACTTGAACTGCTACATTTTTCTTTATACCATAGTTACTTTGTTTGGAATGGCAACTATTACATCCAATTGTCGGGGAGATCGATGGGCAATTGTGCCGCACCAGCCTATGCCAATATCTTTATGCATCGCTTTGAGATTGATCACATCTTGTCACAGGAAACATGGTCAAAGAATCTACTTATGTTTTACAGGTACATTGATGACATTTTCCTCATTTGGAAGGGCACACAAAGGGATCTGGTGACAGAGATTACCCACCTCAATACCATCAACGACCGCATCCAATTTACCCATGAACTAAATCAGAAACACATCAAATTCTTGGATGTAGACATCGCAGTACAAAATAATGAAATTATTACCTCCGTCTTCACAAAGACGACTGATCGGAACAATCTTTTACACTTTTCAAGTTTTCACCAAAAATCTCTGAAGAAACACCTCCCATACTCACAACTCTTAAGAATAAAACGTATATCTTCTACTGAGGAGATTTTTCAGAAACAAAGTGACATCCTCATGGATAAATTCAAAAAGAGATCTTACCCAGCTCCTATTTTACAAGACGCCAGAAACCGCGCTGAAACTAAAGACAGATCTACCCTTTTAAAAAAATCTACCTACATGACCTCTAACGAAAGATTGGTATTTGTATCCAAATTTTCCAGACAAAGCCACAAAATTAAGAACTCTATTCGGAAATATTGGCCACTTTTGCAGTCCGAGCCTGATTTTAAAGGCATTTTTGATCAGTTGCCGATTTTTGCTTACCAACGGACTTCAAATCTTCAACAACTTTTGAACAAGACCTCCTCCGAATCCAATACAATACACAAAGGAACCATCCCATGCCACAATTGTGGTGGCTGCAACAATATCATCAGGGGAACCAGTGTCATGCATCCCTCGAAAGGAACTTCAATTAAACTAAAAGTTACAGCCACTTGTGACTCCAGCAACATCATTTACCTTCTTAAATGCCCATGCGGTCTACCATATGTAGGCAAAACAGAAAGGAAGATGAAAACCAGACTGATAGAACACAAAAGCAACATTCGAACTCTCAACACAAAGTCTACGGTTGCGAAACATTTCCATGAAAACAGACACAACTGTAGCCAACTGAGATTTCTCATTTTGGAACAGGTTCCACTGTTACAAGGAAGAGATAACAGTGCCTTTCTATTGCAACGCGAACTATTTTGGATAAATAGACTTAATGCAGTCCATCCCTTCGGAATGGATGAACGTGTTGAATATAGTTGCTATCTGTAAAGGACTTTTTGAATTGTATGCCTTTTCTACCATACTGATTTTCTGACACTGATTGTAAGGGTGAGATAGTTTTGAGTTATTTTCTATGCAGCCGCAATTTTTCATTGTTTTTTACGTTGTTTATGCATACGCGTTATTGCTTATTCGGATACCTTTCCGGTTACCTTCACTTTTACTTGTGGTTTCCTTGACTACCTCACACACATTCCAGTCTTTTTTCACTTGCTTTTGAGCACACGTCACTTTACGCAGTACACGTACCTGTCACTTCCGGGTGAATGGGCTTTATCTTCCGCCGTTTAAACTTCGCACCGGCATCACCTTTCCACGCGTCTACATTGTAGAAGCTCCGGTGGTTTTTTTCAGGTATTTAATGTTATTTTAATCCACCCGCATGTTTTCTTCACCTTTTGGACACACTATTTTGACCGGGTTTCGCGTAGTATATGTTTCACCTGTTGGTCTTTTGCTGTTATAGTTTTGCACTACATATACCTTGTTCTACCTCTTTCTCATCATACCAGCCCCTTTCCGTTAACCTATTGCTGACCGCACTACGACTTTTTCTTCTGATTAACAAACACTGAGGTATATTTTCCTTTTTAATAATTTACCACCGACCAGTTTACTAATCCACACCCTCTACGTCCTGGACCTCTGCTTATTTTCCCTCTTTTTCTTGTAGAAACACACCCCCCTGACGAAGGGCGAGTCCCGAAATGCATCGGGGATATCTGAAAAACCATGTTAAAAATATTGATCTTCTTGTCATCAATATGGAAATCCTAATTTGAGTATGAGATGTATCATACGTGACCAATGATGGATTAAAAGTCACCACAAAGAGCTACGAAAAGAGTTTACTTTTTCCTTAAAGCGGAGTCTCCGCTCAAAGAGTGTCTTTCCCATGAGGTGATCCTAGGGATGCCTTGGTTAACCACCCATAATCCCTCGATAGATTGGAAGAGAAAAACGGTGGAATTCGAGACCGAGTATTGTAAAGGGGAATGCGCTGACGCGCACCGAACACACCTTCTCGCCCTCACCCAGGGGTATCACGTTCTCACAGCCGCTGAGAAAGAGACGGTACTTCCCGCTGTATATGACCAGTACCGGGAAGTGTTTAGCGAGAGTAAGGCGGAAGTTTTGCCACCCCACCGCAGTTATGACTGCCAAATAGAATTAATCCCTGGGGCTATCATGCCCTCTTGCAGAGTGTATGCCTTATCTGAGCCGGAGACAGAGCATCTGCGACAGTACTTGGAGCACTATGTGGACATAGGGTTCATTAGACCTTCCCGTTCTCCGGCAGCGTCGCCTCTTTTCTTTATCAAAAAAGCCAATGGCGAATTGAGGACGTGCATCGATTATCGCGTTTTGAACAAAAACACGGTACGTAACCGCTACCCTCTTCCACTCATCCCTGTCTTGCTGGACCAGGTGAAGGAGGCGTCCATTTACACCCGGTTGGACTTACGGGGGGCCTATCACCTGGTCCGGATTCGGGAGGGTGATGAGTGGAAGACGGCGTTCAAGACTCGATATGGACTTTTTGAGTATAGAGTAATGCCGTTCGGGTTGTGTAACGCCCCGGCGGCATTCCAATACTTTCTCGATGACGTTCTCAAAGAGTACATCGATAGAACAGCGGTGGTATACATCGATGATATATTGATATATTCCAAGGATCGTAGAACCCACAGCACACATGTTTCGCAGATACTACACAAGTTGAGAGAGAACAAATTGTTTTGCAAGTTGAGCAAATGCGAATTTCATGTCACGAAGGTGGAGTTCCTGGGGGTGGTCCTGAGTCCTTTAGGGTTGGGTATGGCCGAGAGGAAGGTGTCCGCGGTACAGGAGTGGCCTATCCCCAAGACAGTGAGAGACGTACAGTGTTTCCTGGGCTTTTCGAACTATTACAGGAGATTCATCTCTCACTTCTCACAGCTCGTCTCTCCGCTTACCCGATTGCTAAGGAAAGGACACCAGTTCTCATGGACCCAAGAGGCTATGCAGGCGTTCTGTGAGCTAAAACAAGCGTTCACTACCGCCCCGATTCTGCAGCACCCCAGACCCGACTCACCGTTCATAGTAGAGGCGGACGCTTCTGACATAGCAGTGGGGGCGGTACTCTCGCAACGGGAGGCACTGTCAGGACAACTGCATCCCATAGCCTTTCTATCTAGGAAATTAACCCCGGCTGAATCACACTACACGATCGCTGAAAAGGAGCTGCTAGCCGTGAGAAAGGCGTTTCAGGAATGGAGGCACTACCTGTGGGGGGCTACGCATCCAGTGACGGTGTATACGGACCACCGGAATTTACAATACCTAAAGACAGCCCGACATCTCACACAGCGGCAGATGCGGTGGATGCTGTTCTTCGCAGGTTTTGACTTTGTCATCACTTACCGACCTGGTTCGGAGTACATAAAAGCAGATTCGCTTTCTCGACAATCAGGAGGACATACGGCTCGTCGGGAGGTCCTAGAGGCCATCATACCCCCAGAAAAGGTGATATGTGGGATCAGTGCAGACACGTTTTTGAAAACTGTAAGGACACACCGCACTCTGACGCAATGGCTACAATGGGAGGAACAGGGAGCGGAGAGGCGAATGAAAGGAGGGTTGCCTTTCTTTCGGGATCGGCTGTTTGTCCCGTCAGTGGCGCTGCAGCGTCAGGCTTTCGAATGGTGTCATGAGTCACTGATAGCAGGTCACCCCGGGTGTACAAAGACTCTTCGTCTCCTACAACGTCACTTCTGGTGGGAACGCATGAATGGGGACGTCCGACGATGGGTACAACGGTGCGACGTGTGCGCCCAAGCCAAGGGTGATCGCTCGAAAGCCAAAGGCAAGTAGTTGGTCCCGATGCCGACACCCGCAGGGCCCTGGCAGAACATCAGCCTCGATTTCGTGGTAGGCCTACCGATGGACCAGGGTTGCAATGCGATCATGGTGGTGGCGGACAGCCTCACCAAAATGGGACACTTTGTGCCGTGCAAAAATCTACCCTCTGCCAGTCAGACCGCTCAGCTGTTGCTATCTCAAGTGGTGCGTCTACATGGATTCCCTAGGGTGATGGTTTCGGACAGAGGCCCGCAGTTCATCGCGCGCTTCTGGAGGTCGTGGTGTAAGGCCCTGCAGGTGGAGGTGGCCACGTCCACCAGCTTCCACCCACAGACGGATGGCCAAAACGAGCGCCTTAATCAAACGCTCAAGACGTATCTACGATGCTACTCCAAGGAAGCAAGTGCCTCGTGGGTATCGCTCCTCTGGTTGGCTGAAATTTCCTACAACAATGCATGGCATAGTTCCATCAAGGAATCTCCCTTTCGGGCTACCTACGGATATCACGCCAAGGTTCTTCCGTTGTCTTTCCCCGCGGAAGTGCGGGACCAGCCCGCTCTGGATACCCAGTTGCAGGTTCTGGGGAACTTGCACGCGCACCTCAAGACGAATCTGGAGAGAGCAAAGGGCCGCTACAAGGCATGGGCTGACCGCCATCGGCAGGACGGACCGTCCTATCACCCGGGAGACAGGGTGTGGTTATCCACGAAATACCTCCGCTTCAAGTTGCGCAGCGTTTTCCATCCTCGCTTCATCGGTCCATATCCAGTGGTTCGTCGCATGGGATCTGTGGCGTATCGGTTGGCATTACCGGCCTCTTTGCGCATCCATCCGGTGTTCCACTGCAGCTTGCTGAAGCTGGCGGTGGGGGCTCGGAGGGTGGCAGCCCCGCCGATCTATCGTGACGGCCAGGTGGAGTACGAGGTGAGGAAGGTGTTGGATTCCCGAATCCGGAGGGGGCGGCTGTGGTATCTTCTGGCTTGGAAGGGTTACTCGGCGGAGGAGGATTCCTGGGTCCCGGCCGCTGATGTCCACGCGCCGGAGGCGGTGCGTTCGTTCCACGCCCGATTCCCGGACAAACCTGGTCTTAGGAGGCGCACGGGAAGGGGGGCATACTGTCAGGCGCGGATCTAGGGCGCCTACCGGATGTACAGTCAGAGGAGGACTACATCCCCCAGAATCCCCGGCTGTATGGAGGCGTGGCCAAGATGGGTAAATACGCGCGTTGCAAGCCAATCGTAATACTGGAAGGTGGTTGGTGCTGGAGAAGTCGCCCAGCAGAGAAGGAGGAAGACGCGAGTGTTCGTGTCTGTTACCGTGTTAGGAGCGTGCCGGGTTGTGGCGGAGTGCCGCCGCGAAGTACGCGGATCCGGGAAGCCAGTTCCGGCTTCACGAAACCCCATGCGGGACGCTGACGTAAGCGTCGCCGCGTTTCGAGACCTCAGGACTGAACGAGGTACGGAGCGGTTCGGTCCCATCGGAAGTCGAGGGAGACGCGGTGGGACTATCCGAAGGAAACAGGTATCTCTGGACCTCGGGAGGGGTCGGCTCAGTTCAGGACAGTTTCTCGTTACCAGAGAGGAGGAGGAAGGTAATCCGGAATACGAGACAATTGGCTAACTCTTTCCTTTCGTTCTGGCAAGGGAACAGCAAGCGCTAACTCTCTACATGATATCAATGCAGGATTAGTGACTTTGGGATTAGGGCACTTGTACATTAATTCGGAAGCGCTCAGTAGCGCAACAGGGGAAGCCAACAGGGGAACGAAGGGGAAGAAGGTCTGTCAGATCTTGCGAGTGTTGGAGGGGGCTGGTCCTCTCGAGTCTGAGGTGAAGGCTACGTATATATGGGTGCCATGGTATGCATGAAGTGACACATTTGGTAGCTACACTTAGTGAGACCTAACTGAGAGTAGTATACCTTGTGGTTGTATCCTATGTTCTTTTCTGTTCTTTCTTTGCAGGGCTCCCAATCCCCGCGGTCCCCGTTATAGTCCTTTTCCCTCGCCTGATTGCCCTGGCACTCTGTGTTTCTATAACCAGAGCCGGGTACGTCGGGAGGTGGAACCCTTGTGCTTCATTCGGATCTACAGGATCCACAGCGGAACGTGACAGTTCGGGCTGGACTGTTCCCATGAGGCACAGGGTCAAGACTGATTTGCATATGGCCAGGTATAAACTAGGGTGGCATGGTGAGCAAAAGAATGATGGATTTAACCCAGATCTCTTGACTGGGGGTGAATGTTTTGATTTGTTCTGCATTCCGTCCATCAATTGTGTGTCTTTTGCTTTCTCGCCCTAAGTGAGCCAAGTATGCCCAGACGTAGGTCCTGTGCTCTCCATGCCACTGGAATCAAGCTATCCTGGCTGAAGAGGGGTGAAACCCCAAAACCGGTCCTAGGATGCTTGTTTCCGGTCCAGGGAGGACCTGGCTTGGCAGTTCGGGCTGGACTGTTCCCATGAGGCAAAGGGTCAAGACTGATTTGCATATGGACAGGTATAAACTAGGGTGGCATGGTGAGCAAAAGAATGATGGATTTAACCCAGATCTCTTGACTGGGGGTGAATGTTTTGATTTGTACTGCATTCTGTCCATCAATTGTGTGTTTTTTGTTTTCTCCCCCTAAGTGCGCCAAGTATGCCCAGACGTGGGTCCTTGGCTCACTGTGCCACTGGAATCAAGCTATCCTGACTGAAGAGGTGTGGAACCCCCGAAACCGGTCCTAGGATGCTTGTTACCGGTCCAGGGAGGACATGGCTTTGCAGCTCGGGCTGGACTGTTCCCATGAAGCACAGGGTCAAGACTGAGTTGCATATGGCCAGGTCTAAACTGGGGTGGCATGGTGAGCAAAAGAATGATGGATTTAACCCAGATCTCTTGACTGGGGGTGAATGTTTTGATTTGTTTTGCATTCCGTCCATCAATTGTGTGTCTTTTGCTTTCAAGCCATCACAAGGGCAGGACGGAGCAGGTCCGCACACACCGCTGTAGTCCTCCCAAAAGCACCAGAGCTGCCAGACCGTACTTGCTCCAAAACGGAAGAAGAGAGATCTCTCCCGATGAGTGAGATCTAAGAACAGATACAGGACTGATTCAGCAGATGCAAAAGTTCTTTAAAAACCCTGTACAGAAATCTTCAAAAAATCAGTATGCTGCCTTCTTGTTGTGCAACACTCTGTAAAGTGACTCTTGACCCTTCATTTGTCATCTCTTTTAATGCTCAGAGGGGCTGTGAACAGGGCGGACAAACCCAGTAAGCGGAAGATTGTCGAGATATAATCTAGCCATTGGATTGTACAAACCTTGTCCAAAAGGAGGCAGTCCGTAATAATATCTCTCCATCAAGAGGCCTTTGGGTGAATCCACACACTAACCCACAGTAACAAGGGGTGTATGTAGACTTTATCGGATTTGTACTGCAAATATAGCTCAGATTGCATGATAAAACTAGAGCTAGAGGGGGGAAGATACAGAAGCCTCTGACATATATGGGTTTCATCTACTTGGAGGGGGTAAATGTTAAGATAGCCCCCAGATCCTTGCTCCATATATAGTAGCAGCAAGGCACTTAGCATTGTAAGCTTTTAGGGCCTGATTTCAATGTTGGGCGAAATTATTTCTGCCCGACACTGACTCTGTCCTGGTACTGACAGACACCGGGTCAGCGGTCCCAACCGCCTCATTAGGACGCAACCAAACACTGTTCGGTCGCATTCCTACATTTCACTATGGGAGCATGCATTACAGCCGTAAACCAGCTGTAATTCATGCTCCCATAGTGAAATGGGAGGTGCATTTCATCCCTGCACCCCATGGCAAGGTGCCTGCCACAAGGTGCAGGGATCAACAGGGGGGCAGCACAGGTGCCCCCTCGGGCTCCACCTGGAGGCTGTGCATCAAAGAGGGCCCTACTGCGGGCCCCCAAGCACACTTTCTGACATGGTTTCCAAGTCAGACTGGCCGCCATGGAAACCATGTCAGAACCTGTGCATTGTAATCTCAAGGGCGGAAAGGCCCGCCCTTGAGATTACTGGCTGAATTCCGACTGGCCGATGGGCTCTCTGAGCCCATCAGAAGCCAATCAGAATGACCAGCCGGTTTACTTTCTGACTTCCTATATCTTAATTAGGCGGTCGGAAAATAAATTGAGGAGCCCATTATGATTCCATCGGTCGGAGCCTTCCAAACCACATCGTAATCAGCCCCTTAGTAGGGGAGAGATGGTCTCTTTCCAAGCGGCTCTTAGTAAATTAAAAACTGCTCCGACCGCTCTGCTGAGTTTGAGTCATGAGTTATTTAGCTGTAGTTACGAGGAACCAATGGAGTTAAAGATTACCCCTAAGTAACAAAGGGGCATATTAACAAGGCGGCGCTATAAAATTATCGCCGCTTTTGTGGCCGTTTTCGGCCGAAAAGCGGCGATAATTTTATCGCCTTATCAGCAAAGTCACGCCATTGCGTGTTTTGCTAACTTAGCGCCCGTTTCCAGCACGCCTAACTTTGCATCGCTAATGAGATGCATAGTAGGTGTGGCTGTGAAACCAACCAGGGAAAATATTGCTAAGGCAGCTTTGCAATATTAACAAGGAAGGGTAGCGATTATTTAAATCGTGTTAAGTATGCCTTAACGCAGGAATTTAACGTCTGTTAAATTCCTGACTAAGGCATACTTAACATGGGAGGTGGATTCTGTGGTTAAGACTACAGGCCCTATCATCTAGGATATCGCCGTTTTCCACCAGGGAAAACGACGATATCCACACTATCTCTGGAATGCGATGCACGTTGTTGATAACGCGCTAACCGGGCAATAAATTCCAGAGATAGCCGGCGATAAATATGCAAGCGCTAAGCACGCTTTGCGATATTTATCGCCGGCCCTTGTTAATATACCCCTAAAATTGTTGACACTACTGAGTGATTGTCCTTTAATGGAAACACTGCAACCCATTTACTTGTAAAAACATTGACACTCCTGTCTTCTCATCCATTGGACCCTGGAAGGAGCCTGGAAATCCTCCCACACAGAAGCCATATACAATCACGTCATTTACAAGCCTCTAGGTTGGTATTCAATATTCCTAGCTAAATTCTCAACGTATATCTGCTCAGAACAGACTACATCAACAAAGAACATTTATGTCAGATACTTCAGTCTGAACTTTGGAAATCCAAAACCCATCGAGGCATTGCCTTCAAATCTACTAAGACTCAACAGCCTTCAGCGGCCATCTTGTCGCTCCGCACGCATCGAAGGGGAATCCTTAATCTTGTCATAACTGATCTAATTAAAATTGTGCAACAAGCCCGTTGACTCCCACCGGTCTGATCATTTCCTCATCCCAATGGACGTCCACGTGCAAACTCTGCCCTTTCTGCCACATTTGATACCTAAAAAGATCATAAAATCCTTATTCCTGAAAATACCATCGTAAACACCGACAGAAATTGCCTCCCAAACTCATCTCAGCAACAGTGTCAACAATGTCATTGAAAACTACCAAAAAGTAAGCAAATCACTAGTTAACAAGATTGCTCCTCTTAAACTCAAAAAAATCTTCCAGTAGGACTGGTAGATCATGGTTCTCCAACCCCCTTCAGGATGAAAGGAAAACCATTCACAAGCTAGAAACAGATCAGAGAAATATGACAACTCTCCCAGACCTTTGTCTGCACTTAAGACATCGAGCTAAAGATACTAACAAGGCACTCACAGTGCTAAATCTTGCTATCTTCAAAGTAAATTAAAGAACTCTCTTAAGAAAAAGATCTTTTACAACGCAGGCTAAGCCCGCGTGCCGTTTCACCGCAAGCGTAACCACGAATCTGCCTTAATCACGCATATGCGTGGTAAGGGCAGATAGCAGTCCAGTGTCTGGATGGGTGGGAAGAGGAAGTGCTGGAACATGAAGCTCTGGACATGGAAAGGTAAGTGGGGCTGGGGCCGGGTGGGGAGGGGGTCAGTTTATAGTGGTGAGGGACGGTTTTAGGGCTGGGGGATCAGGGTAGTTTTTGGAAGGGGGTCAGAGTGTTAGCGCTCAGGGTGGGGGGAAGGTAGTTTTTATGGCCCGGGGCTGGGCTTGGGGGGTAGCTTTTAAAGGTGGGGAAGGTTTTAGGGCTCAGGGTGGGGGGGCTGTCTTCTAAAAAGGGGCCAGGGTTTTTGGGCTCATGGTGAGGTGTGGGGTTGGGGTTGTTTTAAAGGCTAGCGCTGGGTTTGGGGGAAGTTTTTAAGGGTAAGGATCAGTTTCAGGGCTCAGGGCAGGGATGGGGGGTTGGGGTCGTTTTTTTTAAAGGGGGCAGGGTTTTAGGCCTCAGGGCGTGGGAAGGGTTGGGGTAGTTTTAAGGACAGCATGGGGTGTTTTGGGGCTCAAAGCAGGGGGCCTGGGGTCTGGTCGTTTTTGGTAGGGGGCAGGGTTTTAGCCTCAGGGTGGGGGGAGGGGAAGGGGTCGTTTTAAGGGCAGGGCAGGGTCAGTTTTAGGGCTCAGGGTGGGGGAAGGTGAGATAAGGGGTCGGGTAGTGGTAATTAACCACACATATACCTTTAGCAAACATGCCTTTTCAACGAAATTCGGTGTAAAGGCATGTGTGATAAAGGCATGCGTGGTGAAGGAATGCATTGTTAAGACGCATTTGTGGTTGGGAACGCGATGTACAGGCATGCGTGGTTCAGCCATGTGTGTTTCTGTCACACAGCCCTCTCTTAATCATCCATAAGAACTATTTTAAAATGTGAAAGTCAATTCCAAACTCCTAGCATCCTTGCCCACCTGCTTCTCCAAAACGAAATATCAAGACTCTCAAGACTTGTTCCTCAACAAAGTGACACAACATGAAGTCACCATCGGGGAAGTCACTATCAGTTCCTCCAAAGAATTCACACCCCTCACTTTGCACATAAGCCCCAGCCCTGGGTGTAGTGGGGCTATGCGCATTTCTCACAAGAACTGCGCATGCACGGACGTGTGCACAAGTGCAGTTTTTGCAAGAATTAGCAGAAACGGCGATAAAGAGGAGGAGGGCAGCCTGGGGACGCAGCAGTTCAGGTAAGTGGATTAAATGTACTTTTTAGTTGTATAATTCATTGTTAATAAAGGCGGTGTGGAGGCGGGGGCTGGCCAACTCCACTACGCTACGGAGTGTGTGGAGATTTGCCTTCTCCGCGGAACGTGGAGTAGGCAAATCTCTGCTCATCCCGCGGGCGGAGCTGACGCCTCTGCCCGGGGCTAATAAGCCCTCATCTTAATTTATCTTAGGGCCTGTTTTAGAGGTTGGCAGATACCTTGTACACCTTATTGCAATGCATCCCGTCCTAATGCACTTGTAATCAGGTGGTCGGGATGTCCATTAGGATGTGATGGGGTATCCGTCGCTAAAATCAAAAACAGTTGTTTGGTATCTAAAGACCAATTCTTTCACTCCTAAAACATGGAACGGCCTCCTCCTCCACATCGGAGCCTCCTCCTCTCTTCTTGAATTCCGCAAGAAGCTGAAGGCCTGACTTTTCAATTAACCCACTTACCTGGGCGAGGCACACCCACCTGCTCAGCGCCAAGATACCCTCGCGGGTGATAGCGCATTTTACAAATACACAAAACACAACAACCAATTAAGGAAAATCTTCAAAGTTCTAATAGCTCCTTTTTATCATAATGACCCTAATCCACTGTCCATAATCAAAAGCAACTTCCAACACCTCGTCAAACTCTTCTGCCAAATAAGTAACTCTTCCTTACAAGAAGGAATCCTCCCGAGTTCCCTAAATACTGGCATAAATTCACCTTGAGTTAAAAAGTCTTGTACATACCCGTCCCTACTTGGCACCTTGGCACCCCTTCACACCTTGGGGAACAACGTTATGAGACTAATCTCTAGTGCAAAGGAATTTGACCATATCCCCCCATTCTGTCATCAGCCACATTAAAGTTAAGCCTGCCTGGATGACATCCAGAGCCAGCCATTATCAAAATCCAGATTAGCCATCCTCTTTGATAGAAATTTCTGCAGAATATAAAAATATCAGGAGCAGAAAGGCTTTCAAACTTGAATCCAAGAAGTTCAGAACACATTTTGCTGCAGCTCAGGTGAAACCCTCTCTCTTTGAAGCTCTACCTGAAGACATCCCTCAAAACATAGTTTTTTTACAACTCTGCAAAAAATGTAAATTAAAGGGGGCAGATTTACAAGGACTGGCGCATCCCTGCATATTAGCAGGGATGCGCCAGTAAAGATGCGACACGTAAAAATACCCTTGCGCCACGACGGATGAGTCACATTTACAATGCGGCGCACCGTGGCTCAAGGATTGTCAGATGCATGTCTCATCTTATCTCGTAAGGGCAGCGCATTGCTGGAGTTGTGTCACATGCGCGACGAAACTCCAGTAATGCTCAGGGGCAGCTTATACCTAACATGCTGCATCACTCCTTACGCCTGCTTCAAGCAGCCGTAAGGTTTTGATGCAGCGGGGTCATTTATACCTGACGTAAGTATAATGTAGCGCAGGGCTTTACAATGTGACGCATCTTACTAGATGCGTCACATTGCAAATATGTCGCATAGTGGCGCATTGTTTACGACGCCGCTTCATCACAGAAGTGACACAACTGTGTCGAAAAGATGCCGCAAGGGGCTTGTAAATCTGCCCCAAGATGTTGAACCGAAAGGTAGACGGTATTTGATCTTCTGCATTCTTGAATCTCTTCCTTCCCCACCTCTTTCCTAATCAACCTTTTACTCGATTTTATTTTTGTAGGGCAGTCCCTCATTTCACTTTCTCTTTATGGTACTCCCTCACCCTGCCTGCTACCTGCCCCACGATCTTCTATTTTTTCATTTTTATGGTTGGCCTATTACATATGCTCTGTTGCTTCATTGTTCTCCTATTCTTCCCCTCTATCTCGCAGACCTATATATACACCTTCACTTTGTTTCTGCTCTTATAGGATTCCTTTCAGCTCTTCTACATTATCCCACACTGGCCATGCCATGTCACTCATCTGCTTTACCCCTCTGCTCCCTTTTGGAAAACTCTGTTTTTGGTCAAATCTAATTGTTTAGAGCTTCTTCAGTTTCTTTGTAGTGAGGCTTCCTGCTCTCCTGTGCTGTTATATTTGGAAAGCTCCAGACACCCGGGCCGGATTCACTAAGATTTGATGGAGCGCGTCCTGCACTGCGTCCAACGGAGAGAGCAGGAATGGGCCATCATTACTAACATCTGGCACATGCCTGCCCTTTCTCTGCTCTGGTGCACTTGTGGCTGCCACTTGCCAATGCAGGCACCCTTGCGCCAGGGTGTAAGGGTGCCTGCTTACAGGTAGGATAGTTGGTGCAGGAATGGGCACCTTCCTGCACAAAAACAATCCTCAGAGACTGTTTCAAATAGAAAGAGGAAAAGACGAGGAGAAATAAACGTATTTCTCCTTGGTACGCCTCACCAGGGATGGTATAGAGTGTTGACGCATTGCCAGGTTTACTAGTCTTAGTTAATCTGGGAGTGCACCAAGAACCATTGATGAATATGTGTGCACGCCCCTGCTCCACCCATGGAACGCCTTCCCAATGCAGAGTAATGCAAAGCAGGGACATGCAGGCCCTTGCCTTACCCCAGTTCTACTATGCCACGCAGCGCCACGCTAGGTAGCTCTGCGTGGCATAGGAAATCTGACTTAAGTGCTTGCGTAGCCGTGCATCCCCTTGCGTGACATAGTGGCGACGCAAGCCATATATTTATCTGGGCCCCAGTCTAGGTTCAGTTTCACTTTATAGAAAAGTGAAATAGATAAATTACAAAGAATGAAATGCAAGTGTGCACAGGTGTTTTCAACTTGAGCAGGTGTGCATGAGTACAGTTTTGAAGAATACAGGTGCAGTGTGCATATAGAATAGCGTGTATGTCTACAGTGTGAGGGAGTAAAGTGCACATGCTTGTGAGCATATTTCACATGAGTGTAGTGCAAATGAATGCAGTGCACAGAAGCATGAAAAGCATTTGTTTAGAGGAGGGCGAGACAACACACTTTACAGGGAGAGCAGAGCCGAGCCATGTGTCTGACTTGGCTCTAAGAGCCGGTGCACGAGCCGAGCCATGGGTCTGACTTGGCTCTAAGAGCCGGTGCACGAGCCGAGACATGAAAATGTTTGGCATATAAATAATGACACAAATGTCATATAAAAATATGAGGACGCGTCTTCAAAAGTCCAAAAATTGCATTATGATATTAAGTATGCAGGAAGTGTAGATTAGATGTTATCATTGCACTGACAGACATTTATTAAAAATGATCGCTTTCAAACATGAACTTGTTCATGCATCCTCCTGCGCTGACGACAATGTTGTTAGTGAACTAACAGGCAGGCCAGTTGTCCTGTGCACCCTATATGTGGGCTTGAGCCTGATTGTACATGGATCAACAGTATAGTCCTTTACATCGAACACAAAAGAGTTTTTGGACATCCCACATCCTGGACTCACATAATGCCAAACGTTCCCACATACAACAATGAAAAACAGAGGTACGGTGAAATTAAATGTTTGCCTAGTATCACAACATTTGGACTAGTGGGGAAGCCGGGATTGATCACATTGTGCAGTCTGTCCTTATCTGGGCATCTCTCTCTCTCTCATTTACATTAAAGGTTAATGGTTTGTCATTAATTCCAGGTGCATGAGGTTAGAGTGTGGGGGGCAGGCAGAAGCCACGTGAAGGCTCGGCTTGTGGTCTGGGGGAGGCTCCTGCCTACACAATCATCTCGTTCAAATCTGCTCCTCACAACACACCTCAAAGACTCACTCTTCAATAAAAGAAGGAAAGAAGGAAAACGGAAACTTGATACTTTGATACCAGTGGACTCAGGAGATCACTCACTCGTCCATTTCTCAAAAACTCTACGAAAATTACAATCTCTGGCCATCTCTAAAGAGCAAAATAATGGATCCGAAACACAAGAACCCCGGACACAACCTCCAGATACCATGAAGTGGTGTACACACTCTGACCCCCCCTCACACCCTCTCCCCCACCCCAACCCCCCCCCCCCCCCTCCACACACACACACCAGCAGCATTGGCAGCCCAGTATCTCACGAGTAAATATATGAAAAGAATAATAAGGATCGGAAGTAGACAAATCCAAGAATCGAAAAAAAAACCTTTATGAATTTACAAAGCGCTCCACTTACCCTTCTCAAAGCAAAATCCTCAATTCAGCAAAGAGTAATGTAAAACATTCTTCCAATTATTTTCTGAGAGGTGAAAAAGATAGGCATCCCTCTATCCATCGCTCTCTGTCTTTCTCTCTTTTTCTCTACCTCTGTCGCTCTCTCCATCTTTCTCTCTCTTCATCTCTCTCTACATATATATCTCTGTCTGCCTCTCTCCATCTCACTTTCTCTCTCCATCTCTCTCTCGCTCTTCATATCTCTTACTTTCTCTCTCTCTCTCTCTCACTCTCTCTCTGTATTTCTCTCTCAGTCTCTCTCCATCTCCCTCTCTCTCTCTTTCTCGTTTTTCTCTCTGTCACTATCTCTCTCCATGTCTCTCTCTCTTTCAGTCACTTTCTCTCTCTCTCTCTTTATCTTCTTTCTCTCTCTGTATTCCTCTCTCTGTCTCTCTCGCTCTGTCTTTCTCTGTTTTCTCCCTCTCTCTGTCGCTCTCTCTCTCTCCATCGCTCTCTCTTTCAGTCGCTCTCTCTCCATCTTTCTCTTTTTCTCTCTCTCTTCAGCTCATTCTCTCTCTCTCTCTCTCTCTCTGTCTTTCTCTCTCTCTCTATCTCCCCCTCTCTCTCGTTCTTTCTCTCGCTCTCACCATCTCTCTCATGCCTTAAATTCATAGACTGGAAAATGTAATCAAAAACAAAAAAGCTAGTTGATCTCCATTTAAAGAAATTGCCCTTAACGGCCTGCTCAACACCGTTGCCACGACAACCACTCATCACAGTTGGCTGAGCTCTTGCCATATACCATACCCAAAGAGATGAGCAGGTTGGTGATCCTATTCCGGTTGAACCCCATCAACCCGTTCTTGACCCAAGGATCAGTACCAGACTGCCTGAAAATGGGTCAAATGACTCCACTCCTGGAAAAAAAAGAATGTGGCCCTCGAAGACCTAAGTACCTTTCGCCCAGTATCCAAGCGCCCATATCAGGCTCCAGTTATTGAAAGACGCGTGGAAGCCAAACGAAAACTGCTCCAAGAAGACCGTGGAGTCACTGGAAGATCTCCAAGGTCTGTACTTATATGTAGCGCAGAAACATCAATCCTGAAAATAATCAATGACGCCCTCCACATTTGACAGAGAGGAGGCTCTTCCCTTCTTATGCTCCTTGACCTCTCACTGACCTTCAAGACTAAGAAGCATGAGTCTCATCTTGCAATAGTCAAAGAGAGGATGGTAATACTCAACACAGTTCTGAAATGGTCCTCTTTGTTCCTGAAACAAGCCAAACTTCACCTCCAATACAACAGATCTACACCAAGTGTTCCACAGGACTCAATACAGCATCTGCATGGACCTCCTCACCTACATCCTCAACCAATCAAACATCACCTGCCACGTCTACGCTGACGGTATCCAACTCCATCTGAAAGTATCCCAAGGACATTGGTGCATCAGGTCTTCAATGAGACCCATTCTAAGATGTCCTTTCATCATTTAAAGCTAAACTACATAAAAACCGGCCTCCTCTCCATTGCTCCCTGCAGTGCATCGTGCCGGTCCAAGAGTGTCTCAGAGAGACATCTGCTTTATCAGCAATCCAACTATTTTGGATTCCACGCAATAGTTGGACTTCATCATAGACAAGCGTTTGAACTTACAGCTTCTCATCAGGGCCAGACTGGCAGTACCAGGCATCAGGCATTTCCCTAGGAGGCTGGAAAGATGGGGGCTGGTTTTGTGACTAGGGTCAGGTTTTGCAGGGGTCCTGTAATATCAACCCCCAGTAACAAAAGCAGCAGTGCTTCACACTTGCTCCGCCCCTCTCCTCCCGGGGGCTGGTCCGACAATCTGCTAAGACTGCTTTGAGTTCCCAGGAACAGCAACAACCTTCCAAAAGGAAGGAGCTCCGTGTCACCTGCCTATGGTAGATGGGAGTGCTCAGCATCTCTAGATAATCAGGGATGGGTCTCTCGGCTGGGGAAACACAACATGAAATGACGAATGATATGATCAAAACATACATATAGGTGCATACAGACAGAAGGGAGACGACCGGTGAACAAAGAATATATAATACTTTATTAGGGAAAAAAATATTTTTTATATATATATATATGTAGAGTCCAATTTCAAAGGGAAAAGGTTCTGTTTTCTTTAGGATATGACGTGCTAATATACAAAATCCACAAACATTAATACATATTTGGACCTGGCACAATAATCAAAAAGTGTACATACATATATATGTTTACAATAAGTAAACAAATCTTCCCCCGTTGGCCAAAGAACACCACAAAAACCATAAAATAACTTTCATCCACACACAATCTAAACCATCAGGCACACTACAAGTCCATTCAAGCTGCTAACTCACTAGCACAATCATGCAGTTAAAAAGAATTACAGAACAGGAGCGTCAGGAAACTGAAATAGAGAAAAATAAGAAATATGTAATATTCTTTACAGAAAGGCACCAAGAGGTGTCCGAATTATTTGGTTTGAGCTCAGCTAAGGGATCGAGTAACTCAGTATAGCATAGGGAATGGTTAAAGGGTGATTGGTAAGTCCAAAATCTCTACATATCAGTACAGATGGTGGACATATACTGGTAGGTTTGAATGGGGAAATAAGTTACAAGGCATATATAGGTAGGTTTGAATGGGGAAACAAGTTATAGGGCCTTATTCCATTTATAACGTTATGTGGTTTCCATCACGCTCAAGGTCGACGCGCGTTTCGGTGAAAAGGCTAGAACCCTAGCCGTCACCTTCTTCAGGGCACACAACGGATGCAGTCCAACAGGAAATAAATGACACAAACGGGGGACAAGGAACATCAGAGCTGAGAGGTCACCCGAAGCTCGAGAGGGTCCAGCGGTTCGTTATATAACAGTTCTCAGATTGAAGTAAATCGGTCAGCTATAGCGCAGAGATGCAAGTGGATGAAAGAACATCCACGAGAAGCAGTGCTCAAAAGAGACGAGGAGAGATAAAGTCAAAGGCCGACCTATGGATAAAAGGCTGAATGGCTGCGAGCAGGGTCACAAAGATGTAGGATCGGGTGGAAGCGTGTGAAGGGGAATCCTAGATATCGTTCTGATGGAGCCTGTCCAGGATGAAGGCTAAGATGGAAAGACAGCAGCTACCCGGGGCAGAGCCCCCAACAGAGAGTGGTGTAGTCTTCGGGGGCACCTCCGTCAGGCCAGATAGAAAAGATAGGCTGGATGGCGGAATGCTCCTGAAAAGGTAAAGGTGGTCTTGACTGGATGGATCTTGAGGGCGTCCGTGGAATGTCCGAACGAATTCATGCTTTGAGTTCCCAGTCTGGCCCGGCTTCCCATTCATAACTTACTGAAGGGAGCGCAATTCGAACTCTGACCGCTGGGAGGTATCAAACTGTACACCCCAGTGCACACGCTGGCCAGGCGCCTGTCCTTTCTAGCCCGGATTAAATCACATGCTTACTAGTAAGGATCCCCAAACTACACCTACTCAGCGGCGGCTCCTCCGTTAAGGTGGAGGTGCACTGCCCCGCTGCTGGAGCCAGCAGATAATAACATGTAAAATAAAATGATAATAAACCAATTTCATTATCATTTTATTTTTCATGACGGAGACGAGTCTTGGGGGCAGGGCCATCCTCTGACCACAGCAAGCATGGAGGAGTGATGGGCACTGCACGGGTGCATGTCGGCCTGGTCGGCTGTCTTAGGATGGCCTGACCGACATGCGCACTTAGATATCTCCAGGCTGTTGTATGGAGAACAGCAGGCACAGGCTTCCGGCCCCTGTGGGAACATAAAGCCATCCCACTCCACCCAATCACTGCTCTTCTCTCATGCTGCGTGATGATATTACCAGTTTGATTGCTAGGGCCGGACTGGGAACCAAACGCAGCCCTGGCAAACAGCTTGGCTCTCTCAGGGGGAAGGGGGGTTGCTAGCTAAACAAAAGATTTCTGCCACTTTTGTTCTTTTGTTGCTGGTGGCCAATATGTAAAACCGGCCCCCGGTAACAAAAATGGCTCCCCAGGGGTCTAAAACTGGCCCCCACCCTGGCAGCCCAACGGGGAAGCACCCAGAGCCCGCTATGGCCAGTCCGGCCCTGATGAGAGCAGTGTCTGGATTGGCGCTGGGGAGTCTGGGAGCCTGTGCATCAAGAGCAGAAGGGCACCGAGGTGGAAAGGTGGCAGGAGGCAGGTACGTTTAAAAAAATATATATTTTCTTATTGTCCCCCGTGGTGCCCTATCACTTTTCCTTGGTAGCAGCCGCCACTGGACCTACCTCTCCTCAAGGCAGCCTTCCATATGGCCACACGCTCCGGGAATTGTGATCCTGCATCTCCCATTCGGATTGCCCTAAAATGACAGCCCATTCATTGAATTAAGGAATAAACTCAGAAGGGCAGCGACACCGAAATATGTAGAAAAGAAACGTCAACTTTCATATGGCGGCGACAGCTGTGAAGCTCTGAAAACTTCCTTCTCAAAACTCCAGCCAAGAAGAACTCCAAAACTTTGAAAAAGTCTGCCCCTTGATGTACCCTCAGAATGCAGAACTCCACGCCTGACCATGAGGGCAACTTAACGTACGAAATGTTCAAAAAAGAAAATTAAAAAATTGCCATTTTAAGACAAGTACAGACCAGGCGTATCATGGCTCTCCAGATGTGCATGTCCACTTGAAGTATGTGAAACAAGGGGTGTAGTCCAGGAATGTACCCCACTCTTCTTGTAAATATAAATGTACGTAGTGCCCAATTTTTATCCCACCCTTATTGAACTTTCAATAGATAATTCTACTTTTTGTTGCAACCAACACAATCTAATTCAGCGGTTCCTATCCTTTTGACTTCTGTAGGACGCCAAGGAAATCACTACTGGAAGCCGGGGTGCCCCGCCTAAACGATTCCTACGACTTGAACCCAAAGCAGTTCACAAAAATACAGAAATAAGTAAACATCAAAGAAACAGACAGATTCTGAAATATTACATTTTCAGAAAACAAAGGGGAACATCGCCATTTTAACTAGAAGGTTAGAGTTTTTCAAAACGTATTTTTATTTCTAAGACACAAAACAATATGACTCAAGCATATCACTTAATCTTTTTTTCCTCATAGTGCAGGGTCTCTCTTTATCATCACACCAGTGCTGCTTCAATTGAGGACACTGGTCGCCCACCTGCGCTTCTCCTATGAGTCAATATTAGGGTACCAACTTAGGGCCAGATTTATAAAGAAGTGACGCAGCGCAACGCAGCGAGACAACTTGCCCCACTGTGTCAGCTGGAGAGGCCAGGAAATGTGCCATGTCTGCTAAGATATGGTGCACTCCTGCCCTCACCCTGCACTGACTCACACAGTGCAGCCTAGCGCCAACGCGGGCACCCAGGCAGGATTGCTGCTGTGCAGGAAGGGGCACCTACCAGCACAAAAACAATCCAAAGAGGCGTTTTCCTCTTTCTGCACATGTTGCATTCTGCAGCACACTTGGAAAGAGGAAAAACAGAGGAGAAATAAAGTTATTTCTCCTCATTGCACCTCCCTGTGGAAGGTGTGTCTTTTTGATGCATTCCCAGGTTTACTACTGGTAGAAATACGATACAATAACAAAATCCATGGGTGGGTGCATGGGAACACCCACGCTCCACCCGTGGAACACCTACCGGGGCAGGGAAACGCAAGGCAGTGACTTGCACTGTGTCGTGTTACTCCAAATTTGCGATGCCACGAGGTGGCTCTGAGTGGCATAGTACATCTCACTTAAGGCTTGTGTTGCCCATGTGTCACCTTGCATGATGCATGGGCAACACAATCCTTTTGTAAATCTCGCCCTTAGTGTTTCGCTTTGAATTTCAGATTCATTCTTGCTAAAACACCCTCACGTTCCCATTTTTCTTTTTTATGTCAGTGTGCTTTAGTAATCTCCTAATAATATTTTATGTTGTTAACAGTCGAGGAGCCCTGATCAGCCATCACAGACCTCGGAGATCCAGGGATCAAGGGTTAAGAGTCTCTGATCTAATGCATTGCTCTCTTTGTGGTCACCTTGAATAAACATTAGGGGTCGGATGTACTAACCTTTCACGCAACTCAGTGCAGCACGGCAGCACAGCAGCACGGTGCTGCGCTGTGCAGATTTCAGCACACATAGAAAGAGGAAATAACAAGGAGAAAAATAATGTTTCACCTCATTATGTCCTCCTATGGGAGGCGTGGTGATTTCACGCATTCCTCGGGTGGATGCATGGGAACGCTCATGTTCCACCCATTGAACAACTGCCAGAATTAAATGTACCACAATGCAGGGCAAGCCACTGCAGGTGTTACATGTTTTTACAAAGGCACGCAAGGCGGCAGAAATGGCACCTTGCGTGCCTTTGTAAATATCTGCTACCATTTTGCGTCATGGATGTGCCACAAAAGTGGTGCGACCATGACCCCAAATGTTAGTAAATCTGTCCGTAAACAAATAAACCCGCTAATATGAGCCAGATACAGTCAGCTTGGGTAAGGGCCCTGAATGCCTCCGTACATGGGTATCATGCTCTTTGTTAGGCTCAACCAATGGTGCCATTAGCTTGGCTATCATTTCATGTGATGGTTGGTCCTGTTACAGGTAAGGGATTGAACGAGTGGCTGTCACTCTTGGGGTCACAAACCGTCCTTTTTGGAAAGACTAGAAGCTGAACGCTTGAAGAGGGCTGACTTCTGGGTACGGAACGGAGGTCCGTTGGAGCCCAGAAAAGTTTTGTTACCTGGAACTCTGGATGTATAGAGACCTGGAGGACATGCAAGACGGAAACCTGGGTAGGGCCCTGACAGCAACTAACACATAATCAGCATTCTGGAACGCGCTCCCGCTACCAACAACAGGGAGAGTAGCCTTAACTAAGATGGTAATATTGCCCCGATGATTGTACTACTTCACGAATCTCCCGCATTACGTCGCACCATCATTCTTCCGTCCCCTGGAAAAACGAATTAGGGATTTCATATGGGGTAGCTCCAGACACCGGATAGCTCTTCATAAACTCTATTTACCAGCTGATCAAGGAGGCTTGGCACTCCCACAGCTAGAGCAATATTACTGGGCAACCCATCTCCAATGCATATCCAGGGGGCTGGCGGGATGCCACACCGGAGACACAGCAACAACACAACCGCCCCTACCTGCCTCAGAGCTAATGCCCTATTTCATCCCTGCTCTAAAGTTAGATCACCAACTCGCTGTTAGTATCGGTGGCGCATAGGTGCTACCGCAAAGCGCTAGACATTACCCGTAAAACTGTCCCCTATGCGCCCGCATTACCACTAGAGGCCACGCCCAGGGGCGCAAAAACCACTACAGCAGCAGAGTTAAGCGACTGGGTGAAGCTGGAGTGCAGGACATAGGGGACCTATACAACGAAGGTGCACTGATCTCATACACGACACTGGTGACCGAGGTGGACTTGCCTCCCGGTGGGTTCCTGCTTCACAGCAAAATGGGTCGACCTAATATCTGAGCCCACTACACACCTCACGATACAATACCTACATGTGATGGGACAGGGGGGGCCTCTCACCAGGTGGTTTGCTGCATCGCTCCGACAGCACACGGCAGCCGACTTAACACCCCTCCGCCAGCGATGGATAAACAGCCATGGATCGCCCATTTACAGATCAAGAATGGGCCACGGCACTAGAAGGTCCGATAAAAATCCCCCAGAATGCGCACTTACGTCAAATTCAACAGTATATATGGCACAGGGCATACCTTACGCCAGCGAAAATTAATCAATACTTTGGGCGAGGTGACTCGGCTTGCCCCAGGTGCGCACATGTAGATGCGGACATACTCCACATGCTGTGGGGATGCCTGTGACTGGCATAATACTGGTCGGGGGTGCCGAATGCTCTGACGCAGTGTACCAGTTGTGCCATCCCGTATGAGTGGCACGTTTACCTGTTACACTTATATCGCAGGAACCGCAGTGATAAGGCTGCATCCAGGTTTCTTGAACTGGGAATGGCAGTAGCGAAGCGTTTGATTACAAAACGCTGGAAGCACTCCGATCCCCCGAACGTGGAAATGTGGAGGCACTCGATGGTCACCTGGGCTAGAGCAGAGAGTGTAGCGCTGCGCCGCAAGGACACGCTGGGCTTGCGCAGGGAGCCCTTAGCTGCGTGCTGGGATACAATACTGGCGGCCTTGACCTCCCCACAAGCCGTAGGCCCTTCGCCTTAAGCCTTGGCGGAACCGGAACCCGCCCAGCACAGCTCCCCGCGTAAAATACGTATGATAGAACGCGCCCCAGAGCATGCCCAACAACACATCCATACCTACCAGCAGACTAAGGGGCATATCAGCAAGGTCCGGAGTTAAAATTATCGCCACTTTAGCATCCATTTTCGGACGAAAAGCGGCGATAATTCTAACGCCCTATTAGCAAGGACACACTAACGCATGAATCCATGCTTCTTCGCCCTTTCCCTAAACGTCCAGCTTTGCATCTCTAATGAGATGCAAAGTGGGCGTTCCTCCCCAGAATAACGGGAGAAATGTCAATAAGGCACATTTCTCCTATTATAAAGCCTCACGCAAAGAAGCATAGCGACAAGAAAAGTAGCGATAACCTCTGTTATCGCTACTTTCCTTACGCCTGCTTTGAAACTGACTTAGCCATGATATCCTATGGAAGGTGGATATCATGGCTAAGTATGTGTGGCCCTATCAGCAAGCTTTCATCAAAAGTTGTGAGATTATCGCTGGATTTCCAGCGAAAATCGCACTGTTGGCAGCTTGCGCTCTGAATTTTATCACTTTGGAGATAAGCGTTGCTGATAGCACACTATCTCCGCGATAAAACTCAGAGTTGGCCGGCGACAATTATCCTCACGCTAAGTGCACTTAGCGATAATTATCGCCGGTCCTTGCAGATATTCCCCTAAGTTTGAGGCTACTGGCAAAACAGAGGTGGGGTCAGTAGAAACACACAAGCCAGTCCCAAGTTAACACCTATTTAGTATTTATTTGTCCTGGCTTCATTATAATCGGCCTCCAAAGTTTTGAAACTTGCAGTAACGTACAGTATGGATACAAGTACGGAATAGGTAATCACTTCTATATAAGATTTGTTTATTTTGATGTCACAAAGGGGTAATGCATATGCAACCCGATGCAATGTAACAGAATATTCAATATGAACAATGTTATGTAAATGTTGGTTATATGAAAAACAAAAAAAAACAATAAAAACAGATTTAAAAAAAAAAAGAGGGCTGACTTTTGGGCTTTCTAATATTTCCTGACCATCTGCTTTGGGGCCTCTGATTGTGACATCCTCGTGTTCCTGATTACCTGGTACCTGCATTCTGGTGATTGGAGAAGAGGTTTTAAGCTCTGAGAAGTGCGCATGCTCCTGGGAGAGCGCGGATCCGTTGTTCGAACTTGTCACCCCTGAGAGAGGACCAGATGGGCTGAACCTGTCCTAGTTTCATCTCTTCTGCAGTCAGTCTTCAGAGGACAGGTTCCCGGCACAGATAACGATGGAACAGCTGGCGCTGTACCGCGCCCTCTGTCCTATGGAAGGCTAACACGGCTATTATTCATGGGATTTTAGGATTTCATTGAAACTACAGGAGTTCATTTTCCATTGTTTCTGTACATATGATAAATTATGTAGCCACGATAAACTAAATAAAAATATCAGAATTTGTTATTTATGTTTTAAATATTTCTCCCAGTCTGTAAATGCAGATATAGTTTTAAAATTGTCAAAACATGGGCAAATAATTCTGACGCTCTGCGGGGGAAATTTGCTAACACTTTGCACAGAGTTTGTGTGGTGTAAACCCAGTGCAAAGTCACTTATTGGGATTTACTTTCCAACGCAGATTATGGTTTGCATTGGAAGGCTGCTTAAAGTAGCGTAAGGTAGCGCTATCCGCTGCTGACCCCTGGGTGATACAACGACGGTTCCATGCAACCACCCATGGGTTTCCACGCAAATCCCTATTTAACATTTGTAGACAGAGATTTGCACCAAAAACTGATGTCTCTTCGCGGCAGGCAGAACAGTGGAAAGTCTCCTCACTTTGCACGTGTGCTGTACCGTACAGCACACATACGATTTGGGAAAAATATTAAACTATGTTAAAACCTAGAGGCATATCATCAACAACCGGCGATAATTATCGCTAAGCGCACCTAGCGCTAGGATAATTATCGCTGGCTAACGTGGATTTTTATCGCTGTTTAGCAACGCTTATCTCAACAGCGATAAAAATCCTAGTGCTAACTGCCAAACATGAGATTATCGCTGGAAACCCAGCGATAATCTCACGAAATGTGACGTTAGCTTGTTGATAGGGACTCACAAACTTAGCCATGATATCCACCTTCCATAGGATACCATGGCTAAGTCAGTCCTGAAGCAGGCGTAAGGAAAGTAGCGATAACAGGGGTTATCGCTACTTTTCCTGCCGCTATGCTTCATAGCATGGGGCTTAATGATAGGAGAAATGTCGCTTAGCGACATTTCTCCTGCCATGTCAGGTCAGGAACGCCCACTTTGCATCTCATTAGAGATGCAAAGCTGGGCGTTAAGAATAGGTGCGCTAATGCAAGGTTTCACGCGTTAGTGTGACCTTGCTAATTAGGCGATAAAATTATCACCGCTTTTCGGCCGAAAATAGGCCCCCTAGTTTTGTAAAACCCTCATAAACACCTATGCTTGACTGAAGGCAGACACTCTTTCACTACAGTGAAAGGGGATGTGCGTTCACACATGGCAGGCTGATCACTGGGAGAGGAAAACAGGGCCGTGTTTAGTAGATACGGCGCTGTACAGCTCTCTCCCTTTCCCGCAACACAGCAACTTTCGATGCTGCGTTGCATTGCGCTAAAATTCATAAATAGATCCCTGAGTGAGGGAGTGGTGCACGCAGGCTGGCGTTAATGCAGCTTTAGGGACACAGCACCAGCTGTTTACCACACCCATAAGTCAGATCGTTTTAAATAACATTGGGGCATATTATCAAGTCAGGCGTTAAAATTATCGCCGCTTTAGCGGCAGAAAACTGCCGCTAAAACAGCGCTAATGAGCTTGATAATATGCTCTATGGAATTCCAATTGAAGCCCATGTTAGATGTCCTTCACATCTAACATGGGCTTCAACTGTCTTGATAATATGCCCCATTGTAGCTTAAAGCTCATGTCCACAAACCAGTTCTTACTAGGGCGGGAAGAGCTTTTAGTTCCGTCTGCGGAATTTTAGTAACTCCACGTTACTCTTGTGATGCAGAATTACGTGATTCATTAAACTCTGCCGCTCTGCCGGCCAAACTAAAGTGGTTTCTAAAGTTTAGAGGCCACTGCACACTTCTCAGCGCCCTTGAATACTCCAGTAATGAACTTTTAATCTCTGCAGAGTATTGTGAGGGCGCTGAGTGATTAACGTTTAATCTCTGCAGAGTATTGTGAGGGCGCTGAGTGATTAACGTTTAATCACTGCAGAGTATTGTAAGGGCTCCGAGTGATGTATGCAGTGGTTTCTGAACTGCATGCCCCCCTCACTGGGACCCTTCACACTCTGCAGTGATTGAAAGTTCTCATCCCTGCAGAGAATGGACGGCAGGAGATGGACGAGTTGTGGGTGGGAGCCGGAGACAAGTGGCTGGGAGAAGGGTGGTCGCGGCTATCTTCAGAAGGGGTCCATCAGGCGGTGTTTCACGCTCTCCAGACGGGTGCTTGAAGTGGAGACTCGATGTATCCGAGTGTATCTGGGATGGGCTGGGATTGCATATCTTAGGATCATGGTCAAGAATGCCTCTCATCCTGCCCTCTCCTTCCCTCATGTCCTCATGCCTCTGTAGACGGTGCCTCCGGTCATGAGGGTGATGCAGTCAGGTGTGGGGGTCACTGCAGGTCTCAGCAGGAAGCTGTTCTTTGTCGGATGCGTTCCTTTGGAGTGGCTCTCAGGGACCCTGAGCAGCAGAGCACAGCCCCTGAGATGGATGCATAGCTCAAGTGAATCCCTCCTCGGGGGTTGATTGACACAGCCCGTAGGGCGTCTCCACATTTCATCCTCCGTTGAATCAGAATGTACTCTGCATTTTTTACCCACATACCGGTTCTATAGATTAATCCCGATATCACTCTTCCCTTGTAAACCCTTATTGTTGGGGGAAGGCCAGGCCCCCCATAATTCAATTAGAATCAATTGAGAGCATGAACACGCTCGGCTGCTGGTTGTTTACTGGCATTAAAAGGCTGGAGACAGTTCTTATCTGGTCCGCTAAATTCCCAGAGCATCTCCCGGCGTTCATTCATTGAATCTCAGCCTTTCAGATACCTCCCAGTGCTGCATCTGGCTCCGCTGATCACCATGACCTGTGGTTGCTTCACTTATTTGGAAGGTCTTTTCTGCTGCAATGGTCACTACAGGGTACCACCCTGGCTGCCATCCTAGAGGTCGAAGGGCACAGACTGTCAGGTACCAGCACCGACATGTACTAATATGAACCCTGGCCGAGTCTGGGTGAACAAAGGAAAGACCCTCAAGCAGATCTCGTATATGCACTTTTGAGGGTGTGAGGTCGGGTATGCATCTTTGTTTACCAGCAGCACTGCAGGGTACTTTGTGAGTACATCCCTGTTTACCAGCAGTACTGAAGGATATTTTGTGAGTACATCCTTGTTTCCCAGCAGCACTGCAGGGTACTTTGTGAGTACATCCTTGCTTACAAGTAATCAATGGGGAGGGAAAAAGAAGCTGTGGTCCAGTCGGCTTCCTTATCGCTTATGCAAAAAAATCAAAGGGGAGTGGACCACTTGTCCTGTATATCCAGGGTCTTTTACGTTCTTGGTTCCTTCATAAAAGAACCCTCATAACTATACACAGGTATGACAGCGGCATGAACTGGGTTACCGCTTATGTGTAATAGTACAGCATCATCATTGGGTCTTTTTTTGCGTGTATGCTGACCTCCACCCGGAGGAAGACCATCTGGTTAGACAGTAGCGTCCAGACATGAAGGTTCAAGAGGTGTGAGAAGGTTCATGTCAAAATCCTTGCTTACCCTGCTGTACATCCTTGCTTACCAGCAGCACTGCAGGGTACTTTGTTAGTACATCTTTGTTTACCAGCAGCACTGTAGGGTACTTTGTGAGTACATCCTTGCTTACCAGCACCACTGCAGGGTACTTTGTGAGTACATCCTTGCTTACCCTGCTGTACATCCTTGCTTACCAGCAGCAATGCAGGGTACTTTGTGAGTACATCCTTGTTTACCAGCAGCACTGCAGGGTACTTTGTGAGTACATCCTTGTAAACCAGCAGTACTGCAGGGTACTTTGTGAGTACATCCTTGTTTACCAGCAGCACTGCAGGGTACTTCGTGAGTACATCCTTGTTAACCAGCAGCACTGCAGGGTACTTTGTGAGTACATCCTTGCTTACCCTGCTGTACATCCTTGCTTACCAGCAGCAATGCAGGGTACTTTGTGAGTACATCCTTGTTTACCAGCAGCACTGCAGGGTACTTTGTGAGTACATCCTTGTAAACCAGCAGTACTGCAGGGTACTTTGTGAGTACATCCTTGTTAACCAGCAGCACTGCAGGGTACTTTGTGAGTACATCCTTGTTAACCAGCAGCACTGCAGGGTACTTTGTGAGTACATCCTTGTTTACCAGCAGCACTGCAGGTTACTTTGTGAGTACATCCTTGTTTACCAGCAGCACTGCAGGGTATTTTGTGAGTACATCCTTGTTTACCAGCAGCACTGCAGGGTACTTTGTGAGTACATCTTTGAATACCAGCAGCACTGTAGGGTACTATGTGAGTACATGCTTGTTTACCAGCAGCACTGCAGGGTATTTTGTGAGTACATGATTCCCCCACATGCTTGGCGCGCTTTGACCCCAGAGTCGTTAAACAAATCTATTGAGATATTTAAGTGGTGTGCATACCAATTTCGACTTATCACAAACAAAACATCTGTCAGTCTTGTTAATTGAGATGGTATAACCAAGTGGTCCCAGTAAAGCAGGGCAGATTCCTTGACATGACCCTGAAAGTGGTTACGTTAGGGCTGGTCACCCTGCCTTTGAAACACCTAGTTTGGGTGGTCGGGATGAAAGTATTGGCATGCCTTGCGGTTTGTGACATAACATGTGTATTTGTTAAGCGCACGTTCGCCCGAGGGTGTCTTGGCGCTGAATAACAGATGTTTATTGTTACCCAACTCAATGTTACTCATTTTATCGACCTCAGAAGTATGAAAGACTGTGTGGGCCTGCTGAGATTTGAATGTGTGACTGTGAGGTCAAACACAGGCCCCTACAGTGGACATATTAGTCCACTAAGCCTCCAGACCCAGCATGGATTTTATCCACCCCATGTGTATGGGTGGGGCTGTTTTATGAGCCTCTTCACCGGGAATCCCACTGCCCGAGGCTATTAATAATACTACGCAGAGCTGGTTGTAAATTCACAACAAAAGCAGACAGGAGACTCATTCCTGTTAGAAGTATAAAGTCAGATTGGGTTATTGTGTGCGGGCACAAGATCACTGGAACATCAACGAGAAGAGTAAAATGTGCAGTGTATGTGCATACATTACTTTGAATAATTAACAGGCATTGGCAATGCCAATAGGTCTGGTTTCAAAGGAATGTTGTATGGTAATGAGAAGCATCGCAAGCATATAGCATGGGGATGAATGCATATTTCTGTGGAAGCGAAGAACTGTACAATAATATTGGTGTTGGTTAAAAGGTCGGGCGACAGCCGTGTTGTCGAGCCAATAGGTTAATGACTTCCCCCTTCCATCTGTGCAGCTGCCAGAGAAAGGAAACATAATGTATTTACTTATCTAATACATTTTAATAGCATCCCAGTGCCGTGTGTGCCCCTGAAAGTTCAAGCTCAGCCAGCTGGATAAATAAACAAAATGATCCCAGCTGTGAGGAGGGAAAGCATTTTTTCCTGGAAGCGCAGAACGTCTGCCCAATGCAAACATGTACTTCTGGCTCCCAACATGTCAAAGGAGCCAAACTCCCTCTCTAGTGATGCTCAAATAATGTCCTGGCGACAGCTGCACTGTCAAGCCGGACCATAAAAAGGGACATTCATTAATCCTGAGGATTTGTGAGGGTCAGATCTCACAGACGCTGATGAATCACCTCTGTACCCCAAGAGTACAAAGGCCTTTGGCTCCAAAGTCCACGTCCTTTCAACGGGTTTCCTCTGAGGCGACCCGGAAGGACACTGTTAATAACGCAGCTCGCGGTGCCAAGGAGTTCACACAAGTCTTGGGCTAGGACTAGGAGAGGGCTAGCTAAGGGTTTCAGGGAGATACCAGGTGTCAGAAGAGCTGCTGCCAGTCAACTGACCCCTGGGCCGTCTCTAGCTCACTGGACTCTCATGCGAGCACTGTTCCCTCTCTTAGAATCCCTTTATCTAGGACTAGCTGTGCAGCACTGCAGCGGGGCTGTACAGGGTTGGACAGCACAGCGCTGCTTCGCATTACTCTGCGCCAGAGGGGCAGTACATGGGTTGTACATGGGTGACCACCCATGCTTTTTCACACAAAACTCTGTCTACTAACAATAGGAGATGGGTTTTGCACTAAAACAATAACACTGCTTTGAAGCAGGCGTTAAAAGGAGAAATACTTTTATTCCTCCTTTCCAACTTTCCATGTGTGCTGCACTGTACAGCACACATACAAGGTAGGAAAAGTTTTATAGTTTGTCGAAGCATAGTATTTTGGACTGGGAGGGCATCCGTCCACTACAAAACGTATGCTAGACTCACGCACACACCATTGCACAAAGGCGCAAAAGTGCGTGCGTGGCGTTCAGCAGCCTGATTGTGCTCCGGCGCTAGGTAGAGGGGGGAAGAGTGCCATACCTCTGTAGATACGGTGCTTTCCTGCTATCTCACGCTATGCAGCGCAGCAACTCAGGTGTCGCACTGCGTTGTGTGACAGGTTCGTGAATCTGTCCCTCAGGGTTCATTCTATTTTATCGGCCTCCGTCACGGACTGCATCATCGGAGGCAGCCCTGCAATGTAATGCCGAGGCAGTGGTATCACTAGGCATGGGCGAAATTTGAATCACAACAGAGTAATCGAAGTCATTTCGGTAATTGTGAGATACTCTTTTGACGCAAAATTACAGAAAATATGCAATTACGCCCAGTAACGTAATTATGAGTAATTTGGCCCATTTTGGTCGCGCAGGTGCATATTTTGCTCAGAAAATGGTGCTAAATGCTGGGTTATGCTCCTCACATAATTCTGTGTAATGTTGTGTAATTTTACCATAATTTAACTTAATTTTTGGTGGAGCATATTATGAAAGTTACGCGTACCCCTAGTTGTCACTGACCGCATAGCCAAGACTCCAGTGAGGGCTTCGAGGGTGATTGAGGTGATGTGGAAGCCCAGAGTAGTGAGGTATGGGCTGATGTCTTCTGCATGTAAGAGAGAGGTCAAAACATGGCGGGCCCGATTCACAGAACAAACTTAAGACAAAATCCTAAACTTAGTACCATTTTGGTATTCACAGAATGCACTTACTACTTCTGGTATTCACAGAATGAACTTACTACTTTTGTGATTCACAGAATAAACTTACTACTTTTGCTATTCACAGAATGGATTTAAGACTACTAACTTTACGTCCGCACTCGGGCCGGAAATTCCGGCCCGGAGGCGGAGCTTCCGGCCCGGAGGCGGAGCTTCCGGCCCGGAGGCGGAGCTTCTGGCCCGGAGGCGGAGCTTCCGGCCCGGAGGTGGGGATTCCGGCCAGTGGCGGAGATTTAAAATCTCCACCTCTGGGCCGGAAGCTCCGCCTCCGGCCCGGAAGCCCCGCCTCCGGCCTGGAAGCCCCCGCCTCCGGGCCAGAAGCTCCGCCTCCGGGCCGGAAGCTCCGCCTCCGGGCCGGAATTTCCGGCCCGAGTGCGGACGTAAAGTTAGTAGTCTTAAATCCATTCTGTGAATAGCAAAAGTAGTAAGTTTATTCTGTGAATCACAAAAGTAGTAAGTTCATTCTGTGAATACCAGAAGTAGTAAGTGCATTCTGTGAATACCAAAATGGTACTAAGTTTAGGATTTTGTCTTAAGTTTGTTCTGTGAATCGGGCCCGGCGTCATGAGCTGCAGTTTTACAAGCAACACATGGTTCAGCTGATATCTGGGCACCGACCTCATGTAGTCACTGAAAAGGAAAGCTGGCATTTGGGAATTAAAATGTTGAATTACAAGAACTCACATTCGCAAAATGGGAGCCTTTTCAGAAAACGGCAAGCAGAGGTATAAGAAAAGAAAAAGGATTATTTAGGGAATTAAAAAAAAAAAAGCTTGTATTTGAGGCCAAGATGTGTATTTCAGAGAAACTGCAGGCTGGTGTGTGAGCAAAATCATGAAGAAAATTCAACCTAGAGTTAACGCTGATCTGTTAGTGATAGTCTGTGCTAACGGGGTCGCAATCATTGCTGTTTTATCTTTGGTGCTACGGGGCACTTGCTGCTCGCTATGTCTTCATAACTGAAGAGGAGGTATTTCATCATCTGTACTGATGGAGCTTTTCTTTTTACATAACACTCACTGCTGGTGGATGACTCTTGAGCCTGTAGGTTTCATCTAATCTAAGAGAAGTGTCTGCTGTATCGCATCTAAGGGACGTGTCTGCTGTATCGCATCTAAGGGCCGTGCCTGCTGTATCGCATCTAAGGGACGTGTCTGCTGTATCGCATCTAAGGTGTCCAACATCATCTGTACGCTCTAACCTGAGGGATAGCTCAGCTGTTCATGGAAAATCTCAGTAACATTTAAATTGACGTCTTTACCCATTGCATACCTCACTCATAATATAATGTTGCTTTAAAGGGACATATTGAAAAAATAAAAATTAAGTGAATAATAACGTGAAGAACAATATTATATCCATCTTGAAAAATAGCAAGAAGCCTTCCCAAATTCAAAGCCTGGATTATTTGAACTGCCTGCAAAGCAGATTGCTTTTTATGTAACTTTTACATGTTTTTATTGGGAGAGTGCTGTGCACCTCTTAACACCCAGGCAGAGGTAGGTTTACTTTCCACACTACAGCTCTACTGGCATTTTATGTGCATGCTGTGTGCATTTGTTATGCTATGTGTATTTGTTATGCTATGTGCATTTGTTATGCTATGTGCATTTGTTATGCTATGTGCATTTGTTATGCTATGTGCATTTGTTATGCTATGTGTATTTGTTATGCTATGTGCATTTGTTATGCTATGTGCATTTGTTATGCTATGTGTATTTGTTATGCTATGTGCATTTGTTATGCTATGTGCATTTGTTATGCTATGTGTATTTGTTATGCTATGTGCATTTGTTATGCTATGTGCATTTGTTATGCTGTGTGTATTTGTTATGCTGGGTTTATTTGTTATGCTGTGTGCATTTGTAAGGCCCACACGGGTATTCTGGTACGGGGGGGGGATGGGGTGCTAGCAGAATCCCTTCTGCTCGGTCTGTAAACAATATTTTTTGGGCCAATTCGTACAGTAAAATTCAGGAATTGCCCCGTTTTTGGCAACTTTCATCAGAACCTTCTCTGCCCCAAAGCCATTGTACAGGATGTCAGCTCACGTGCTTCCCTCACGCAGTGCAGGTGAGGCCACCTATTCACACTCAACGACTTTCAAAGTTCACCAGCAACCACTTGCATAAAGTGTGCCAGCACCAGCAGTGACATTCATTAGCCCAAAGTGATGACGATACTGGCATAGCGATGGGCCGGGTGCCTGCCCCTGACATGTTGCCAGTGTCGTGGCAGGCAGGGAAGAGATATTTTGTAACTCTTCATTGTGGTGAAAACCATGGGCCTAGGCAGGCCCCTGCACCCCCTGCGGCGCATGGGGGCCCAACCCTTCAGTGCCGCCCCATTCAGCTTAAGGTCAATGAACATCTGTGACACATGGGCGACTCCGGGGCCCCTGGTGATATTCTGAGGAAGGGGGCCATAATGTTGTGTTACAACACTGGTCATATTTAGACCTGGGCAGGGTTCGCGAAGTGCTGGAAAAAACTCTGTTCTTGCACAGACAGGGATCTTTGGCAGACGGCACCCAGCGTTACAACCATAAACAAAGAAGTATTCATTGCTTCTTGAAAGAGCACTTACTGCATCAGCATTTCAGATCTGTGGCTTTGGAAAGAACACTTGCTCCTACTACACACCGCTGGAACCATAAGTGACCCCCTGGGAGCAGAGGCCTTCACATGGCGGTGCATCTGAGGCGGAGCGGCCGGCACTGTCCACTCACAGCTGCAGTCACTGCTCACTTAGGGGCATATTATCAAGGACGGCGTTAAAAATGATCGCCGGTTTAGCCATCGGTCTTTTGTGATGAAGGTATGGAACCCAGGCTTCTTAAACTGCATCCTATCATAAAAAGTCTAAACATTGTGTGGCTGTGTATCTAACAAACACAAAGTGTATTTATTATAAACCCAACATTTCAGCATCAGTTTTTAATTATTGCATCAGTACAGAAACAAGAATAAAGGGAGACAAGCCGTGCAGGGCCCTAGTTTGCAGGATGCGGCAAGTGCCAGGCAGCCCTGCCCCTTTTCTGTACTTTACATAGACTGGGTAGTGCAAGTAACCCCGCAGCAGCAGCTTACGATTTCATCGCCTGGTTGTGGACATGTCTACATGTTTGCTGCCCTCCTGTGTGATTTGTGGCACGCACCCAAGAATCCCTTTGTAAAGGCAGACGGGAAGCGAGCCATGGACTATGCCAGTCCCACATAAACTTGAATTCTGTATTTCTCTTCAGGTGAGAGGGTTGGATAGTGCAGGTGTTTTCCCGTTTGTTAATTCCAGTTTTCAAAGTTTAATAGAGAACTTCTAGTTTAATAGAAAATCTCTGGTTGAAATTGTTGGCTAAAATGTTTGGTGTCCTCAGGTTGATTCGTGGGAGTAGTTTAAATGCCCCAAACAGCCTGGAGGAGGGTCACCTCAATTGAATTTAGAAAAGCTCCAACCTTCCCATTGATATTAAAATTTAGATTTTTAAAATAATTGTTGTTGAATTAAATAAAATGTGTCATCATCTGTGTATTTGTTTGATGAATGCTTGTTTCTCTCTTTTTGTGTATTTTTTTGCAGTTCAAATCATCCAAATGCTCAGGTTGGGGGTCCCTGGCTTCCAGTATTTACTCAGTGGGGGTCCCTGGATTCATATAATGATTTAGTAGGGATCCCCAGATTTCTGTAATGATGAAGTGGGGTCTACAGAAGTCAAAAGGTTAAGAGTCACTGAACAAGAGTATTTTAACAAATAACAGCGCATTGGAAATGGGTATTAAATGAGAGATACCAAGGTACTGGGCTTCGGGAGATTGCTCAGAGGCAGGGGCGGCTGCTCCGCTAAGGCAGTGGAGCGTCGCCCCACTGCTCTTTGAACAGGAAAAATGAAAGGATAATAATGTAGCTATAATCATTTTATTTTACGCAGGTTTGGGGTTGGGTTAGGGTGGGGCTAGAGGCACGGGGAGCGTGGTTTGCACGCTCCAAGTGCGCCACTGGCCCACACAAACAGTCAAGCGCACTTTGCAAGTTCCCCACCAGGCTGCATTACACAGACTTGTGGGGAACATGCCCAGGCCCCCAGCCCCATCTGCACGCCAATCCATGGTGCTCAGACCAATCACAAAGCTACATTGCAGCGTTGTGATTCGGATATGGGGAGCCTGGTTGCTTCCTGGTTCGGGGACTCCAGGAGAAGCGGAGGAGAGATGCGACCGGCGAAAGAGGTAAGTGGTATTACTTTTATTATTATTTTGTCCCCTCATCCCAACTCCCCTCCCGCCCCTCCACTCTCATTCCCTGCCAGCCACTTCTGCTCAGAGGTTCAATTTTAGTAGTACTTAATTTTTAAAAGAATGAGTTCCGGTGCCGAAAGCTGTGCTCAGAACCCTACGGCCGGTGCTATTACATGTCGGCGCATTGAATACCAAGTCTGTGTATTCTTGAATCCGCCTCATGCCTCTCAAGTCCACACGCCTTTATAACACTCTTGTTGGGCCCGGCTTGCTCACTTTGTGGTTTTTTTTCTGTATTTCTCTTCCCCCTGCTTTCCCCCTTGTGTTTTCTCTCTCTTGCTCCCTATAAATATCTGATGAGGAAAAATAAGTGCTGGTCCACAAAAAAAAGTGCTGGTGAGTCCCACTGGCAATCACTGGATAAAAATTAAGCACTTTACGTAGGTTTTATTTTTCTTTAGATTTCCACCGGCTGCCTCTCTTCCGAAGGACATGGAGATAGCCAATGGTCCGAATAAGGCTTCCTTTTTCTATAAACAAGGTCACAATTTTGAAAATTCATGAAACTGAAACTAATAATCTGCCCAAGTCCATCATAAACAAATAATCCTGACATGAGATTTGGACACTGAAATGGGTTTCATCTGGGGCATTCAGCCAGTGAGAGCAGAAAAGCTCTACAACCAGAACCTGCCAGAAACAAACTCCTAGCGACTGAGAAGAAAAGGAAAACCTTCCATCCAACTGTCTGTGCTGCTCGAGCAACGCCAGATAGGACAAACCAAAGGAGACTCACGGAGAAGGCTGTGCTACAACTCTACAACTGGTGCAAACTGTCTCACCAGAAAGTCTTAAATGATCTGCACCTCAGAAAACTCCTCAAACCGGTACTATTCAGAATAGGTTTGACTAGACCACAGAGCAGATGGCAGCATGCGAGAAATCTCTGCAAGAAGTCATGCCCTGTACACAATTGAGCTTTGATCCTCAGCACTCCTGGAGTTTATTTACAATTGTACAGCGCTCTGAAGTATCTGTGGGTCAATACATAGCACTATATAAAACTACAATACAATAGAACTCGTCCATTAACTTTTTCCCGGACTTCACCCAACTTGTCCAGAAACAGCGGATGGGCTTCCAGGGGGTGAAGCGGCGTCTCCGGGACCTCGGTCTCAAGTACTCTATGCTTTATCCTGCAAGGCTCCGAGTGGAATATGAAGATCGGACTACCTTTTTTGACTCTCCTGCGACTGTGAGTGACTGGCTGGATTCGCTGCCGGACCGGGGTGACCGGACTGGGCCCTCTGCCGGTACCGAGGGTGGCGGGTCTCCTTTGGAGTGACTTATGGTCCCGGACTCTGCCATGTTGTACTGTTCGGCTGGGTTCTACTTCTTTTGTGCATTTTGTTTCACTATGTTGTGTGTTGGGGGCGGGCGGGGACGGGTCCCTTCCCTCCTCCGGGGTCTTTTCGTAGAATGGGGTTTGTAGGGCGACAGGCACACTGCAAGTTGGGGTGGTTTTTTGGACCGCAGGGGTGCAGGGTGGGGGGTGTTGGAGTTGGGGGGGGGTTGGTGGGTGGGTGGGGTTGTTTGTATTTGTGTTTTTTGTTTTCAAGGCGAAATGTTGGCTATGGTTCATCCTTGGGTGTTGCGCTCTTTGCTAGGGGGCCCTTGATCTACTGGAGGGGATGGGGGGGGACGGGTTGAGATTGATGTCTTGGAACGTCAATGGATTGGGGGACCGTATCAAGCGGGGTGTTGTGCTGCAATATCTGCGTCGTCTGACTCCTGACGTGGTGTTCTTACAGGAGACGCATCTGGTTGGCAATGTTTGTCGGGCTATGAACAGGGGGGGATATCGACTTGTGGCCCACTCTGGTTTCACCACTGGTTCGAGAGGGGTGGGCATTCTCTTGCGAGCTTCACTTCCGTTGGAGATCACCAGGGTGGTCTCAGACGATAGAGGGCGCTATGTGGCACTGACTGGGAGGTGGGAGGGGCAGTCCCTTTCCTTGATCTCGGTCTATGTTCCCCCGGGCCTCCAGAACTCCACCTTCTCAGACTTGGGTCGTATGTTGCTTGGGCTTCCTGACAGTCTTTTGCTTATGGGTGGGGACTTTAATTCGGTTGTCTCGGGTGACCTGGACCGTCATCCGCCCAGGGCCCTCCCTGCTGCCCAGGCGTGGCTGGGCGGGCTCCTGGAGACCTTCGGTCTGGTGGACTGTTGGAGGTTAATGCATCCGACACAGTGTCAGTACACCTTTCACTCTGGGGCCCATGGGAGTCTCTCCAGATTGGATTATTTCCTTATGCCCGCGGCCCAGGCCACTCGGATTCGAGAGGTCAAACACCTGGCCAGGGGTATTTCTGATCACTCCCCACTGTGGTTGCTTTTTGACACCGGGTCGCGGTCCGCTGGGCGGATCGCTCCTATTAACCCTTGGTACCTGCGAGACCCCAAGATCCGTGATAGCCTGATTAAGTCGATTGATCAATATTTTTCTGAGAATGAGGGGTCGGTGTTGTCCTCGGTGTCCCTGTGGGAAGCTTTCAAAGCAGTGCTCCGCGGGCATGCCCTGTCCCAGATAGTGGAGGCCAAGAGGGTTAAGAGAGAGGCGGTTGTGACGCTGGAGACTGAAATATCGGGGCTGGAGGCAGCCTTGGAGGCGGGTGTCACCCCGGATGGGCTGCATGCCCTCAGCCTGAAGCAGTTTGAATATAAGTCTCTCGTCACTGATGCTGCCAAGACTATGTATAGGGAGCAGCAGGGTAGGTTGTATGACGCCGGAGACAAGGCGGGTAAGCTGATTGCCTGGTTGGACAAGAAGGAGAGAGTGAATCGTGTGGTCCCGGAGCTTCGGGTGTCGGATGGAGTGTGTGTGACTGAGCCTGGTGAGATTGTTGAGTGTTTTGCTGATCACCTCCGTGCAGTGTACTCCCCGGTGTCTGATAGAGATGAGGACGACTCTCGTCTTCTGCTTCGGGATATTGCCCTGCCCGGCTTATCCGTCGAGGACCGCGAGCTGATGGATGCCCCTTTGTCTGTTGACGAGATAGCTACTGCGATTCGCTCCCTTCGCTCGGGCAAGGCTATGGGCCCCAACGGTCTGCCGATTGAACTATATAAGTTGCGCCCGGATAAAATCGCGCCTTTCCTCCGTCATATGTTTCAGGAATCGCTCGAGAGGGGTTCCCTTCCTGACGACCAGCGTCTGGCTACTATAGTGGTGATTCCCAAGGAGGGTAAGCCACGTGACCGCTGTGCCTCATATAGGCCTATTTCCCTGCTGAATGCCGAACCCAAAATCCTTGCTAAGGTCCTCGCCAATCGCCTGCTTAGCGTTATATGTGATTTGATACATCCGGATCAATGTGGCTTCATCCCACATCGTAATACCGCTCTCAACTTACGGCGTCTGCACGGCGTCCTCGCTAGGGCTGAGTACTTCGCTGAACCGGCCATATTGGTTTCCCTAGACGCCACGATGGCCTTTGATACCATTGAATGGCCATTTCTTTGGGCCGTCTTGGCGAAGTTTGGTTTTGGGGAGGGGTTCCTTAGCTGGGTGAAGCTCCTTTATGCTGGACCAATGGCTCAGGTGGTTGTCAATGGGCGGGTTTCTCGGCCTTTCGCTCTCGGGAGGGGAACTAGGCAGGGGTGCCCGTTGTCCCCGCTGCTCTTTGCTCTCGCCCTGGAACCGCTCGCTGCCTGGCTCCGTTGGGAGCCCTCGATTAGAGGGCTCCGGTGGGCCCCGGGCTTCGAGGATCGGGTTTCATTGTACGCGGATGATATTCTCTTGTATCTCACCTCACCGCGGAAGTCGCTCAATGTTCTCTTTGATGTCCTTACCTCCTTCGGGAAAAACTCGGGTCTGATAATCAACTGGTCCAAATCTTGTGTGTATCCTATCTCTGGTGGTCTTCCTCTCTTGCCGCCTCGGCTTCCGCTCCAAATATCTCAGTCCGGCTTTAAATACCTGGGGGTGTACGTTTCGTTGGATCCGGCGGTCCGCTATGAGCAGAATCTCCTGTCTCCACTCCGGCGTTTGAGGGCAGATACGGCTCGGTGGTGTAAGCTGCCCTTGTCTCCGCTTGGTCGCGCGGCGCTGTTTAAAATGATGTCCCTTCCCAGATTCCTTTATGCACTCCAGAACTCCTTCGATGTCATTCCTGCGGCCTACTTTAGGGAGGTGGAGAGTTTGCAGAGGAGACTGGTTTGGGACGGGCGATCGCGTATCGCTTTGGCCAAGCTGACTCTTTCCTGGTATGACGGGGGCATCGCGCTTCCTGATATTAGACGGTACTATTGGGCCTCCCAGCTGTCTGCCATTAATCATGCTACGTACGCTCCTGGTTTGAACCCGGCATATGAGATGGATAAATTCCTGCTTCCCGGCGGTAACTATAACAGAGCACTTTACTCGCGGTCTGCTGGTAGGGCCCTTACGGGCCCTTCCAGGATTGCGGTCCGTGTATGGAGGGCGGCTAACGTAGCGATGGGCTGGAGTGAGCGTTTAACGTGCGCCACTCCCCTGTTCGACTCAGACCGCTTGGGAAGCCTCTGGACAACGAAAGGCTTCGAGCGCTGGGATACGATCGGCATCAGCAGAGTGGGGGACCTGTGGGTTAAAGGTGCGGTTAAATCCTTCGCGGCGCTTCAGCGCGAGTATGAGCTCAGTGACAGAGAGTTCTTCCGTTATGCACAGGTTCGGCACGCCCTGCTCTCGGTCTTTGGGGAGGGGACCACGGTCCCTTCTTCTTCGCCTCTCGAGGACCGCATACTCGATGGTCACGTCCCCGACAGTACTATCTCCCTGATTTACAAAAAACTAATAAACAATCGGGCTGACCTCTTGGTGCGTCTTCGGGAGGCATGGACGGGAGATGGGGTGGAGCTGGACGACGAGGACTGGCAGACTGCACTGTCATCCCCTAAGGAGGTGGCCATCCCGGCCCGTCTCCGCCTGGTCCAGCTTAAGATTCTCCATCGTGTATATGTGACGGGCCCCCGCTTGGTCTCGATGGGGTTTTCAGACGACGGACTCTGTAAGCGTGGCTGCGGGCTCAGTGCTACCTTTCTCCATATCCTATGGGAATGCCGCGAGGTGGCGGAATACTGGCGCAGGGTGCATGAAATTATGAGACTAGTCACCGGGGTCGCTCTGCTGCCGGAGGTGCGTCGTTGTGTGCTGAATGTATGGGAGCCCAATGACTGCAATGCGGCTCAGGCTCGGTGGGCGGCCTTGGGGAACATGATTGCAAAGAGAGATATTGCACAGCTTTGGGGTTCCCAGCGGCCTCCCACCGTGTCCGTCTGGAAGGAGAACATGGACTGGTGCATGTTCAGGGAGAAAACGGTGTATGTGGCTCGTGGTAAACCGGGGGTTTGGGGTAGAATTTGGGGGCAGTGGAACGCGTATCGTGGGTCTATCTGTGCTCCCCCTTTGGTGGATACGTCCGGGGTTGCCCCGTCCCCCTGATCCTTGAGGGTTCCTTGTGTATCTCGTACTTTGGAGTACAGATTTGGTTCTCTCGTGGCCCCCCCTCCCTCTCAGGTCTTCTTTTATTGACCGCCCTCGGGTGGTTGGGTGTTGACTCCCCCAGCTGGTGTTCGCCGCCCATCATAAGTCGTTTCGCCTTGTTTTTTGTATTTTTGTATTTTTCCTTTTTGTTGTTATTTATACTAAAAGTGTGTATTCTGATTTCCATTATGTGCAGTCTGATCTACTGTGATAGTGCGGAGCCCCTGTGGGCCAGTCCGTGTTTTCTGATATGTTGGAACACTTCGACTATTAGCGGCCGGCCCTGGTGGTTGTAGGCCCGTGTTTGTAACCCTTTCTATGCACAATAAAAAAAATTCAAAAAAAATAAAAAAATATTCAATGAGGAGCTTTTGAAATTGGAAAAGGAAGAGATTAAGAAATTGGAAGCAGTGGACAAAATTCAGCATGACAGAATTACTATTACATTAACAGGCAAACTGAAAAATAAATTGGATTCACTAGAGAAGAACATTTCAAAAACTGCTGGATTAGAAAAAAATCTATATGTTTGCATGAACTGTAGAGTATTTTTAAGGAGAAATTTGGATGTTGAAAAAGGTTTAGTAAATGGAGCTATGGGAAGAGTTGTGGGTTTTATTAATTATCAGAAAAAAGATGGAATTGAATGTTTAAAAATAAAATTTGATCAGATAGAAGAAGTTATAAAAAAAAATAAAAAAATACAATACAAAATACATAAATACATATCAAGGTATTCTCAGGTTTTGGTTATTATACAGGACTTGTGCAACTTTTCTTATATCTATGCTAATCAAATGTTATACAAAAACACATTTTTATGTAATTAATTTATTGCTTTTGCAATTTGATTCTCCCTACATATTGAACACAATTCTACATATGTAATGATTATTGTTACTGATATGTCTTGAGCAAGGTTGTAAAACAAAGATCATCTCAAATTGATTGTTGATTTGGGACTTTCTGAATCTCAACACCAATTTCTTAACATTCCTAACACTACTGCGTCATCTTTCTAGATCTCGACGTAATCTCCAAGATCAACTCCTTCAGAAACACTTCCATCCTACACCAGCATGTTTAATCAAAGTATGTTCTGTGCACACGGCCTCTCTTCTCCTCAAGATAATCAGTGTCCTTCTAGAAGACGCCATCTTCCCAGAAACTCTCAGTTCTGGCCAAATAACCCCTTCTCACAAAGGCAAACCTTGACTCAAATGATCTTGAACATTTTAGGCCCATCACCGAGCGACCAGTTTTGCGATAAATCATTCAAAAAGTGGCTGCAAACCAGGTGGTGACCCACACATGAACTAACCACCTCCTGAACAAATTGTAGTCACGCTTCAGACCCTAAATGCACTACACGAGGGAAATGCCTGTCGGTTGATACTACTAGACCTCAAAAATTATATCTTAAGTTCTTGCATGAAAAACCTATTAAGTGGATGTCAGCCTTCTCTCTGGGAGCTGGGATCCTGCCACACTCTACAAACAACTGTCCTCCTCCAGTCCAGAAAGGGTTTAACTCCCTTCTCCTATGGGTATTACACCCTCTCTTGGACCATCACAAAATCTCCTGTTGGTGTCATTGACTCCAACTTCAACCTGACCAAACACATCAATAAGCTAACAAAATCATCATCATATCAATTACACCTCCAAAGGAAAAATCGGGTCCTTTTTCTTGCAGTGGGCTTCAGGACAGTGCTGCACTGCTTGCGTAAGCCTCATAAAAACCCCACAGACCCGCCAGTGCGACCAATTTCTCAGTGAATTTTCTGGACATCAGATATATGGAAGCCAATAGCAGGAAATCATATGACTCATCTATCAATAATATCTACAGATAGAAAGAGTATACTGATAGCTCAACGCGGTTACCCTAAATCCCTTGTTACAGGGTGTGTGTACCACCGGCTCTCTGTTATAGGGATAATTATGGCCTCACAGACATACTTTTCAGTGTGCAGTCTAGGGCTTGTCCACTTTATCGTGTTTGCGGGCAAATACTGGAAATCAGCCTACCAGGCACCAGGGTTGTGAGGCAGATTTTAAACTTGCAACGAGTATCTTAAAGCGGCTCCACAGAGAAATGGATTCCCAGGACAACGGCGGCGTTTGTGGGAGGGCTGATTTGCATATTTGGTGGTTAGGGAGCGGAGTTCCGTTGCCCGACTCATAATCAGGTACCTCAATGAAAAAAAGATAAGAACAGTCGGGAGCCCACGGACAGCACCCACACCAGAGAGAGAAGAGTGCCATAACTCAAGAGGATGGAGGGGATCACTGCCAGTTTTTTGTATAGATTGTGCCCTGTAGGGAGGAGACAAGAAGTTGCACCAACAGGGAAGCTCTTTGGATATCACAGTCTGCCCTCCAACCAGGGAATCCATTCACAAACAAGCAGATGGGCTTTGGTATAGGTACTAACATTTGAACCCCCTATAAATCAATTATCTTGAAAAGAGACAGCAGAACAGAGCTAGAGAAGCATGAAGGAAACAAGCAGGTGGGTTTCGAGATAGGCAATAGTATTTCAACCCCCTATAAATCGATGAACTTCGAAGGAGACCCCAGAACAGCGCTAGAGGAGCACAAGGGCTCCTGACTTGTGCCTTTTGATAAGATCTGGCTTTGGAGATAAAGTTGGAAACTCAACCCTCTGAAAAAAAGGGATTATGAACCTCAAAGAGATAGTCATTCCTAGAGAATGACTGCTTTCTCTGAAGAGAGAATGGAAACTATTATTGAAAGACAGTAACATCGCCTGGTATTGTCCTGAGGAATGGAATATGAAAGGAAGCTGTCTGTGATGCCTCAATAGGAATATCTTCCTTGCAGTAAGTGACTGTAATTTAGTAATCACTCAGTGTTCAAAGAATCATCACTGATGAAGAACTTTTGGCAGATCAACTTATTCACACAAAGAGGGAGCCCTAAAACAGAATAACAGAGGTCGCATACGAAGATGATTACAGTACCAAAGAGCAGGGTTTGGATTCCAAGCAGAAAGCCCAGAATCAAAGATTGAAGTTGATAATTCCATACACATTGCAAATTAAACAAATAGAAAGATAAGAGCCAAACATTGGAACCCACTCTAGAACGATCAGGTTCTACATCAGCTCACTCGAGGAAGTACACGCGAGTACAAGGAATCTGTCAACAGCCTGACATGGGTCACACACAGCCCTGATTTTACTGTATACATTGCAGTGGCATAGCTAAAGGGCCAAATATCCATTGTCCACACACCTGTTAGTAGATACTAATACAAGACTACGGCACATGTGCGAACAGGTGAACTCACGTCAACAATACGAGATCCAGCATGGAACACCTCAAGAACCAACACTAGATGTGCTCTTGAGACACCGTCTGGAATTACCCACCACCAGAGGGGTAAATATAATCCACTGGTTACAACATGAGTTATACTCGGTAGAATTGTTAAATACATTCAATCCACCTGGATTCATTGAGGAACACAATTGGGCTGTTATTATTAGAAAATGTATAACAGTTTTCACTGTGGGCCTGTTTCACAATCTGCATTTTGTAGTACGTAAAGTACCACTACAATAAATCTACTCACATATTACAAAATGTTTACAAACCTACTGGCGGAGACTGTCTCCTATTCTTCGGCACGGAGATCTCCATCAAGGTGGTAAAGATCTGAACACAGGTAGTTACAGGTTTTTGTAGTAAATATGAGCAGGACAAGGGAGAGAGACTGGAATATGGAGAATACATACCACTAAACATGATGTGTAATATTTCCCTGGTTACCCCATGGATCAGATAGATACTTGCTGCTGGCAACAATTGTTTTATTTCATATAGGAGGCAGCGTACCACCTACTGCACCATCGAGCACAAGAGTAAGTACACACTACAGCCGAAATGAATCACAGCATTCCAGCCCAACCTCGCACATAGAGCACAGACCCAGCCGAACAGAAAACCCAGGATACAACAGAGGGGTGTAGGGAAATCTAAAGAGGGGTTAAGAGAGGGCCATTGTAAGGCAAATATATATATATATATATATATATTCAAAAGCACTCTCCTTTATCACGCCGAGTAAAGAGAGCACGGACCACAGGATTCTTGTTCAATATCCGTTTATTCGTTGGATCTCACGGATAGAACGGCAGCCATTACGCGTTTCATCCCTCCTGGGGGACTTGATCACATGACGCAGATCTACCAATGGCATTTGGTTTTAAAAAGGTTACATTTTTTTCTATTTTGTGTTCTTCAATGTGATTGGGCAAAATTAAATACCTGATTCCTAATGCATAACATTCATTCATTTCATTTTGATAACTTTATTTCGGTCGGAGACCATAAAAGCACAGAATAAATAACAAGAAAATTACACATTTCATTTAAAACAATAAATAGTGTCAAGTTAATACAATGGTTAAAAGGCGTATTAAACTAATGTTATCAAAAGATTCATTTGTTAAGAGACAGAAGTGTTTAAAAAAAACATTTCCTTCTGCGCCAAAACCCATATAAAAAACGAGACATAGCAAAAACAATTGGGGGGTGAGTATCATATCTTAAGACCCTGCATGCGAGCATGCAGTGTCTAAACCCTAAGTTTTTGCAAATGGGAATGAGCCACTTTTTCCTTATTAAGTGGTATGCAGGGCAGAAAAACAAAACATGACATATATCTTCACTGCTATGATTACATGCCGGGCACACTGCGTTTTCCGATCTTGTCCATTTGCAAGTAAATGCTCTGAGTGGTAAGGTGCCGTACCTCAACTGCAAATAGAGTTTCCTAGCAAGGGACGGATAAATTACATCAAGAAAGGCCTCTGCTCTTGTTTCTAGTTTTACTAGGAGAAACTCGTTAGTGAGTTTCCCCAAAGAGCTTGAACCATGCAAGGTTGCTAATCTCAACTCCCTTATGTGGCCTCTTAGATCAGGTTTAGAAATCCGTGTGCAGGCTACCTCCGGTAGTTCCCAGAGATCGGTCCTGCCAATCTTTATGCTGAAAGCCTTGATATGGGATAGCCATGGAATGTTCTTGCTTTTAATTAATGGCCAGACCTCCAGGAATTCTTCTCTGAAAGGTGCCAGTTCATGCACCGTCCAGAGCCTTTTCCAATAAAGTAAGGGTCGGAGAGTTGCCAGATCTTCAATTGGTTCTAGCCCCAGGTCGAGGCGTAGGGGAATGAGCGGTGTACTTACAGGAAGGCCAATGATTCTTCTCATAAAGCCCTGCTCAGCCAGGGTTAATTTGGCAATGTTTTTATGGCCCCATAACTCCGCCCCATACAATGAAGCTGTTCTAGCTTGCAATCGGTATATTTCAGCTACTGGAGCGGCTGGTTTGTATACCGTGGTTTGCTGGACTTTGCAAAGGCCCCCTGCTATTTGAGACAGTCTCAGCCATGATTTAGCGATTTGAGGTCCCCAATCAAAGTTCTCGGTCAACGTAATTCCAAGGTAGACAAAAGTCCTGACTCTCTCAAGGGGGGAGCCATTTAGGGTAGGATTTGGTCGAGTCTGTTTGGGAGGATTAAAGATCATAAATTTAGTCTTTTCTAGATTTATCTCCAAGCCTCTGGAAGTACAGAATACCAGGAAACCATCCAAGATGCGCTGGATGCCCGATGATGTTTTAGATATCAACAAAGTATCATCGGCAAACATCAGAGCGGGCACTCTACCAGTAGCCAATCTTGGGGCATCATTATTAGGGACATCAGCCAAGTGAGTAACAAGACCATTAATGTATAGGCTGAACAATGTTGGGGCCAGAACGCATCCTTGGCGCACTCCCTTCCTTACGGGAAAACGTGAGGATAGATCGCCATGTCTCCCGCATCTAACCTGGGCATAATTACCACTGTGAAATCTAGTCAGGATATCCAACAGGTAGGGTGGGAGACCCATTTCTGCCAGGACTTCCCATAGTTTTTTCCTTGGGACTAGATCAAAGGCGGCTCGCAGGTCCACAAAGATGAGGTAGAGACTGCCACCCTCTACTCTCACACTTTTCCAATATAGAACCTGGAGCCGGAAGATCTGGTCAATGGTGGAAATCCCAGATCTGAACCCTGCCTGTAATGTAGTCAAGATGCTGTTATCGTCCACCCATTCCTGTATTCTATCTAGGATTATCCTGGCCATTAATTTCTGGGTGGTGTCAATAAGGCTAATTGGTCTATAATTAGCCGGCTTCAATGGGCAGCCTTTTTTAAATATGGGAACTATCTCCGCGCCCAACCAAGTGTCTGGTAAAACAGCCCCCGCCAAAATGGAATTGAATAGTACAACCAGATACGGGGCCCAGATTTTTGGTTGGGAGCGGAATAAGTCCGGTGGCAATTTATCCAGGCCAGGTGCTTTGTTAGGAAGGAGCTTATTTATTGCGATTTCAACTTGCATAACATTTTGTGTTGCATATCGCATTAACATAAATTGTTCAACATGTGTTATTTTGGTTTAAGTTTCTCAATATATATATATATATATATGTAAAGCGCATGGCTCCGCAGCGGGCTGTCTGGCTGAGGCAAACGCAAGTCATTCAAAGAGCTGTGTTTCAAGTACTTTCCTGAAGGGCGATTCTTCTCTAATCGATCTCAGTGCCGGGGGGAGTGAGTTCCAGAGCTTCGGTGCCAGGTGAGCAAAGGAGTGACCTACACTTCTTGCTTTCTTGATCTCTGGTACAGTACGAGATCTCTGATTGGAGGAGCGTAATAGTCTTTTAGGGTTATGGGGAGTTAACACCCGCTGAACTACGAGGGAGCTTTGACTGTGTATCACCCAGTGGGCCAGACACAGAGTTTTAAATGTGATTCTTTTGAGGACCGGCAGTCAGTGCAGCGCTGCCGAGGGAGCAGAAACCGACTGAGGCTAGGGGATCTCTCGGATAATGCGAGCTGCAGCATTTTGAGTGATTGGTAAACTCTTGATTGCATCCAAAGGACTTTCCAGGTAAACTGAGTTGCTGTATCCAGCAGGCAGAGCACTAGCCCCTGGACTACTGTTCGTCAAGTGGCCGGAGGAAGCCAACTCAGAACCTCCCTCAGATCCTAAGGAGGCCAAACCGGCAGATGATCATTCTTGACTCGGACCTTCATGGTGAGGTGGCAGTCGGCCCAGAAGCTCAAGGGTTTTATTTTAGTTTTAGGGGGGGTAGGACACCTAAGTAGTCGAGGCACTGTAATTCAGTCCACAAGGAGGGGTTGTTACTGACCACCAGAAGCTCCGTTTTATCACCTTTGAGTTTCAGGTTATTACTGGACAACCAGTCAGTGACATCACTAAGGCAGACATTGCTATTTGAGTATCATCAGCATATGACCCCAGTGAACATCCTTGCCCCAAACTGATGTCTGCCAGAGGATGAACATAGATGTTAAACAGAGAATGGCTCAACGATGAGCGCTGTGGCACCCCGTACTCCAAAGCCAGCGTGTTTGAACAGAGGATTCCTCGCAAACTTGAAAGCTTCTTTTTTTTCAAATGAGGTTGAACATTTGAGAGCTTTGACAGCATTTGCTGCCTCTTCTAGTTTCCTGATGAGTTTGGATGAGACACCTTCTCAAAAGTGGCACTTGCATACAGCGGAACCATTTGAGTCTGGAGTTGCTTTGGGTTCATCAGTCACGGCTAACGGAGCAGTTTTGTGCTGTTGCCTGCTGAAAGCCTGCTGAAAGCCTGCTTGGGTATGGTGGGGAAATCCTGGACCTCTAGAAATGTGGATACGGTTTTATTAAAGAATTTCTGCATGATATTACTGATCACTGGAAGCAGAGAAATTGGTTTCTAACTTCCGGGGATTGAGGGCTCCAGTGAGGGTTGTTTCATAGTGATATCAGCAGGGCATGTTTCCATCCTGAGGTAGTTCACCACTTTCTAGAGACTGGTTGATTATATTTGCCGGAGCAGGGCAAATGAATTTTCTACCTTTGTGGAGAATATTGGGGGGTGCAGAGTCCAGTGGAGACCCTGACTTGATTGAAGTAAGTCGGCTTTCAACGTCTTCTGTTTTAAACGTAGAAAAATATGTCAAATGCTCTTTAGCCTTCTCTACCTGTAGTGGCGTGGTATCATTAATACCCATTTAATTTAATGTATCACTTAATGTGCTTTGTCATATTGTTTTTGCAAAAGAATGACATAGTTTAATACTTTTACCATAAATGTTTCCATATTTAGATCTCCACCAGAGTGGCAGAGATCCCCACCTACAGATGCGACGTTACTAGAAGGTTTTTCTCCTTTGTAGGAGGCTCCACCCCTGATTTGGTGGGGTGGATACATAAAAGTCTACCCCAAAGTGTAAATCTACATTTGGAAATGATGAACAGTAACAACATGTAGAGTTACACCTACAACTAGCGGTAACTCTACGCGCGGAGATGGTGATTCTTTAAAGAGTGTTACACCTACTAGTATTAGTGAATGTAGACAAGAGTAACTACACGTGTATATTTACCTTTGTGATTGGGCCTCTTATGTTGAAAAACAACCTCAAAGATCAAGACTAAAATGAGAGCTCAGAATTGGGGCTTTGAAGGAATGTCGCATAATTTTGGAATAAATGACGTTAAGTAGAAATAAAGTGAAACTGCAACAGCCATCATCCACCATGAATGACACTTCAAAACATAATACCAAAGTGAACATACATTTTAAAAAAAAAAATGAAAAGATCAAATAAATGTGGCCATTGCATGTCATTTTATTGTGGGTGAAACCTGCATGGCAACACCAATGTTTACAGGTCAGAGGCACTATTAACTGGATGAACTTCAAAGACAGACATCATTAATGACATAATGTGGGTCTAGTGAGAACAGATCTGGTTTGCAAAGAAGAAAAAGATCTCATCTTCACAGTCGCAGAGCAGACAATGAGCGGACAAGTGCATGTATGAGCCGCGCAGTCGAGTGGAGTTTGAAGGCCGCGAGAACAAGCGAGTGTTCTGAACCGTGCAGATTGAAAACAGAGTGGCAGCTCACATCTGCACTCAAGGCCACCCCACAGGAGGAACAATACAATAGATGTTGTTGAAATGGACTGACTGCTTTGTCAGGGTATTTAAAATACAGTGCATAGAGTTTGTTGTTGGAATAGAGTGGGTTTGCTCATAGAAAGTCAAAAAGACATTGAAATGTAAGAACGCTGACACTGGGGGCCAGATGTACGAAGGTTCCCGTTTGCATTTTAAATAGCAACTCTGTAGAAATTGCGTTTTAAATAATGAAAAAGGATGTGTACAACATTTGTGATTCCCTAATAGTGATTCCTACAGATTAGACATCCCAATTAGGGAACCGCAAATAGAAAATGCCATTGCGTTCCCACCTATTGTTAAATTCCATATAGTTACCCCAATATAGGCTCAGGTAACATCCTAACCTTTCACCTATATTCTTCTCCTTAAAAAAAGCCTCATACATTACGCATGAGGATTCTTGGAAATTCAGCAGGACCACCATCTCCTGCATAATAACTATGTACAAGGTTCATTCTGGACGTCATCCTAAGTCCGTCAATGGCACAGCAAGGTAGAACCCCCGGGGAGACCTTTGGGTATATAAACATCACATCTTGCTGAGATAGGCAGAGGAGAACTAGGATTTCCATGCCGACACACTGACACGAGACGCTGAGGCTCCTGCACACAGACACTCCAGCTCACAGTGGTCTAACATCCGGGTGTCCAACCCGAGACCAAGACGGGGTCCCACAGTCTCTCATTTCAGGTAATGGGGTTGACTTTATCCTAGAGGGATTCTTGGCTTAACACCTACACACATGCTAGGCACACTTAGGTACATCTAGTTAGGGCCGCATTGTAGGAGTACGCATTTTACTGTCATGTATTTTGTATACCTGCCTGTATCATGATTTTAGCATAATGGTAGAAATCTACCATCCTTTTACTCTGTTAGTGCTTCTAATCATTTATATCTGTTTCTGTCAAGTGGTTGTTTCAGCACATCTTTTTTACACTAGAATGACGACTGTTCAATAAATGTTTATTGAAAAACATCCATATTGTTTATTTTATGTATCTCTCTGAGAAACAGTGAGCACGAGTGACTGAGTGAAAATAATTGTACTGTTTCCACAGTCCTGAGAGATCAGGGTTGTCATATTCAATAGCTGCCAAGAACTATTCTCTCCCTGATCAGAGGAGACTCTAGTGGCACTGTGAGCTAGCTAATGCAAACAGGCTAACATTCCCGGTAGGGGTGCCTAGAATCAGTCTGGCACCAACCCTTCAGTGTATGTTATCTAAACGCGCAGATCCTATATAGGTTTTAAAGGAATTACACTACATGATGGGCGAAATAGAAAAGGGTTTACATTTCCAAAATTGCGATTTCCTAACTGGAAATCGCACTTTAAGAAATGAAAAGCCAACGGTGCCTCTGGGCTTAAAGCCCCCCCTGGAGGCACCTCGAATTTCCTAGTGCACATTTGGCCTAGGGGCATATGTGCGCTTAATGTCAAAATGAAAAAAATGTATTTTAATACTTTTTTTTTTTGCACATGGTGCCCATCGGCTTGAAGTCGATGGTATTTGCATTTCCTAAATGTCCAATTCTCATTTAGGAAATGCTTTGCACATGTGCTTTAGAAATCGCAATAGGCAATCCCTATTTGCTATACCTAAATCGCGGTCGCAATTTGCGATTTGTGCAGTGTAGAAGTTGTAAATTGCGACTGCTTTGGCCCTTTATACATCTGAAAACGCCATTTAGTATTTCTAAACATGCCGAATGCTAAATGGCTTCGTACATGTGTAGAAGGTGTTAATATTGAGAAAGTCGATGTCAATTTGAATAACGATAGATTCATGTATAAAAACCAAATTGAATCCTTATTAACACATTTGCCCGTTATGAACTCCACGTCAACCCTGACTCAGAAATATGTAATTAGGCAAGCTCTGAGACCCAGACCCGAGGTCACTGATTGACAGGTGACAGGTGGGGTGGAACGTGGCCGGCAGACATATGCAAGAACAGGAAATCCATTTCAACCCCACAGATAGGTGCAGCAACACCACAATAGTCCAGGGAGATTGGCCCCAATAAAGCACACATGGCGGGAGGGGAACGCGTGCTCCCAAAACACGATAAATGCAGATGTCAAATAAAGTTAGGAACATATAGCCAATCAGGACACAGCATACACAGTACACGCAGTGATCATGTGCTCTCCATGCCGGACATCTGGACATGTTACCAACTGGCCTAATTGTGTCCACGCAAGGTTGAGGCCCACCTGGATTCCCTACAAGGTATATTAATTTATGACTCCAAAGACAGCGGTTCACATTCGAAGGATCGCCGGAACTGTTCATGACTTTCAGTGAATTATATATTTCAGATCGATTGTAAGTAGAGAAAGTCCTCAGTCCCTATGCCTGTAACTGTACTCCCGGCCGCACTATTAAACGAGCTGTTCCTGTTTTGCCAAATGCCTCTTGTCTCTTATTTTTTCCAGGTATTTCAGGTTCAAGCAGCAAAGGTTTAGTACCTCAGATGTAGCTGCAATCAATAGAGTGAAAGGCTAGTAAATAGCGCTTGATGTTGTGTACTTTTATATTGTAGCACTTTATATATTGTACATAAAAATACGGTCCTGATGAAGGAACAAACATGACCAAAAGGATCCTAAAACAAATCATGACCGAGAGCAGAGGAAAAACACCTGAGCGTGTTAGAACAGAAATCGTCCGGTGGGATGGCGCACTGCATGTTGTTATATATCTGCCCTTGACAACACGAGACCGGTTTTAGGGGATGACCCTAAACTGGATAACAACATAGTCAATCTATGGTTGGAATCATCCTCAGATACACTTATCCCGGAAAGCTGGATGACTAGGAAAAAAGATGGGCTTTGTGTAGCGTGGTACTCCCCCAAACTTAGAGAACAGAAACAATTATGTAAACGCCTGGAGAGAAGTTGGAGTCGGGATTTTTCAAGTGCGAAGAAAATTAAATATAGAGAAGCTATTAAAGCCTATAAGGCAGGAATAAAAAATGTCCAAGCTGAGTCTTATGGAGGAAAGATTATCTCCGCATCACTCTCCCCCAGGGAAATTTTTAAAATTGTGAAATCCCTTATCAAACCCCCTGTGCCCCCATTGCCATCAAAGGACATCTTAGGATGGTGCACAAAGCTGGCACAATTCTTTCATAAGAAAATTGATGACATCTACTCCACCTTTACTCCTCTATTGACCTCGGTAATGACCCCCGCAGAGGCAGAGCCCCGATTGCTGGACCCTCTCATTGAGACCATCCCTCTTATGGATATGAATTCTCTTAAAACCTACATGGAGCGGTTGAAATCTGGCTCCCCAAGAGATGCAGCATCGCCCATGACTCTCAATCGGGTTTCTGACTCTGTTGCCCCAATTATTTTGGAGCTTATTAACAGTTCGCTGTCCTCAGGAATTGTGCCATCCTTATGGAAGCGAGCTATGGTTAGAGCCCTATTGAAGAAACCTTCCCTGGACCCTGAAGTGTTTGCCAATTATCGGCCGATTTCACTCCTACCAGGGATCGCAAAGATATGTGAAAAATATGTCAATTTTGTTCTTTCCACATTTTTGGAGACCACCAACTTTTGATTACAAGACTTAGAGAGGCTGTGGGTGTCAGGAATTATACTTAAATTGCTTGAATCTTTCCTGACAGACAGGTATTTTCAGGTCTTTGAGGGTAATATTAGCTCTGAAAGAATGCCACTAGGATGTGGAGTGCCGCAGGGCTCTTCGCTGAGCCCGACACTATTTAATGTCTATCTGCGCACTTTGGCCAAGGTGGTAAAACCCTTTGGGGTTAACATCATTACCTATGCTGATGATACTCAGGTGATTGTGTCCCTCAATAGCCTGGATAATGCTAAGAGCAACTTGGCCAGCTGCTTGGAGGGGGTCTCCGCTTGGATGGATAACTCCTTCCTAAAGCTGAATGCGGCCAAAACCAAGTTGATGCTCTTGGGCAAAGCTACTAATATGGACATCAACACTCTCTGGCCTAAATGTTTAGGGGTCTTGCCTACCCCTAAAATTCAAATAAAAAGTCTCGGGTGTGGCTGGACCACAGCCTGAACTTTAAGGAACAGGCACGCAGGGTGGCAGGTACCTGCTATGGCATTCTAAAATGATTAGGAAGGTCCTTCCACTTCTGCCGTTTGCTGCCAGGAAGCTTTTGGTGCAAGCCCTGATTCTCTCGAGGCTTGATTATGCCAATGTGCTTTATTTAGGGTCTCCAGCCGCAACCATTAAAAAATTGCAAACAGTTCAAAACTGCGCGGCCCGAGTGCTGTTGCAGGTTCATAGGCAGGAATCAGCTAAACCTCACATCAAATCCCTGCATTGGCTCTCAGTGGCCGAGAGAATTCAGTTTAAGGCTTTATGCATTGCCCATAAGGTACTCTCAGCTAAGGCCCCGCCGATCCTCCGATCCACTATTTTCCCGTACCTCCCAAATAGATCTTTACGCTCTGAGAAAAAACATCTAGCCATAGTTCCCAGAGTATACCGAGCTCGAAGTGGGGGGCGTCTTTTTTCCCTCATCTCGGCTAAAGGCTGGAATCAGCTCCCAGATCATATCCGACTTGAGGCCAATCATCTCACTTTTCGGAAACAACCGAAGACTCTGCTGTTCTCTGGAACTTTCTGATTGCTTGATTGTCTGGTGGCTTTGTCTCTAGCGCTGGGAAGCATTTGGTAGCCATGCGCTCTATAAGTACTTATTCATTCATTCATATATGATTGATTGATTGATTGATTGATTGAGGTACTTATAGAGCGCAGCTATCACCCTACGGGCATCTTGGCGCTTGCATTGGGAACCCGTCCTGGTTTTTCCCTGTAAGATAACCCGTACTGGGCATCCCCAAGGTGAAAGCCAGGCATCCCGCCGCGGGGGGCCGTTGTGGAGATTAAGCAGGCTTGTTGCCCAGAGCTGCATAGTGTGAACTCGTGCTTAGAGTGGGCACCGAAGCGAGAATTATCGAGTCCGTGGACAATTGGGTTCTGGACCCTGCCACGTCGGGAATCGAAACCAGGTCCCGGGTCTGATCTCTGCTTCAGGGTATGCCTCCTCTAACCAGTGAGCTACACTTCTCCAACTGCTCAACACCCGCTCCGTCCACAGACACGCCATCGAACTCTGGAACCTCCTAGACACCACAGCCCCGGACGTTGCCTTCCTCACGGAGACCTGGATGAACGCCTCTTCAGCGCCCGACATCGCCATCGCCATCCCTGAGGGCTACAAGATCACCCAGAGGGACCGCACCGCCAACCAGATGGGAGGAGGCATCGCCATCATCCACAGGAACACCATCCGTATCACGACCAGCACCGACAACTCCCTAACCACCGCCGAACACCTGCACTTCCAGATCCACACCGACCCGAAGACCACCCTCAGAGGCACCCTGATCTACCGACCCCCGGGACCACGCACCCAATTCAGCGAGGACATCGCCGACTTCGTCAGCCCGCATGCCCTCCCCTCCGCTGACTACATCCTCCTGGGGGACCTCAACTTCCACCTGGAGAACAACAACGACCGCAACACCAGCACCCTGCTCGACAACCTCGCCAACCTTGGACTCAAGCAGCTGGTGTCCACCCCCACCCACCTCGCCGGACACACACTCGACGCCGTCTTCTCATCCAGCACAGACATCGCCTTCAGCCACGCCACAGAACTTCACTGGACGGACCACAGCTGTGTCCACTTCACCTTCAAAAGAACGACGATCCACCACCACCAGCAACAGGTTGCCCGTAGAAGCTGGAACAAGATCACAGCCGACCAGCTCGCCGCCTCCCTGAGCCAGCACCCTCCTGCCAGCTCAGCGAACCCCAGCCAGGCCGCCGAAAACCTCACGAAGTGGATCAGCAACTGCGCGGACGAACTCGCCCCTCTGAGGACCCCGCCCAGCAGACCCGGCAGCAAGAAGGCCCCATGGTTCACCGACGAACTCAAGAGCTCCAAGAAGAACTGCCGAGCCCTCGAGAAAGTCTGGAGAAGGGAACCAACACCGGACAACATGACCACCCTCAAGCTCGCCACCCGGAAGCACCACCAACTGATCCGCGCCGCCAAGAAAACTGCATTCAAAGACCGGCTGGACAACAACGCACACAACTGCAAAGAACTCTTCAACGTCGTGCAAGAGCTCTCCAACCCCAGCGCAGGAAACAACGACATCACCCCATCGCAAGACCTCTGCAACTCCCTCGCCTCCTACTTCCACAACAAGATCGCAGACATACACAACAGCTTCAGCATTCATCCGACGCACGCCACGACCACAGCAACGCCGCCCACCACCACCCTCCGCGCCTGGACTCCGATCAGCACCGAAGACACCGTCCGCATGATGAATTCCGTCCACTCCGGATCTCCGACCGACCCCTGCCCTCACCACGTCTTCAACAAGGCAGACGCTGTCATCGCACCCCACCTGCGGGACATTATCAACACCTCCTTCGACACCGCCACCTTCCCTGAGAGCTGGAAGCACGCCGAACTCAGCGCTCTACTCAAGAAACCCACTGCGGACCCCACCGAACTCAAGAATTACCGCCCCATCTCGCTCCTCCCGTTTCCAGCCAAAGTCATCGAGAAGACCATCAACAAGCAGCTGGCCGCCTTCCTCGAGACAAATGGATCCCTCGACCCCTCACAGTCTGGCTTCCGAGCCAACCACAGCACCGAGACCGCCCTCATCGCTGCCACCGACGACATCAGAGCCTTGATGGACAACGGAGACACAGCGGCCCTCATCCTCCTAGACCTCTCCGCGGCATTCGACACGGTCTGCCACCGCACCCTAGTACAGCGCCTCAGCAACGTCGGAATCCAGGAGAAGGCACTGGAATGGATCATCTCCTTCCTCGACGGAAGGACACAGAGAGTCCGAGTACCACCGTACAAGTCAGAGGCCACCAAAGTCATCTGTGGCGTCCCTCAAGGATCCTCGCTGAGCCCCACCCTCTTCAACGTCTACATGAGCCCCCTCGCGGCCATCGCATGCCAACACAACCTCAACATAATCTCCTACGCCGACGACACCCAGCTGATCCTCTCCCTGACCAACAACCCCGCCGCCGCCAGAGCCAATCTGCACGAAGGGATGAAAGATGTAGCCGAGTGGATGACGACCAGCCGCCTGAAACTGAACTCAGACAAGACGGAGGTCCTCATCCTGGGCCCCTCGCCCTCTGCCTGGGACGACTCCTGGTGGCCCCCCGCCCTGGGCACCGCACCCAAACCGACGGACCACGCACGCAACCTGGGCTTCATCCTGGACTCCTCCCTCTCCATGACCAGGCAAGTCAACGCCGTCTCCTCGGCATGCTTCAACATCCTACGCATGCTACGGAAGATCTTCTGGTGGATCCCCACCGAGACCAGGAAGACCGTCACCCAGGCCCTCGTCACCAGCCGACTGGACTACGGCAACGCCCTCTACGCCGGTACCACCGCCAAGCTCCAGAAGAGACTCCAGCGGATCCAGAACGCCTCAGCCAGACTCATCCTCGACATCCCACGAAACAGCCACATCTCCGGACACCTGAGAGACCTGCACTGGCTCCCCGTCAACAAAAGAATCACCTTCCGTCTCCTCACCCACGCACACAAAGCCCTCCACGACCAAGGCCCGATCTACCTAAACAACCGAATCAACTTCTACGCTCCCAAACGCCACCTCCGATCAGCCAGCCACGCCCTCGCCGCCGTCCCCCGCATCCGAAGAGCGACAACAGGAGGAAGGTCCTTCTCCTACCTGGCCGCCAAGGCCTGGAACTCCCTCCCGACCGACCTACGCCTGACCCAGGACCACCTCTCCTTCAGGAAGAAGCTGAAGACCTGGCTGTTCGAGCAGTAACGGCACCCCCCCCCCCCCCCCCAAGCGCCTTGAGACCCTACGGGTGAGTAGTGCGCTCTATAAATGCCTTGATTGATTGATTGATAAAATGCAGTTTCAGTAAGAAGTGATGAGTTACCTATCCATCACTAATCTGGTTTCATCACAATACAAAAGCCTTAATAAATAAAAATGCACATACATTTAGGCATTCGGAAATCTGTAAAAATAAAAGACTGTTCTAAGTGTTTGCCAACAACCCCCTTCTCTCGAGATTCCTCTCTATGAAGCAAACGCCTCACATCTTGTCCCCATAGGATGCAATTGTGTGAGTTCACAATGAAGCAATACATGTTCTAGGTTTGGAAGTCAATATTGTACTGAAGTCCTTGTCTTGGAGAAATCTGTCCCTGGCTCACACAGGAAAAGAGCAGTCAGTTGCATATGGTTGTAGAGAAGCAGCAAAGAGAACTCACTTCTGGGATCATCATCCATTTATCTTAAAGCGAAGGGTGCTACTTCCATGAAGCCAAGCAGCACCACCTACAGGTACAAACAAATTACTGCAAAACGCCAGAAATTGCCTATTTAGTACAAGGAAGGCAGCTCGGGAGGGATAGCAGCATACTCACTGGATTGAACACCAAACATTCTGACACCTTCCTGGAAGCTCTTTAAAGCAGCAGAAGTACTTTTTTTTAAAGTCAGATGAATAAGCCAATATGGAAATGCTCCACATGAACAAGCATTTGCAATGCACTATGTCTCGCATTTTTTAAACTTTCACCTAATGGTATTGTACATGAAAATGCCTTTTATAATTGCAGGTTTTTTAAACACATAAATAAAAGGCATTGTCATTTACAATGCCAATAGCTCAAAATCTCGCGTATGCGGGACCTATTGCATTGCCAATGCTTGTTTTGTGTGTATTTGTTAACTGGACTTTTTGAGTTTGCACCTTATACAAAGTCAGTTCTGAAGGAGAAGTATGATCACCTTGTTTGAACTTTTCTAACTTGCTGGATGTAACATGGACATCTGACTGTGACTCCAGGGGACTGGAAAGTATCCCCCTTTATGACTATATGTGTAGAGGCCCTCGCTCCTCCACAGTCATCTGGCAATGCAGGTAGATGTTTACCACCCAGGCCCACAGGTTTCTCTTCTTTAAATTCCGTCCATGATACTTGTAACTGTTCTTACGTTTAGTGAAACCACACAAAAATATCCTATGTAACAAAACCTACATTTTCTTTGTACACAATCAGTGCTAATGTAAAGCACTTTGGCACACATCGGGTCTGGTTTACACTATATAGCACTGCAAAACAAATGAACAAAAAATAACATACGCCTAGGATCAGCAAGTATCCCCAGCTTCCCTTGAAGGCCACACAAGGTTCATCGGAATTACGGGGTCACTGGGGGGGTGTGGCTAACAGCCGATGGAGCAATATGCGTTTTCCTGAGCTTCTGGACAGCTGGCTGCATCAACAACCATCCGGACATTTAAACAGACCATTAATGCCCGGTAGTGTATTCACCCACTGTGGGGACAAGGCGTCATCAACGTGAATATATGTTTGCTAACAAAGAAGCAATATTCGTTGCAAAAAAGGAAAAGTAGAACCCAATGACACTGCATGTTGAAGACAAGATAGCAGTGGAGTCAAAAGGACATGAGGCCAATAGAAGCCTGTATTAGGTGGTGGGTCACCATTGGGGCAAGCCCGGGTGTTTGCCCCCGAGGTAGAATGTGAAGCAGTGGCAGTCGAAGGAAGAATGAACAATGAGCCGCACACTGAATAAGTAGCGGGCATGGCTTAGGAAAGTGGAGCAGCAACTGCTATACCAAGAGTGGGGCAACCTGCTGGGTTCGAAACCCCCACTCTGTCCATCTGACCCATGAAGAGGGATACAAGATTAGAGCCGAAGACAAATGTGGGGGTGGAGTATTACCACATACAACTATGAAGCGGAGATGAATGGAACTATGTGGCTGGTGTTGCCCCAGGAGGGCCACAGCAGCGGTACAACGCTTCCTAAAAATGGAGGTAGAGTGCGAAGGAAAGAACACAACAGACCGAAGCCAAGCACTAAAAGAACACAGAAGGTTCACACCCCTATAAAAAGTACCTGGCAGCATCTAAGAGGCCCTGCACTCTCCTGGTTCCACCAAGAGAAGGATAAAAAACGACGCCATGAGCGTGCACATTGGCTGTCCAGCCGCAACCTACAAGACACGCCGTGAGCGTGCGAGCGCGCACCTCGGCTGTCCGGTCGCACGCTCAAAGACACGCCGTGCGCGTTTCCATGTGCTGTCCAGGAGCAAGCTGATAGACACGCCGTGAGCGTGCACATCGGCCGTCTGGGAAACTCGTCATCGAGGAAAGGAGCTGAACCTGAGGCCGAGGCTCGTCCCATCGGCGAAAGCGGCTTCACTGGAGATCAGCGCGATGAACACAGAGCCCCCTTCACATCCTAAGGTATCCGGCTGCAACCCGTGACCGGAGTTTGCACAGGGGGGAGATTGTGATCAATCGCGCTACCGGCGGGCCACCACAGGGGTGATTAAATCTTGGTGACTTGACTACGGCAATCACGGGGGTGATTGAGAAAGCGCTACTTTTGTGATTGGGAAAGCGCTACTTTGGGTGATTCTCTGCCTTCACGAGTGCAGCAGGGGCATTTGTGAAAAGCTTCTCACACACCTTAGTTTTGAAATATCTTTCCACGCACTAGGAGCAGGAGTCCTCCAAGCAGAAGGGCTCAGTCAATTTTCTTATTCACCAGACTCAAGAGAACATTACCCAAGTGAACATTTTTCAAGAAAACATGCCGTGCGCATGCCCATGTGCTGTCCCGGAGGAAGCTGATAAACACGCCGTGAGCGTGCACATCGGCCGTCTGGGAAAGTGCACATCTCCTGTCCCCCTTCCAAAGCAAGTCGATGACAATAGATCCCGCTAGTGGCAGCGCTTCGCGCTGCGTCGCTAGGCGAGACCTAAAAATGAGTCGACGTTTAAATAATGGCTGTCTTTTGTGGAAAATCCCCGGCTTCGGGTTTCAGAGCAGGAGAATGAAGCCCCTCGCAAGAGCCACAAGCTCCTCGAGGCGAGGCTAAGCGCACTTGTATTGCCTATATACAGGGCTTTAAGTGGGCCGGGTCTCACGGGGTCTGAGCACCGGCAATTTTTTTAAGGGGGCCTCGAAACAGGTCTCTATCGGGCTCTGTTTTGTGCCCTGGCACAGGCGGTCCATGTTTTTTTTTTCCGGACTGCAGTGACAGCAGGCACATCGATGTGAGTGTGGTGAGCGTAGTAGAGGAAGGGAAATCTTTTAAAGAGAGTCATTTTCTCTCTGGATTTCCCTTCTCTGTCTGAAATTTAGGAGCAGCAACATTGTCGTGGTGTCACCAGGGCTTTAAGTGGAAGCTTTTCCAATATGATATACATCCATAGTTGCTGCTTATTTATCTTATGCAACTAGCAACCTTTGACAAAGCCAATAGTCCTCTCTTGTAGGTATAATGTGACTTGTTGTATCATATATCTGGACGCAGTGACAGGAACAGCAAAATACAAGTCGGGCGGCACACTGTCCTAAACACAGATTTTTAGCTTACGTGTTTTTAAGCCATACCCTTAATTACATTGACCACGCCCCTATGAGAGACCCCCCAGTTTTTTCAGCCCCCTTAAAGACCTGCCTATATAGGTTTGGATAATCTGTCAGGTCTGGGAGGTTCTGATTCTGTAGGTGCAGGGTGACGTCATTGAGTAGGTGCAGGGTGACGTCATTGAGTAGGCACAGTGTGAAGTCACTGAGTAGGTGCAGGGTGACGTCATGGGCACAAGAGCGGTGACCTTCGAAGCCATCAACCTGCAGCAACTTTCAGTGGAAGCAGCAGTCTGCAAACATCAGCCAGTGTGAACAGGCCCTCATTCAAGAACACCAATGGGCCCTCTGGCTGCTGTTTGAATGAAGAAACACGGAAATAACCAGGCTTCAGTGGGTCCCTCAGGCCTCTGGCCCCTGGTGCCCCCGCACGTGTCAAACCAATGGATGCCGCGCCCCTTCCCTCGTTGGTGGGGTGCTGCGCCTCTCGAATCAGAGACAAGAGTTTCCAGTCAGCTGGTTTTGTCATTGTTAAAAGAATATAAATAAGAGAATGTGTACATTACTTACAATCTTCAAGCAAAACACATACATAAAAACAAGTTAAGTTTGGGGAAAAACTCAAGTAATGGATTTATGCTGTCAGGCTGAGCCATACAGTTAATGTGGTCTATACTGTGACAACCGATGCCCTGTAGCAGAAAAACCTGTGCCCAAAAATCCGTGGAGATCCGGAAATGGAAGGTCAGGTTATTCCACAGAGCCCTGGAGCTCCCTCCCATGCTCAGCATTGTGCCTTTTAAAGGCAGGATTTAAACTGAAGATAAAGACTGCCTCTATTGGAGGACTGTGGTACTACAACACTTTTCAGATTGTGTCTGCCGCATCAATGTTGCATCACTGACGTCACAGGGATTGTGAAAAGTCCAAGCGTCACACAAAGAACAAGTGAAGCCAATCCGCCACGCCCACTGAGCAGGGCGGAGGTAAAAGTGTGGTATGGAGATGGTGGTGCATTCTGGAGCACACTGTTGTAATATAGAACTAAAGCACGGTAGGGTTGCATATTGTCATTTATACTCAGCATATTTTCCATTTAATTTGCAACACAATCTGCACAGATATGAAGTTTCACCGATGGAACAATATGGGCACCAACAATTCATAATGCGGGGATTTCAGTGAGTGTTTATCATTTTCACCAAATAAAGGGGCCTATGTACAAGCCCCTATCGCCATGGGAACGTCACTTTTATCAACGTTGTGGTGGCGAAAGGGGCTGCGCCTTATGTACAAGGCAGCGTTAAGCCAGTGGCTTAACGCTGCCTTGTAAATAAGGACCCTTTCAAGCTTTGGTTAGCGTGAAAAGGGCGTGCAGTGGGTGTTGCAGTGGGCATTCCACCATAACACCCATTGTATTTGACGCTGCCCACTATGTACAAGGGCAGCGTACATAGGAGGCAGCGATAAAAATTAAGACCAGGTAAAACCTGGTGTTACCCTGGCAAAACGAGGAGAAATGCTTTATTTCTCCTCATATTTGCTTTTTCCATGACTGCTGCCTTGTGCAGCACACCTGGAAAAAGCAAAATGCCATAGATTGTTTATGTACAGACAGGGCCCCCTTCCTGTACATAAGCAATCTTTTTAAAAAGCCATTTTGTGACTTTTTTGTGTGCGGCATTAAGCAGCACACATAGAAGTGACAAAATGCATTTCAGTATTGTTTATGTGCAGGAAGGGGGATGTTCCTGTACATAAACAATCCTCCCCTGCTTGCAGGCACCCTGGCACTATGGTGCAAGGGTGCCTGCGTTGGTGCTACCCTGCTAAGTGTAGCGCCAGCGGAGGGGGAAATGGAAGGCTGCACCACATTCTTGTAAATATGGTGCAGTCTTGTGTTTCTGAAGTGGCGAGTGAGTCTTTAAGCCAGAAGGCTAACGCCTCTCTCCGCCACTTCCCTTGTGCATATCCCCTAAGTGTCTTGCTTCGATTTGATCGTATTAGAATCTCTGTTTCATTCCACTTCACAATTACAAAAAAGTGTGTGGCATTTGTGCTGCCAGCTGATATATTTTGAAATATTTCTACAGTTCATATTACAGGAATGTAAATATTCTTATGTGTTAGAAGAAAACAGACATGCTACAGCCTTTCCTTTCACACTCCATGTACGCCAGCTAGACTATCGCATTATTCACTTTACAAAACCCTCTTCTTCACCAATAAGAGAAAGAAAAGTAAACAACAGTCTCCGTGTTAAAAGAATAATCAGCAATTTTTTTAGAAGACATAGTCTAACCAGTGGCAGCTGGTGCTATTTGAAATTGGTGAGGCGTCAAAGTTGTGTATGAGTTGCGTCACAAGCGAGCGAGCCTGACTATCATAAGGCAGGGTCAAGGGACCTCTTTTTTTTTTTTAAAGAGTGGGCAAATTATTGGTTTATAATGTTTTCAGTAGAACGGCATGATTGTGAAAATGTAGTGGCCATTTCAATGGAAATGTGCTATCTGTGAATGAGAGGGCACTACTGAGCTATCCTTTAGTCGTATCATTGCGACGGCGTGCCCCACAATGCACCACCAGCTACACCGTTACACGTCCCTGATGAACAGACGTGGCTCCTTTGTGACACTTGTGCCACCTTTTGATTGTTCACAAACCCTAGGATCTCAGTTGTGCAAGATTGATGGATGCCCCTCCCCCCCCACTTTGAGAATAGTCCCAGCCCCGCTGCAGCCTTTTTTTATGGCCCAGTAATCATGTCTTGCGTGCAGTGACCAGAGGCCTGTCCACATGTGGGTTTATGCCAGCTAATACCAGACCTCTGTGAACTGGAACCTTCTAGATAGACTCGCACAGAGGCCACTAGCATCCACCCCTCCTGGCCAGCACCAGGACCACTGACTGTGCCCACGCTGTGAGATTTGCCCATCTTCTCTTTAGACTGCAAGGCAGTGATGCACAGATATGTCTGAATTCATCCGAACTGCTGCTCGTTATCACTCTGGGCGCATCCCGGGCTCCTCGTTTCTAGGGCATTTGTCATATATTGCCTCTCTTCATTTTTCGTCCAAATGGGAGATATTTTTCATTTTTGAGAAGTTCCTGAGCTTGCATTCCTAAAAACTGTTGTTTGTGTTGTGGGGACCTTCCCCCCGTGTTTATGCTTCAACTTTGACCTTTGTAGAAGTAGATTTAAGAGTGCTAATACGGTGGGAAAACACCTGGGATGTTGGTGAATACTCACAAAATACTCCACTTACCTGGGTGTTCGGCCCTAAATGTAGGGCTGCGGGCAAACTGATCTCCGCGCAGATCCTCTGTGGCTGTGCCTTCACTCAGACTGAAATCCTATTTCGGGTCTGGAACTAGAATCACAGATTGGGCCCTTATTGCACACGACCCAAGAGTTTTCCTGCCGCAGATTGCGGGGGTCAATCGCATGCAATTCTGCTTTGCGCCCCCTGGAACCAGTGGCATTAATGCGCGGAGTGCGCGTGATCCCTGACTGCGGAGTCTGGATGCAGAATCGGCCCGGAATCGCTCAGCAGCTGATGACGTCATCCAGCGCCTCGTGCCTTGAATCAGTGGGGGACGTGCGGGCGCCACATCCAGAGACTGTAATTAACCCGAATCTTCCATTTGTGACAGCGAATACATGTTATTGAATACGCTTCTAGTTCAGACTCTGACAGGTCCAGGTGGAAGTTGTGTGCTGTTACAATGACTTGTCACACAAGGGTATAACATTGGCGAGTCAAAGGGGCATATTATCAAGCACGCGTTAAAAGTATCGCCGCTTTAGCGCCAGAAAACTGCCGCTAAAGCGGCGATAATGGGCTTGATAATATGCCGCAGAGAATTCCAATAGAAGCTCATGTTGAAACCAGAACATGGGCTTCTATGGGAATTCTCAAGGGCATATTATCAAGCCCATTATCGCTGCTTTAGCGGCAGTTTTCTGCCACTAAAGCGGCGATAATTTTAACGCAGTTTCTTGATAATTGTCCCCCACAATTCTTTATTTGAGAGCGTGGTTAGATAAACATTGATACTGCGGTTTTTCAAATATAAAGGTCCCACTGAACCTTTGTTTCATGGTCATTCTCAGCAGGCCGGCAGAATTCCGAATCTTAACACATTTCATTTGAGCGCCCTGCATACCACAGACAACTCACGGCCTCTTCAGACTGGCTCTTGGTACTTCCAGAAATGCACCAGACACTTTAAACGGAATTCATACCTGTGGGCTTGCAGAGGTGATCCTTGCGGGGCATTCATAGCAAACATGAGGCAGCTGCGCACATTGGAAGCAACATCACCTTTTTCGCACATTGTCGGGGTCATTACAGAGAAGTCACTGCAGACTGGGCTGTAATTTGAGGTGAGAAGCACAACACGAAGTTTGTGTCCGGGCCCAGTGTCGCGGACTCCACTGTGAGCATTTCACTGGTCAGCAGAGGTCAAAGATTGAGAGGCATAAGTACAAGATTTGTCGCTAACTAGAGTTAGTGGGGCATATCAACAACAACCGGCGATAATTATCTCTAAGCGCACTTAGCGCTAGGATAATTATCGCCGGCTAGCGTGAATTTTTATCGCTGAGATAGCGTGCTATTAGCAACGCTTATCTCAATAGCGATAAAAATCCTCACGCTAACAGGCTAACGTGAGATTATCGCTGGAAACCCAGCGATAATCTCACGTTACCTTGTTGATAGGGACAGGCAAACTTAGCCATGATATCGACCTTACATAGGATATCATGGCTAAGTCAGAAAAATACCAGACGTAAAAAAGCAGCGTTAACCGCGGTTAGCGCTGCTTTTTTTGTCTCTAACAGGGTTAGCGACATTCTTGATAATAGGAGAAATGTCGCTTAGCGACATTTCTCCTATTATTTTACTCTGGAACGCCCCCTTTGCATCTCATTAGAGATGCAAGGGGAAGCGTAGAGTAAAAGGGTGCTAACATGCAAATTTGCATGTTAGCACCCTGTTGTTGATAGGGCGCTAGTTTTAGCTCTCCTTTTTTGGCTTTTAAAGCCAAAAAAGCAGAGATAAAGCCCTTGTTGATATGCTCCAGTGTTAGTTAGCGGCAGTTCTCTTAACGTGGCCTATCACCAAAAACCATTGCCCTGTTAGCGATGTATTTACAATACGTCGCTACATGGCGATAGTTTCAGGTAGCCGCACTGAAAACTGCCGCTAACACTAGAGTGAAGGTGATACAAATTCTGACATTAGCGTGCGAAAACTGATGAAAGGCCAATTTGCGGACAACAAACTCACCTTAGTCAGCCGAACTTCACCTTTTTTGCCTCATGAGGCAAAAATAGCCAATAAGTCCACCTCCAATGAAAAAAATTAAAGAAAGACAATGGAATGCAGAATGGAGCAGGAAGGGACAAGTGCAGCCCAGACCAACAACCTCCCCAAACCCCTCTACAGCCAGGATGACCAACCAGAGTCCCAGAAGAGGAAATGCAGAATCAGGGCTACATATATGAAACGAGGCGCATCGCTGGGGAAAACCTATGATGCATCTCTTTTCATAGCGCCCTCCTTGCAACACCATGGCAGCCAAAACCTTGAAAGTGCAGACAGTCCCCGGAGGCCACGCTGTGCCTGTGTCTGGGACCCAGAGTGGGATGTGGAGGTGCTGTGGAGTTGCTGGGCCATGGCGGTAGACATGGAGGCATTGGCAATCGCCCTCTGCCAGGTCACATGAAGTCTTCCAGGTCACATGGAGACACATTGCTGACCTGTGTCAGAAGACCGCTTGGTGCCCCTTGGAACTGTGAATGATAGAGGCGCTCCTGTGCACCGACATAGGGAGGTCGCATTGCATAACACAGTCACCCCTACACCGGGGTGCACAGAGGGGATTACCAATGGTTGGCCGTGCCTCTCTGCAACACAGGCCGGAGGATGTTGCACTGGCCGGACGCTGTGGAGGGTGAGGCCCCTGAGCTGCGCCAAACTTGTGTGGCAGGAGTGCTCCAACTTCGCGCATAAGGGGGCTCTGTTACATCACCTGCATCAGGAAGTTCCGAAGCGGACTTGGCGGCAACTGCTATACCCAGGCTTGTGAAATCCCACCCGGCTGAGGGTCCTGCTGGCTGAGTCACAGATTTGGAGAGAATGCAGTGGATTGCACCACGGTGTCAATATCCAGGTGAGGAGAATATGGGACGCGTAGTGGAGGAGGCCCGGGTGTCGAGTCGAGCCCAGGCCTAGCGCCTGTGGGTTATGCACCCCCAGTGGCGGCTCCACCGCTATGGCGGAAGAGCATCGCCCCACTGCTTTCAAGCAGTGCAAGAAGAGGAAACATAACATGATGATAACTTTCTCATGCTATGTTTCCTCTGCGGGCGGGAGGGTGGGGCTGCTCTACTCACGGAGCAGGGCAGGGCAGGGGCGGAGTGGTATGCCTACTCAAGTGCGCAATGACTGTTTGGTCGGTCCTCTCAGGCCACCCAAAGCAGTCATGCACACTTCTCTGTTCGCAATGACATGCTCACCCTTTAGTCCCTGGTTGAACGCCTTGTCACGGCGCTCATGCACAATCACAATGCCGCATTGCAGCGTTTTGATTGACTTAGGGGAGGGAGTCTGGCTGCCTGTTTCCTGTTCCTGGAAGCAGACTCAGGAGAGCATGAGCATAGAAGATGCGGGACCCGGCCTTGAGGTAAGAGTTACTGCCTCTATGTTTTGACCTCTTAGCCCTGGCGCCGGGAAACCCTTTGTGGGTATCTGTGCGCATTACAAATGCAAAAAATAAATAAATAAATAAATAAATTTTAAAATATATATATTTACAACGTCTGCGTCCGTCCGCCCCTGGACCGTGTCCAGAACCAAGGACCCTTCCTCTGAGACACTCCACCACTATGACGCCAGCACCCTCCTCGCCATCAGCCCTGGACACCACACCACCTGCCATCTAGCATCACTGTACAACTCCCTTGCACCTTGCGCCTGCCGAAATTGCAAATGCACCTTCTGCCACATCAGCACACCAAGGCCTCCTGCTGCTCAGCCAACCAACAGCGCAGCCGACCGACTCAACTGCATCCTCCTCAACGTGCAGTCCCTCCACAAACAGGCAACAGAAATCCGGGACCTCCTCAACGCCACCTCTTCAGACATCGCCTTGTTTACGGATACCTGGGCCAACCTCTGCTCCAGACATCGCCATCACCATCCACGACAGCAACAAATTCACCCCGAAGGACCACCACGAGCGCCCAGGGGGAGGCATTGTTATTGTCTAAAAAAAGCACACTCTGACTGACCATTCACTGTAATGACCCGACGGCTACCATGGAACACCTCCACTTCCAGATCCGGGCCAACCCTAACCCCACCCTCCATGGCTCCCACGTCTACAGGCCCCACGGCCCATGAACCCCCATTCACCAATGCTATTGTAGACCTCATCGCAGCCCAGGCTCTCCCATTCACTGACTACATCCTACTCGACACCTCAACTTCCACCTGGAAAACCCCAGTGACCAGAACACCACTCCCCTCAAGGTGAACCTCGCTAACATCGGACTCAAGCAGCTAGTCATGCACCAATCCACACAGCCGGACAAACGCTCGACCCCGTCTTCTCTTCCAGCAGGAACTTCAACTACAGCCACACCACAAACTCTCCTGACATCATAGTATACATCACACCTTCACGAGACCCACCGTACACTACCGCCATCATCGACCCCCCAGCCGCAGCTGGATCAAGGCCATCGAAGAACTTTTCGGCAACTGTCTCAGCACTACCACTCCACCAACGCTTACAGACACCAACACCGCAGAGCGCAAACTCCACCAATAGATCTCCAACTGCGCGGACACCCTGCGGCTCCTCCATGTCTGTGGACGGAGCATCTGGGGGTCACTGGCCACCGAGGAAGGTGACAGCAGACACCCTGGATGCAAAACCAGACTCTCTACAAAAGGACGCATCTAGGCATATTCATGATCTTGTGAACCCCTAGGCCACACTATACCTGCGTCAGGTAGGATGTATGCACAGTGGACGTTCCCGCGCAACAAAGCCTCGTATGAATGGTACAGTGAAATCAATAAGATTTCACTGCAACAATTCCATGATGCCACTGCGTCAAAACCTTATGCCTGCCTCATGGCGGGTGCAAGGGTGATGCAGTGCCATAGGGACAGACCTGCCCCATGCATTGCATCATGCTTGTGACAAAATTGCAGCAATGTGTGACTTGAGCGCTGACAGATACATCAGGAATACTGACATATCTGTAAATCCTTGAGACATGGGCACCATACATTAAATACGACACATCCATGGTGTCGCAAAGGGGGCGCAGTGAAAAGTGTGCCAATGCTGTTTTGTTGCAGCGATGCAACACTTTTCATGAAAGAGGCCCTGGACTGTGCCCTATCTTATTGTTGGGCGCATTCCTGAGTTTTTGTTTTGGCGTAGGGCAGTGCAGCAATATTCTTTGCTGCACTGTCCAGCACCAAAACCTCTAAAATGAGGCCGCAAGTGTTTGCACCAATTTTAAGCCCAGCTATTTTCTGGTCTTGAAAAACTGCCTCTAACTGAAATTAGAGGCAGTTTTCGGGGTTTTGCACCATACAAGGAATTTCTTGTAAATATCGTGAAGTGGGATCAGTGTCAGTTTTCCACAGGAACGCCCACCTTGCATCTCATTTTCATTAACTCTCGCTAGCAGAAGTGACGATCTTTAAAATTCAGGTTTTCACCAGAAAAGTGCCACTAACTGCAGTTAGCAGCAATGTATAAATAAGGCGATAAAAAATAGCCACCGTAACATCAAAAAATTGACGCAACGGCAGCATTCGGTTCTTGTACATATGTCCCTGAGTTTCATAAAGCCTGAACTGCGCACGTTCTTGGAGACCACCGGCTCAGCCTCACACAGCTCTAGTCCCCGAGCTTGGAGCTGCCTGAGTGCCAAAGAGCCAATCCTGACATAGCTCTTAGAATATTTACTATGTAAAATACCATGAAAGCTGCACCAGGATTGGATGGACAAGGCAACACAGCGCCACGATGGAGGAAACGAAGGGCTGTGTTAGCTGGCCCAGCCCTTGCCTTCTGGATTTTAACTGAAAAGCCTGAAGTGTGCATGTCAGGCTGGCCGAGTCCAGAGACTGGCCAGTCTGTCATGCGCACTTTACGTACTGAGAAGGCTGCAGTTCTCCATGGCAACAGCCACGCCCCCTTCCTTCGTGATGGCACAGGAATTGCATGCAGCCCAGCCTGGCTCAGTATCCACCATATGGCAGCGAGTTTAATAAGCGCTACCTAGAATTCACACTGGTCAGTGGAGCGGATAAAAGCAGCGGGTCAACGCCCTTTCTGTCCCTCAAGAGGAGCCGCTGCTGAGTTTAACATTTGACCTCTGTCTTTGAATATGCAACAAATGTGACAGGATTAAAACAAAATGTAAAGGCATCTTTATTGTTCATTCATTTTCTGAATTCCAGCATGGGGTATTTTGGGGGTGCAGCACCCACACTTTCAGCACCTATGTTGGCGAGAGGGTGATGAGGGGAGTGGTGGGGGCCTCCTAGTCCCTTTCCCTCCCGCAGCAGAACTGACAGAGCCCTTCCCTCAGCATCCAATCCAGCAGTGCAATAATCAGCAGCAGTAACGCAGCCTCTACGCGGGACATGTCCTCATTTGCAAAGCAGATTGGCGCCAACGACTTGCTGGGGGAAATTTGGATGCCTAAAAAAGCCTGAAATAGAAGCCACATCAAGGCTGAGACACTGAAAGTAATCAGGTCGCTGTAGTGTAATTGGATGTGTCATTACGAGGCGGTCCGGACACTCTATGACTGTCATTTCATTATAGGCGACAGCTGGAATGGATGTCTGATTAGAGCGGGAGCGGCGGTGTGATTGGAATCCCGCCACCACTTCCGGTAGAGTCTGAGGGAGACTCGGCAGGGCTGTATGCCAAAATATCGAACACAAAAGTATCATCAAGGGACAGGGACTTTGTCATGGTAAGCTTACGCAAAAGAGCATTTATTTATTATCTAGCTCCCCATCTACGCACCTTGACGATACTGTGAAAGTCAATATCTTGGAGTCGATATTGCTTCAGTCGGGGCTTTAAGTGGGCCGGGTCTCACCGGTGCTCAGCACGGGCAGTTTTTTAAAGGGGGCCTCGAATCGGGTATCTATCGGGCTCTGGTTTGTGCCCTGGCACTGGCGATCCATTTTTTAGGTCTCGCCTGACCCAGCGCATTCGCTGGGCTGGCGAGACTTTTACTGAGGGCTCAAAAAATGCTACCATGGCCAGCCTAGAGCTACAGTGCATGTGTGCGGTGTGCGCTTAGGAGCAGAGGCACCATATGGCAAACCTCATCATGCTCATTTAGCGCCCACGATCACTTTCACTTTTGCCCGCGATCACTTTCGCGGCACCCCTTTGATGTTTTCGTTCAAAGAACATGTTGTTGTGTTAATGTTTTGCTGCGCCTGTTTGACTTACAATGTGCTTTCTCTTTCCACAAAACTCGATGTTTGTGTTCCTTTATTTTGATATGCTTTTAGTATTACTGTCACACACACAACCACAAGCACACACACAAGCACACACACAACCACAACCACACACACAACCACAAGCACAATCACACACACAACCACACACACAACCACACACAACCACAACCACACACACAACCACACATACAACCACACACACACAACCACACACACATACACACAACCACACACACAACCACACACACACAACAACCACACAACCACACACACAACCACACACAACCACACACACAACCCCACACACAACCACACACACACAACCACACACACACAACAAAAACCACACACACAACCACACGCACAACCACACAACCACACCCACAACCACACACACCACACACACCCAACCACACACACACCCAACCACACCCAACCACACAACCACACACACAACTACACACACAAACACAACCACACACAACCACACACACAACCACACACACACAACCACACACACACACACAGCCACACACACAACCACATACAACCACACAACCACACATACAACCACACACACACAACCACACACACATACACACAACCACACACACAACCACACACACACAACAACCACACAACCACACACACAACCACACACAACCACACACACAACCCCACACACAACCACACACACACAACCACACACACACAACAAAAACCACACACACAACCACACGCACAACCACACAACCACACCCACAACCACACACACCACACACACCCAACCACACACACACCCAACCACACCCAACCACACAACCACACACACAACTACACACACAAACACACACAACCACACACACAACCACACACACAACCACACACACAACCACACACACACAACCACACACACACACACAACCACACACAACCACACACACACACAACCACATACAACCACACAACCACACACACAACTACACACACAACCACACACACAACCACACACACAACCACACACAACTACACACACACACACAACCACACACACACAACCACAACCACACATACACACAACTGCAACCACACACACACCCACACACACAACCACACACAACCACACACACAACCACACACACAACCACACACACAAAACCACACACACAACCACACACACAACCACACACACAACCACACACATAACCACACACACACAACCACATACACACAACCACACACACAACCACACACACAACCATACCCAACCACACCCAACCACACATCAACACACCCACCCACAACCACACCCACAACTGCACCCACACACAACCACACACACAACCGCAACCACACATACAACCACACACACAAGTACACACACAAGCACACACACAAGCACACACAAGCACATACACACAACAACCATACGCACAACCACACACACACACACAACCACACACACACAACCAAACACACACAACCACAACCCCACACACACAACCAAACACACACAACCACAACCACACACACACACACAACCACACACACAATAACACACACACACAATAACACACACACAACCACACACACAACCACTCACAACAACACACAAAACCACACACAACCACAACCACACACACAACCACACACAACTACACACACAACCACACACACAACCACCCACACACACAACCACACACACACAACCACACACACAACCACACACAACCACACACACAACCACACACAACCACACATCCACACACACCCACAACCACACCCGCACCCACACACACTGTTGCAGCCCACCAGAGGGGCACCCGGCGAACACTGACATGGCGCACCAACTGGAAGCAGCCGCCTAGGAAACTACAGTTCCCATGAGCCTCGGCGTCAGGACGTCTGAAACGTCACGACGCGTGCGAGGCAATTCCCATACTAAGCTGTTCCGGGGCAGCTGTACGCTGCCGTTTACTTTGAATACGAAGAGCCACATTGCAGCGAAGGATGCGGGTAAGGGTGCCTCGAGCACCGACACTTTATTCCGCGTTCCTGTAAGTAGCAGTGTTACGCTCGTTCCTTGTGGTGGCAAAAGGTGTGGGTCCATTCTATTCTTGGGTTTGCTCCATTGGCGGAACCTTTTCCAGTTCCATGCAGAGAAAGCCATTCCTACGGAACCCATTAATGGCCCGGAGGCGAACCAGAAACTCGAGCTAGCTCCGCTAGCTTTACTGGGTGCCTAAACTTTCTCTTGCCGGTATTTTCTTGAATAGGAAGGGACGAATTCTTCTGCCTCACGCTTTCCCTGTTGGTGAGCCCCTAGGCTCTTGCAGGGAAAACGATCCTTTGGTCTGAAAGGGGAAATGTAATCCCACACGCTCTCCCTGGCAGGGGGGGCGTCTTATTATTTGTTGGATAGTAGTACTATTAATCCCGCTTGGAGCAGTGAGCAGTCATCACTTTCATGTGGCATGGTGTGACGTCTAATCTGAATGTTTGCAACCAGGGAGAACTGTCTTTGATGTACAAGGGATGGTTGCTCCCGCCCTGCAGTTTCCTTGTTGCTAAGAAGGTACCTAGACACACAAAAAAATAGCCCCAAGACGTATTCGGGTTGAAGGTTTGATTTATCTCCTGAATGTGAATGATATATGGTTCCTCACAGATTGGAGTTATACTGGTTTCTTTCTATGTGCAGTAGCGGGGGTGTTTGAGTGGGAGCACCCGGAGGGTTCTTCCACACCCCTGTCGAAGCCTACAGGGTTGATGGAGGGGTAGGTACAGGACTCATGTGTACCATGTAACCTCAAATGATACCTAATATCAAGTGTTTCCTAATCAGGGTATTCTCTCACCAGATCTTGCCGAACTAATTAGATTGAACCCGCATCCACGAGGAACCAGAAGAGAGGATATTTTGCTTTACAGGTACCTCATGCTAGATATACTGTGTAGCCATCTGTAGAGGGGTCAGGGTAGGGTAGGAAGAACTGCAAGGTGTCTCTCGTGTTTATACTTGTTCTGTTGTATTTACAGGTCTCCCTCCACGCTGTCCCCTTCCTTCCCTTCCCCCGCTTGACCACTCCACAGAGTCTGTATATGTCTACATTCGGACCATGGTGGTGTTGCGAGGTGGACCATACTGAGCAACGTACAATCCTGAGGATTCCTGGCCACGACACACACAACCTCAACCACACACACAACCACACACACACAACCACACACACAACCACACACAACCACACAACCACACACAACCACACACACACACAACCACACACAACCACACCCAACCACACATCCACACCCACAACCACATCCGCAACCACAACCACACACACAACCACACAAACACAACCACACACACACAACCACACACACACAACCACACACACAACCACACACAACCACACACACACACCCACACACAACCACACACACACACAACCACACACACACAACCACACACAAACAACCACACACAACCACACATACAACCACACACACAACCACACACATGACACACACAACCACACACATACACAAATACACACACACACACAACCACCAACACACACACAACCACACACACAACCACACACACAAATAACCACACACACACAACCACAACCACACACACACAACCACACACCCAATCACACATCCACACACACACCCACAACCGCACCCGCACCCACACCCACAACCACACCCACACACAACCACACACACAACCACACACAACCACACAGCCACACACACACACACAACCACACACACACACAACTACACACACACACACAACCACACACACACAACCACACACACACAACCACACACACAACCACACACACAACCACACACAACCACACACACAACCACACATACAACCACACACACACAACCACATGAACACAACCACAAACAAACACACACACAACCACACACACAACCACACACAACTACCCACACAACCACACACACACAACCACACACACAATAACACACACACACAACCACACACACACAACGACAACCACACACACAACCACACATCCACACACACAACCACACCTGCACCCACATCCGCACCCACACACAACCACAACCACACACACAACCACACACACACAAAACCACACACACAACCACACAGACACATAACCACACACACACACACACCCACACAAACAACCACACACACACACACAACCACACACACAACCACACACACACAACCACACACACAACCACACATACAACCACACACAACCACACACACACAACCACACCCACACAACCACACACACACAACCACACACACAATCAACCACACACACAACCACACATACAACCACACACACAATGACACACACACAATGACACACACAACCACACACACACAACCACACACACACACACATACACACAACCACCCACACACACACAACCACACACACACAGAACCACACACACACAGAACCACACACACACACAACCACAACCACACACACACAACCACACACACAACCACACCCAATCCCACATCCACACACACCCACAACTGCACCCGCAACCACACCAACAACCACACCCACAAACACAACCACACACACACAACCGACACACACAACCACACACACAACCACACACACACACAACCACACACACAACCACACACAACCGCACCAAGCATTGGCATAGCCAATAGGTCTCACCTTTGGAACCTTATGAGTGTTTAGCCATGCAACAGTTGATGTGGTTCCACCAAGGATATTGTGCTGCATAACTAAATACTTAGAAGGTCCTAAAAGTGAGACCTATTGGCTATGCCAATGCTTGTTTCTGGTCTGCAGTGACAGCAGGCACATGGATGTGCCCGTGCTCACACTGCTTACTTCTCACTAGTGGAGATGTTATGGCATGACGTCATGCCAGGTGAGCATTGTAGAGGAAGCGAAATCCTTTAAAGAGTCATTTCTCTCTGGATTTCCCTTCTCTTTTTGAAACTCAGGAGCAGCAACATTGTTGTGGTGTCACCAGGGCTTTAAGTGGAAGCTTTTTCAATATTATATACAAGCCATAGTTGCTGCTTAATAATCTTATGCAACTAACAATCATTGACAAAGCCAATAGTCCTGACTTGCGGTAGGCATGATGTTACTTGGTGTATGATATGTCTGGATGCAATGATAGAAACAGCAAAAATATAGGTAGGGTGGCACACTATGCTAAGCACAGATTTTTAGCTTACGTGTTTTAAGCCATGCCCTTAATTACATTGGACACGCCCCTCTGAGAGACCCCCCCAGTTTTTCATCCCACTTAAAGCCCTGGCTTCAGTCCATATTTAATGTTCCATACTGTGAAACCGCCCCCTCTGTGGGGCTCATCACTTTGCCCACTTAGTGGGGCTATAGATAAATTGAGTGACTAAATATACTACACACACACCCATGTCACACCCCCACTTTGCCTGGAGATAAACCTCTACATGCGTGTTGGATAACACCACACAAACAGAACAGTTCTACTTGCACTGTCAACCGTCTGGCTGAACATGTCTTTAGACCACAGCCTCCTACTTGGGAACTCTTTGGGGTTTGAGGGCAGGATGCCAACAAGCCCCGGAATAAGGATTCACCTCTAATCATTGGCAACCATTTCTAAACGACAAGTCTTTATTATTCACAAAGTGAGTACATAAGAGTGACAGAATGATACCTCTGAAGGATCCCTAAGGTCTCTATGAGGTATCAATAACCATATAAATAAAAGCCATACATGGCTCGAATAACGCTATTCTAACCTGCAAAGGACTAACACTTCCCATTGAAAGCATTTTACCAACAGTGTGTTCAGGCTGTCGCTACCCAGAAGCATCCCTCTAACTGGGGTGCCTCGCATATAATGCTGGCTTCTGGTCCAGATCTCTTCACAGTGGTAAACTAGCTCTGCTGACTTCGTCGAAACACTCTACCTCCATACCTCAGGATGTGAGTGAGGGACTGTAGGTGACAGGAATGAGCCGGCTGAAGAGCCGCAGCAGGCTGTGACCATCAACCCATCAGCCGCTGGGCTAGCTGAAGAGGGTATTGGCTGGTCAAGAGGCCAGTACACCCTGATACCCTCAGATGGCACAAAACGGAGTGGGGGCCTGTACCACAGAGCCCACTGGTCTCAGTCTAGTGTTTCTAATAGCACGGCACCCACAGAGATGGTGCTTCTGGCCACTGGTGCAGGACAATGAGGGCAACGCTGGAGACTATACAAGTCCTTGGGCAGGATCATCTTCAACAGGGCAAGCTTCTCCGTGATGGTTCCTCCCCAACACACCAAGCTTCTGTAAGGACTACGGAGGGCACAGGCAGCTGTAATGTTCACTAGAACAGATACCAGCTCAGTTTACAGTAAGCACAATGACTTGCTGATCCATCCTCACCCAGGAAACAAGACTCTAAACACACATCCCAGACATGTCAGACAGCAAAAGAACCCAGGTCAGGGAGACTGCACAAGCTTTACCAGGAGGGAGGTGGTAGGCAACCTTTTCCAAGGGGTGTGGGTACCCTCAAATATAGATTAATGATGTCACCACTGTCAGTCAACCACAGCCTGGCTGGAGAGGGCTGTAGCCACTCTCTGCAGAAGAAAGGTGCATGGGTTGAGAGGGCAGTAACCATTCTCTGTAGAAGAAGCATGCATGGTGTTCTGCTCGATTTTCCCAGCCTTCTTGTGAGGAAAGGTGATTGAATGTGACTTCAGTCTCTTACCATTCAAGTCTAAGGGTTAGAGTAGTGAATGGAGCCTATTTACTAGGCACTTCGACATGATCCTGTGCTCTTCCCCATAGATCAGGGCTTGCACACATAGCCTAGGGGATAGATTCGTTAGTATTAGGGATAACCTGTCCTGTAGTGAGGGTATTTCATGGAGCCGTGCTGAATTCAGGCCTGGTAGGCCTCAAACGGGAGAGACTCCATCTTTCTTTCTGCTCCGGCAGCTTGGGATGCTTCTAGGTCAAATGTAATGTTTTAGTTATGAGGTGTTATTCGCTTGGAGAGAACCGGTTCAGGCCGGCCCTTATCGAAGGATTGTATTTTTCTTCATGCCGAAGACACTACATCAGGCCGGCCGGCTGGGAACGTGTTCTTGGTACGGGGAGGTACAAGAATTTGGTGGGCGGCAGGTTACGGGCCGGAATTTTCCATGAGGAAACGCACCTCTATATTAGTGAAAGTCTGAGGCAGTTACATGTTCAGTCCGTAGGCGGCATCTAGCCGTTAGCAGTAAAGCTACTACTTATTCCAGGGAAGACAGACGCCATCTTGGAGGCGGAGAAAAAACCGAGAGACAGATACTCTCCTAGCAGAATAGCCAGAGAGGAGAGAGTAGCCGATAAGGAAGAGGTCCCAGTGACTCGGAGAAGGGTGAAGGGAACAGCGCATAGTGGTGCAGACGTGTATCCGTGACTGCGGAGGTGTGACTTCCAGGCGAGCCGAGGCACAGACGAGAAGGGAACCTAGATGACCACTGAGTGCAGGCTACACACTACTAAGGTGATGTCGACCCTTTCTTATTAGAGTGCACAACTTAATCTTTCACTTTTCTTTGCAGGTTATGTGTTATATTGTAATGTTATGTGATTGCGTATGTAATGAGTAATAAAGTACCCATTTTGTAGTGAACCAACATGTGCTGCGTGTTCTTGTATGAGAGGGTAGCCAATTCTTCTAGTCAGCTGCGGCTACATGAACAGATGTTAACCCTGATCAGGTAAGTGGTAACTGAATAAGGGAGAGAGGAGCCCCTCGAACCGGAGAACAGGCTATGCTCGAACTGGCAGTCCTTGTGTGATCTGATGAATAGTTAGACTGATTATGTTATGGTGATCATAGGATGAACTGTCGTATGAACTGTCGTCTGGGTAGAGAGGTCTGGATCCGTATGGGATCGCGAGGCCGCCGATTGTGCTGAGACTGCCGTCTGGGTAGAGAGGTCTGGATTCGTATGGGATCGCGAGGCCGCCGATTGTGCTGAGACTGCCGTCTGGGTAGAGAGGTCTGGATTTGTATGGGATCGCGAGGCCGCCACTTGTGCTGAGACTGCCGTCTGGGTAGAGAGGTCTGGATTCGTATGGGATCGCGAGGCCGCCACTTGTGCTGAGACTGCCGTCTGGGTAGAGAGGTCTGCATTCGTATGGGATCGCGAGGCCGCCACTTGTGCTGAGACTGCCGTCTGGGTAGAGAGGTCTGGATTCGTATGGGATCGCGAGGCCGCCACTTGTGCTGAGACTGCCGTCTGGGTAGAGAGGTCTGGATTCGTATGGGATCGCGAGGCCGCCACTTGTGCTGAGACTGCCGTCTGGGTAGAGAGGTCTGGATTCGTATGGGATCGCGAGGCCGCCGATTATAAGAGGTCTTGGTATGTATAGTAGGAATTCCCTGTCCTTAGGTGGTAGATATATGTGGTTACATATTGTAAATAGGCCCTAGGGAGGGGGAGGGGGTAACGTTCTGGCTGGGTTAGTGAGGCTCTGATGAGCGGGTTCTATCTGATCCGAAAACTCAAGCAGAACACATGGGTAGAGAGGGAAGTAGTAAAGCTCTGTAAAAGAAAGGTACATGTGTAGAGAGGGCAGTAACCATGCTTTGTAAAGGAATGGTGCATCGGGAAGAGAGGGCAGTAGCCACTCTCTGTAAATGAAGGGTGAATGGGAAAGGAGGGGAGGAGCCACTTTCTGCAAATTAAGGGCACACGGGAAGAGGGGGCAGTAGCCATGCTCTAAAACAGAAGGGAGCATGGGCAGAGAGGGCAGTAGCCACTTTCTGTATATAAAGGGTGGAAGGTAAGAGAGGGCAGTAGCCACTCTCTGTAAATGAAGGGTGAATGGGAAAGGAGGGGAGGAGCCACTCTCTGGAAATGAAGGGCACACAGGAAGAGAGGGCAGTAGCCACACTCTAAGAAAGAGGGGAGCATGGGTAGAGAGGGCAGTAGCCACTTTCTGTAAATAAAGGGTGTGGGAGCCGGCCTCGTGGCGTGGTCCTGTTCCCCCTCGCCAAGCCGCACGAGGTCCCATACACCTCGGGGCTCCTCCATTTTGGATTATACGTCACGCCACGTGACCACCTGCGTGACCCCGCTTCACCCGGCCTCTGTCCCAGCGAGGCCCGACATCAAGGCGCCAACCCCTGGCCAGGGGGATACCACGTGAACCCTTCCCACTCCCGGCGGAGGGCAGTATCGATGGGACCCCCAACCGTCCTTCCACACCTAGGTGCGATCGCCCCACAGCTCTCGGGCCTGGCGCCTCTCCTGCTGGGCGTCTGGCCGCTCCCTACCCGGCCTCTCCGCCCCCTCCGGGCGCAAGGGTCCGGACATCAAAGGGCTCCAGTCCTATATCTGGGGCGACCCGACAGCAGGACAGGAGTTGTATCCTGGAGTCAAGAGCCCTGCTGATCGGATCGCGGCTGAGCCTATGGAAGAAGACTCATCCTGAACCCACCTCTGAGCCCTGCTGACGACGTCGCGGCTCCACCGTGCTTAAAGACCTTCACGAACCTTTGGGGCCCTGCTGACGCTGTCGCGGCCCGACCTTGTTGAACTTTACCATCAGAGCCCAGCTGACCTCGTCGCGGCTCGACCGAAGCGGAACTACCACCCGAGCACTACAGACGCCGTCGCGGCTCGACCCAAGCGGAACTATCAACCGAGCCCTGCAGACGCCGTCGCGGCTCTCCACTTCCGAGCCGCTCCGAGACCAGCACACAAGGTCTGGCGCAGCACCTTCCCGTACCTGGCTGGTACTAAGACTGTCCCGCTACCTTATCCCTCTAAAGACATTGAGACTCTTACTGGATCCCTCGATCCCACTGTAAATATTGAACGTACTACGATTGATAAAGAACCAAGTTAAGCAACTGATACGGAGTCCTGTGTGGTGGTATTACTGGGCCTAGTACGAACATAGGAGAAGGACCTCCCCTAGGGGGCTTCTCAGCGGCGCTCGGCTATAACTTTGCGGTAGGAAGGTGCCCCGGAGTAGTCTCCCCGACTCCCCGGTGGTCCTCCCTCCAACATTTGGTGGCCAGCGACGGGATCCGAGCCAGACGCAATCGTACAGGCCAGTAACGCACCCACTACCTAACCAGACGGAAAGAAAAGGGAACCATGGACGGCCAAGAGGCAACCGTGGCCGCAACCTTCCAGCCGGAAAGGTTGGAAGAATACACCCACAAAGAACTGAAACAATTCTGCAAGGACAAAGGGATCCCAACCACAGGATTGGGCACCAAGGAGGAAATGCAGAAAGTTCTGAAAGCCTGGGTAGAACCCGAGACCACTCCACCCCGAGCCGAAGGGACCTCGGCCCGGGATGAAAACCTGCCAACCCCAACCCCGACGGATGGGGGGCGAACCGTCCCCGAAACCAGCCTGTCCCACGAAGAAATGCGAGAACGGGAGAGGGTCCGGACACACGAGATGGACCTTGCCCGACTCCAGCTGGACGGTGAGCTCCTACTGGCGGAGAAGAAAATAGCCTTGGAACAACTGCGGCTGCAAGAGGAAATCGAGGAAAAGAAACGGCAGTTGGAACTAGAGGAGAGACGGCTAACCCTCGAGCACGAGACGAGCCTCAAGGAACTTGAACTAAAAGCTAAAACGGGGGAGACCAGCACCCCCGGAGCCCGGGACGCTCTGCCACTGACCGAGCCAAAGGTTCACATCCCCAAGGATGTCGTCAAGGAGTACTATAAAAATGACGACATCCAGCAATGGTTCCGAGCGTACGAAGTAGCCATGACCTCCCATCGGGTACCCCGGAAGGATTGGGGTGCCGGCCTATGGGGGAGGTTCATCAGCGAGGGCCGGGATACCCTGCTGCAACTTCCCGACGCGGTGATGACATCATACGACCACATGAAGGAAGCCCTACTCACACGCTACGGACTATCAGCCGAGATGTACCGGCAGCGCTTCCGGGACTGCAAGAAGCTCCCCGGTACCACGTGGGTCGAATACGTGGACTTCTTCAGCCGAGCATTGGAAGGATGGATCAAGGGAAGCAAGGTCACCTCATACAATGAACTGTTCGACCTCATTGTCTGGGAGCACCTCGCCAACAACTGCTTTGTTGAACTAAGGCAACACCTCCTGGACAGTAAACTGACCGAGCCCCGGAAGCTCGCCGCCGAAGCAGACCGATGGGTCAACACCCGGGTCCCCCGGAACCCCGTGGGGGACTACCAACGAAGTACCATGGGACCTCCCCGCCAGCGAGGCGGAGGAGGGGGGTCCCACCGCGGTAGGGAATTCCCGGCCGGGCCGCCCCGAAGCCCGCCACGAGGCCAAGCCACCAACCACGCGTCCCCGACCATGGGCCGAAGGGGGACTCCTATCGCACGGCCTGGACCACGACCGACAGTGACCTGCTTCGGCTGCCAGCAGACCGGCCACTATGCAAGCGACCCGGCCTGCCCCGTGAACCGACGGAACGGGACCGCTGGGCCCCCTCCCTGGCAAATAGCCGCCGCAGCCCTGGGGGAGGGAGAAGACGAGGAGGAAAACCACGACGGCGGGACCCCCGAGTGGGAACCAGCTGCCATGTCGCTTGTATGCCTGGGCTCCCGAGAAATGGTGCCCCGAGCTGCCATCCCAAGCAACACCCAGAAGTACCAACAGTGGGTCACCATCAATGGACGACGGGCCGAGGCCCTCCGGGACACTGGGGCCAGTGTGACCGCTGTCCGCTGCCACCTGGTGACCCCCGAACAAATCCTGCCGCATGTCCTATGCCCTGTCCGGACCGCGGACAACACCGAGAGCATGTGCCGGATGGCCAGGATCCCCTTCGAGTGGGGAGGAGTGTCCGGCACCCTAAAAGTGACTGTCCGCGACGACGCCCCAGTGGACTGCCTCCTGGGGAATGACCTAGAGAGCTCCCCCTGGGCCCAGGTGGAACGCCGAGAGCATCTGGGGATGCTAGGACTGCCCGAGTGGGCCTGCGCCACCACCTGGTCCATGACCGCCCAACCAGCCGCTGCCACGGCCCCCGACAAGCCGGCGGGCCCCGAACCATCACCCTCCTCCGGCATGGAGGAACCTGACGAGGAGGCCGGGCCATCCGAACTTTCCACCGACGAGGCCGCCTCCCTCAGCGAGATCCCCGAGCTGCCCAGTGGCGCCACGACGGGGGCCCCACCCGCGAACAATTCCAGCAAGAGCAGAAGGCCTGCCCGTCCCTCGAGGGGGCCCGACAGCAAGCGGCCGCCCAGGCTGCGGGGGACCCCACGGGAACCCACTGGGTCTATTGGGACAATGACTTATTGTATAGCGAGCAGAAAGTCGCCGAACTAGGGGCCGGCCGGGTGTTGGTGGTCCCCCTCCGATTTCGAGAGTTCCTCCTGAACCTGGCACATGACGTGCCCCTCGCCGGACACCTCGGGCGGGACAAAACGTACAGCCGCCTAGTGACCCATTTCTATTGGCCCCGAATGAGAAGAGACGTGGACCATCACTGCCAGTCCTGCCCGACCTGCCAAGCTAGCGGGAAGACTGGGGGTCGAGTGAAAGCCCCCCTCCAACCATTTCCAACCGTCAACACCCCGTTCGAACGAGTGGGGATCGACATCGTGGGGCCCCTCGACCCCCGAACCGCCCTGGGACACCGCTTCATCCTGGTACTGGTCGACCACGCCACCCGATACCCCGAGGCCATCCCACTCCGCACCGTGACGGCTCCAGTGGTGGGTCGTGCCCTGATGGGCATCTTCTCCAGGGTGGGGTTCCCCCGAGAAGTGGTGAGCGACAGGGGTACGAACTTTATTTCAAAATACATGAGATCCCTCTGGCAACAATGTGGGGTCACCTATAAATTCACCACCCCTTACCACCCCCAGGGGAACGGACTGGTCGAGCGGTTCAACAGAACCTTGAAGGGGATGATCAAGGGCCTGGAAGAGCCCCTGAGGAGAAGATGGGATGTCCTGCTGCCCTGCCTCCTGTTCGCCTATCGGGAGGTACCCCAGAAATCCCTGGGCTTCAGCCCCTTCGAACTGTTGTATGGGCACCCCGTCCGAGGGCCCCTCAGCCTGGTCAAGGAGGGCTGGGAGGCGCAAGTCCAAGATGCCCCTCCCGACGTCTACCGGTACCTCCTGACCCTGCGGAACCAGACTCGGAAGTTCCGGGCCCTGGCAGAAGCCAACCTCGAAGCCAGCCAGGAAGACATGAAACGCTGGTATGACGAAAATGCCTCAATCATCGAATTCGAGCCGGGCCAGCAAGTCTGGGTCATGTCACCCGTGGACCCCTGCGCCCTGCAGGACAAGTGGACCGGGCCCTTCAAGGTAGTTGAGAGGAAGAGCCCCGTCACGTACCTAGTCGACATGGAGTCCCCGAGGAACCCCCTCCGGGTCCTGCACGCCAACCGGCTCAAGCCTCACTTCGCCCGAACTGAACTAAGCCTGCTGCTGGCTACCGACGATGGGGGCGAAAGTGACTCCGAGCCCCTTCCAGACCTCCTGGGGTCCTCGGGCCAAGACGGCTCCTTGGAGGGCGTCCGCCTCTCCGCCACCCTGACACCAGAACAGCGCCATGACTGCCAGAAGCTGCTGCAACCCTTCGCTGCCCTCTTCTCTCTCACGCCCGGGGTGACCTCCTGGTTCGTCCACGACGTGGATACTGGGGACAGTCCCCCTGTGCGACACCGCGCTTACCGAGTACCTGACCGAGTCCGAGCCTGTATACGGACCGAGGTCACCAAGATGCTCGCCCTCGGAGTCATCGAGCCATCCGACAGCCCGTGGGCCAGCCCGGTGGTCTTGGTGCCGAAGGCCGCCGCCCCTGGCACTGCCCCGGAACTCAGGTTTTGTGTCGACTACCGGGGCCTGAACGCAGTCACCAAGACCGATGCCCACCCCTTGCCACGAGCAGACGAGTTGATCGATCGCATAGGGGCCGCCCGCTACCTAAGCACCTTTGATCTCACCGCTGGGTACTGGCAGATCAAGCTCACTCCCGGCGCCCAGGAACGATCCGCCTTTTCCACCCCCGATGGGCACTACCACTTTCGGGTAATGCCCTTCGGTATGAAGAACGCCCCAGCGACCTTTCAGAGACTCGTGAACAAGGTCCTGGCCGGACTAGAAGCCTTCAGTGCGGCCTACCTCGACGACATTGCCGTCTTCAGCGACCACTGGGCCGCGCACCTAGGACACCTCGGAGAAGTCATGGCCGCTCTCCAGAGAGCCGGACTCACCATTAAGGCCAGTAAATGCCAGATCGGTCAAGGATCTGTGACCTATCTGGGCCACCAGGTGGGGAGTGGCCAGGTGGCGCCCCTCCAGTTAAAGGTCGACGCCATCCAGGCATGGGAGCCCCCCGCAACCCAAACCGCTGTCCGGGCCTTCCTAGGCCTCACAGGCTACTATCGACGATTCATCAAGGATTATGGCAGCATTGTGGGCCCCCTGACGGAGCTCACTTCCAAGAAACAGCCCAAGGTAGTGCACTGGACGCCCCGCTGTCAGACCGCTTTTGAGGCCCTCAAGGCGGCCATGTGCGCTGCCCCTGTGCTACAGGCCCCTGACTACAGCAAGGAATTTGTAGTCCAGACCGATGCCTCGGAGTACGGGGTCGGGGCGGTCCTCTCCCAGCTAGACGCCAAGGGCCTCGACCGACCTGTGGCCTTTATCAGCCGCCGACTGCTGCCACGAGAACAGAGGTGGAGCACCATCGAGCGGGAGGCCTTCGCCGTGGTATGGGCTCTCAAGAAGCTCCGGCCCTACCTTTTCGGCACCCACTTCAGGGTCCAAACTGACCACCGGCCCTTGCGGTGGCTCATGCAAATGCGGGGTGAGAACCCCAAGTTATTGCAATGGTCCATCTCGCTTCAAGGGATGGACTTCATTGTGGAACACCGGCCCGGCAACGACCACGCCAACGCTGACGGCCTATCCAGATTCTTCCGCCTCGGCGAGGAGAACCCCCAAGGAGATGGGTGACTCTCCCTGCCTTCAGCTGGGGGGGACGCGTGTGGGAGCCGGCCTCGTGGCGTGGTCCTGTTCCCCCTCGCCAAGCCGCACAAGGTCCCATACACCTCGGGGCTCCTCCATTTTGGATTATACGTCACGCCACGTGACCACCTGCGTGACCCCGCTTCACCCGGCCTCTGTCCCAGCGAGGCCCGACATCAAGGCGCCAACCCCTGGCCAGGGGGATACCACGTGAACCCTTCCCACTCCCGGCGGAGGGCAGTATCGATGGGACCCCCAACCGTCCTTCCACACCTAGGTGCGATCGCCCCACAGCTCTCTGGGGCCTGGCGCCTCTCCTGCTGGGCGTCTGGCCGCTCCCTACCCCGCCTCTCCGCCCCCTCCGGGCGCAAGGGTCCGGACATCAAAGGGCTCCAGTCCTATATCTGGGGCGACCCGACAGCAGGACAGGAGTTGTATCCTGGAGTCAAGAGCCCTGCTGATCGGATCGCGGCTGACCCTACGGAAGAAGACTCATCCTGAACCCACCTCTGAGCCCTGCTGACGACGTTGCGGCTCCACCGTGCTTAAAGACCTTCATGAACCTTTGGGGCCCTGCTGACGCTGTCGCGGCCCGACCTTGTTGAACTTTACCATCAGAGCCCAGCTGACCTCGTCGCGGCTCGACCGAAGCGGAACTACCACCCGAGCACTGCAGACGCCGTCGCGGCTCGACCCAAGCGGAACTATCACCCGAGCCCTGCAGACGCCGTCGCGGCTCTCCACGTCCGAGCCGCTCCGAGACCAGCACACAAGGTGTGGCGCAGCACCTTCCCGTACCTGGCTGGTACTAAGACTGTCCCGCTACCTTATCCCTCTAAAGACATTGAGACTCTTACTGGATCCCTCGATCCCACTGTAAATATTGAACGTACTACGATTGATAAAGAACCAAGTTAAGCAACTGATACGGAGTCCTGTGTGGTGGTATTACTGGGCCTAGAACGAACATAGGAGAAGGGCCTCCCCTAGGGGGCTTCTCAGCGGCGCTCGGCTATAACTTTGCGGTAGGAAGGTGCCCCGGAGTAGTCTCCCCGACTCCCCGGTGGTCCTCCCTCCAACAAAGGGTGGAAGGGTAGAGGGGGCAGTAGCCACTCTCTGTAAATGAAGGGTGCATGGGTTGAGTGGGCAGGAACCACTCTCTGTACATGAAGGGTGCATGGATAGAGAGGACAGTAGCCTCTCTCTGTAAATGTAAGGTGCACAGTTAGTAGGGCAGAAGCCACCCCCTGTTGATAAAGGGCGCACGAGGTAGAGAGGACAGTATCCGTGCTCTGTAAAAGTGGGGTGCACGGGTAGAGATGGCAGTATCCATGCTCTGTAGATGAAGGGTGCAGGTGTAGATAGGGCAGTAGGAACCCTCTGTAGATGAAGGGTGTACGGATAAAGATGGCAGTATCCATGCTCTGTGAAAGAAGGATGCATGGGTAGAGAGGGCAGGAACCACGCTCTGTAAAAGAGGGGTGCACGGGTAGAGATGGCAGTATCCATGCTCTGTAGAAGAGGGGTGCACGGGTAGAGATGGCAGTATCCATGCTCTGTAGATGAAGGGTGCAGGTGTAGATAGGGCAGTAGGAACCCTCTGTAGATGAAGGGTGTACGGATAAAGATGGCAGTATCCATGCTCTGTGAAAGAGGGGTGCACGGATAAAGATGGCAGTATCCATGCTCTGTGAAAGAGGGGTGCACGGATAAAGATGGCAGTATCCATGCTCTGTAGAAGAGGGGTGCACGGGTAGAGATGGCAGTATCCATGCTCTGTAGAAGAGGGGTGCACGGGTAGAGATGGCAGTATCCATGCTCTGTAGAAGAGGGGTGCACGGGTAGAGATGGCAGTATCCATGCTCTGTAGAAGAGGGGTGCACGGGTAGAGATGGCAGTATCCATGCTCTGTAGATGAAGGGTGCAGGTGTAGATAGGGCAGTAGGAACCCTCTGTAGATGAAGGGTGTACGGATAAAGATGGCAGTATCCATGCTCTGTGAAAGAGGGGTGCACGGATAAAGATGGCAGTATCCATGCTCTGTGAAAGAAGGATGCATGGGTAGAGAGAGCAGGAACCACGCTCTGTAAAAGAGGAGTGCACTTTGCTTGCCCTCTCAACCTCAGAACAAGAGGCCCTCATGGGGGCGCGTGATGTCATATTCATGGGGGTATCAATCAGAGAGGCAGGAACCCTAATAGTTACATTGGCCTCACACCCTATCCTAGTTTTTAACCCTGTATAGGACAGGTATCCGTGAATAAAGTGGGTGCTTATCCCTTACCCTACCACAATGTTAGTACACACAGCCCCCCTCATACAAACCCACCCAAGGACGGTACTTTCCAAAAGCGTTCAGGATGAGCCCACCTTGGACTGATAGGGTGCTAGTGAAGGAGTCCCTAAGATGAAGCACGCCACCTGGTGTGAGCGAGGGTTAGCACCCCTTTGTGGAAAAGGTAACGCATTAGCAGCTAAATGTAGCTTTTTTATCATCAACTGATAGTATAGTTGAGGAAAAGACAGATCGGATGCGAATTCTAAGGCGAATATGGGGTTTGATGGGGTTTCCCGTTCCACTTGCAGTGGACTAAAAAAAGCGAACTGCGTTGGCATTATTTGGCTGCAGTGAGTTCCCCTGGTGCTTGTAGGATTGGTACCAGCAGCCAATCAAGCAGTGGCAAAACCAATAAGTGTCACCTTGATAATGCAAGTGCCAAGCTGTTGTCCTTGCCAATGTTTGTCTGTAAAGTTTTGCTCACTAAAAGAAAAATGCTTTTCGAAATACTGAAGGAAGGGGGCAGAGCTTGGCTCGCATCAAGAATGGCTGCCTGAGCCTGGGGCTCCGACTCGCAGCGCGACAATCCGGTTATTATCCTGCCCTTTGCTGCCTGTAACCGAAGCTACTTAAGAGATCTGGGAGTCGGAACGGAAGCGCTACCTTGAGCTGTGGTTCCGGGTCCGGGAGGTGCCGCAGAAGCGGAGAAACTGTGGAAGGAAAGTCGCGTTGCTCTGGGCCTCTGATCCCCGGCCGTCGCGTTGGCTGCAGCCGACCCTGCGTCAGTCTACGTGCGGCCTGTGGCAGTGGGAGGCGTCGGCCCGACGTGCCGCCCTCGCGACTCAGGCATGGAACGCTGACTCGAGAAGAGCGAGGAGCGGCGTGAGAGGGGGGAGTCCTTCTCCTATGGCGGTGGCAGCTAGAAAGAAGCAGTGACGACAGCTCCCTCGGTGATTACTCTGATCGGCGTCCGGAGGGGCTGCTGAAAGCAGCGCTGCCGCAGGTGCCGCATCGGTGAGCGACGCGGGCGCCGCTAAGAGGAGTGTGCACCTAAAGCGGCGTGGGGCAACCCGGGGGCAAACACAACGCATCCAGTTTGGACAGACGCTACGATAGCCTGGACAGCTAGCGGAACGGCGCCAGTGAGAGCACGGCAGTGGGGACTGGTGGGACAGGCGGCAGCAGTGGGTTGTAAACTGCGGAACGGCTGCGCCGTGACGTTTGGCTGGACAACGGCGGCTCTGCAAGACCGGAGCGGCCGAGACTGGCTGGTGGCAAAGTGAGAGTCACTGCAGGGGTGTACACGGCGGGCGATTGGATGCCCCATGGCTCACGGTGATATGCATTGGCCCCTGCAGACGGAGAGAGCCGGGGGTGACGAGCACGCACCAGCTGGCGCAGGCCTGCAGAGCTGACGCTGGACTTGCCCTGCAGTTAGATACTTGGTGTAGTGGTGGAGGACTCACAGAGGGCGTGACGCCTGAGCTCGAGGCTGCTTGTCGTGGCCTGGGATCGCTGAGAAGGGTGCTGCGAGGTGCGCATACTGTCCCTGGCTCTCTAGGGGGTGCCACTTGACCCAGGCCGAGCTGCAAGACGTGACACAGCTCAAAGGCGTCCATCATCATGGGCAAGACAGATAAGTCCCAGCCGAAACTGACGTTTGAGCAAAAACGTGCCAAGTCTCAGACGCCGGCGGTGGACGATGCGGGCGGAGCCGCGTCCCCGCCGGCGGAGGAACAGGATTTGCGTGGACTACTGCTTTCCATGGAGAGGGGTTTACAGAATGGCATTACCTCCCTGGGCGCCAAGATCGACGCGCTTTCCTACAGAATGGATCGCATGGGGGAACGGCTAGATAAACACGCGGAGAGACTTGACCAGTCGGAACAGCGCCTGGTGGAGGTCGAAGAGGCACAATCCTCGCTTGACTCTGACCACAAGCGACTTGGGCGGCTCATGCAGGTCCTGCAGGATAAGAACGAAGACCTGGGGACGCGCACGCACCGCTGTAATCTGCGCATCACGGGCCTTCCGGAGTCGACCGGGATGGAGTGTTTTGTTGAGACACTGCTGATTGCGCTTCTTGGCCGGGATGTGTTCTCGGGAGTGTTCGTGGTGGGGAGAGCACATAGATCGCTTGGGCCGAGGCCCCCTCCGGGCACGCCGCAGCGGCCAATTATAGCGAAACTATTGAACTACCGCGACAGAGATGCGGCCCTGCGATTGGCGCGAGAGAAAAAGACCCTAGTGTACGAAGGGTCGAACATCTCGCTCTATCCTGACTTCACTGCCAAAGTGCAGGAGGCGAGACGACAGTTTGTCCCTGCTAAACAACAGCTCCGCGAACTGGGTCTGGACTACGCGATGTTGTATCCGGCTAAGCTCCGAGTTAACCGGCAGGGGAAATCGCACATCTTCACGGACCCAAAGGCACTACACAGAGCGTTGAAGGACTGGCATAAGGAAAGCCGGGGAGTCCGGAGAAGCGACAGCGGAGTGAGGAGACGGAGAGCACGCTGGAGCTGCAGGATTGAAGTTGATGGGCTGACAAGCATTGTATCTAACTGTTCAGCTCTGCGGCAGAACTGTAGAGTGAGCCTGATGGGAACGTACTAGGGGTGCTGGGAATGTTTAGCGGAGCCGAGAGGACAGACTGATGTAATACTGTGGCATGGTGTGCACAATGGTCTCCTAGTTCCAGCTTGTTATGCAGCTCAGTGTGCTGAGACGAGCTGGCGGCCCCTGCCATGGGCGATTTTCTTTACCTTGCTGGCTGTACGAAAAGGGGGAGTGACAGGAGTACGCGCGGAAGTGGGCTGCAGTCGACGCCGAAAGGCGAGTAGCGAGTGGATTCGGGTGTGGCGACAGGGCTGAGATTGGTTTGCTGCGGGGGGAGGCTGGGCGGGCGGTTATAGCAATAGTTGATACATATTACGGACTGAGCGATCTCCGCTTGCGAGTGCAGTCCACCTTTTGCCTGGGGTTAAGTTGATTCGGGTTGGGAGATGGGTGGGGGGGTGAGCCCTTGATGGGGTGCGGCAAGGCCAAGTTGGGGGGGTCTGCTGTGGGAGGTGGGGGGGACGGTGTTGCATTTCATTGTTTTTTTGTTTCAGGGGTCGACCTGTCAATTCGCTTTGCATGGGTCTCATCCACGTAATCGTCACATGCGACTCACATCTGTAGACAATAATTGCCATAGCTGGGACAGACATGACTAGTAACACTACAAGGAACGGGGTGCACGCCTCCCTGAGAGTGATGACCTGGAATGTTAGGGGTCTCAACGACCACCGGAAGCTGCGCAAGGTGTTGCACTACCTCACTCGACATAATGTAGACATTGCTTTCCTTCAGGAGACGCACCTCCCCTGCGGTAGTCAGATGCTACGTGTGAGAGGGCTGGTGGGTAATGGGCATGCGGCCGGCTTCACTACCCATGCCAGAGGGGTGATAACTTGGTTTAACCCTAAGCTGGGTGGCAAGGTACAACTGCTTTATGCGGATGGTGGGGGCCGGTTTGTACTGACGCGATATCAGGGGAAGGGATTGGATTTATTACTGGTCAACGTGTACGGAACTAACTATGATTGCCCTGAGTTTTACTCGGAACTTGCAAAAAGAGTTAGGGACTTCGGTTCAGCCTCCATGCTGTGGGGGGGGGTGGATTTTAACACGGTTATGAATCCCGGTATTGATAGATCAGGGGGCCCGACCAGACTGCAGACTGCTGCTGCTAAGACAATCAGGAGGGAGATGCTTTGTATGGCCCTTTCGGACGTGTGGAGGGTACTCAACCCTGCAGAGGGGGGTTTCACGCACTACTCTGCTTATCATAACCTACATACCCGTATAGATTATTGGCTGGCGTCTTCACGCAGGTCCGCGCCTGCCAGGTGCTGCCGCGCACCCTATCGGATCACTCTCCCCTATTGCTTACGTTGGCTACGCCTAGTAAGACTATGCCTCCTTTTGGGTGGCGGTTCCCCCAGTATTCCCTCCTCAATCCCTTGTTTAAAGAAGAGCTGGCGGAGGAGATCACAATGTTCTTTGATACCAATTTAGGTTCAGTGGATAGTTTCCAAACGGTGTGGGAAACATTTAAAGTTTATATCAGAGGGGTGGCAATCGCTAAGCATTCCGGGGTGCTGCGTTCTATTCGGCAGATGTTAGCATCGTTGGAAAGCAGGCTGCGTGATGTAGAGACTGCACAGCAGTCGGATGCATCGGATGATATCGCAGAACAGCTGAATGCGCTGCTGGCAGAATACCATGAAGCGGCCTATACGGAATTATTGCATCTATGGAAGTATGCCACTGCCAAAGTATATGGGGAAGGTGAGAGGCCTAGCTCAGTGCTTGCCAATATATTAAAAGCGCGCAGATGTAGGGTGGCGGTCACTAAAGTTCGATCGGATGATGGGGTAATATTGACGGAGGAGGCGGACATTGCCGCGCGTTTTCAGTCATACTACGCTAACCTGTATGCATATAAACAGGCTAATATGGACGAAAACATACAGGACTATTTGGATCATATCCAGCTACCCTTCCTCTCAAATGAGCACAGGGAGTTTTTGGCCCTACCTATTGAGAGGGACGAAATCCTTGAGGCACTGGCCGGTATGAAGGCAAATAGTGCCCCTGGTGCGGACAGCCTCACGGTGGCTTTCTACCGCTCCTTCATTGACCTATTGCTCCCGCATCTTTCTACGCTGTTTGACGACCTATGCGTCACCGGCCACATGCCTCCCTCCGTGAGGGAGGAGATTCTGGTAGCCATCCCCAAGCCAGGCAAAGATTTGGAGGAGTGCAGTTCGTATCGGCCACTGTCTTTGCTGAACGTCGACACTAAACTATTTGCGAAAGTGTTAGCCACGCGACTTGCGCTACTCACTGTGGAGTTGGTTGCTCCGGAGCAGGCAGGGTTTGTGCCGGGCAAAAACCTCACGTATAACCTAAGGACGGTGTTTGGCGTAATGCAGCACGTTAGACAAGACTTGAAGGCTCTTGCTGTTTTCCTGGATATGGAGAAAGCCTTCGACTCAGTGGAATGGCCCTTTATGCGGCAGGTCCTGACCAAAATGGGATTGGGCCCGGTCTTTCTGCAAATGATTGGGGTGCTATATAAGGGCCCTACTGCGAGGATTAGACTGGGGGATCGGGTTACGGACGCTATACCGATTTCCAGGGGGACACGCCAGGGCTGCCCCCTTTCCCCCATACTATACGCCCTAGTGGCGGAGCCGCTGGCGAGAGCCCTGCGTGAGTACCACAGCCTGAGAGGCGTTAGCTTTCCATCGTATCGTATAGTGGTCTCCACGTATGCAGACGACACTTTGCTCTATGTCAGGGAGCCGGAGAGTAACTTAGCGCCAGTTTTGCGGGAGGTTGTGCAGTTCGGGGCACTGTCAGGGTTAAAGGTCAACTGGAACAAGTACATTGCATTCCCGTTGACGGCGTCCACCGCCCCGTTTGAAATGGAGTATCCACTGCAGTGGTCGGACGATTCGGTCAGATACCTTGGGATACAACTGCACAGGGATTCTGATGTAGTTTTCACTGAGAACTATGGGAGGGCCATTAATAAACTGGAGGAAGATGTGGAAACATGGATTGGCCTCCACCTGTCACTTATGGGTCGGATATCCATCGCTAAAATGGTAGTGTTGCCTCGATTTTTATTTTTGTTCTCCAATATCCCAATAGTTCTGCCACGTACCTTCTTTGCCAGGTTTAATAGGTCTCTATTACGGTTGGCATGGGCGGGGAAGCAGGCCCGAGTGCGCTGGAGCGTCCTGACGCTGCCATACCACATGGGGGGCCTAGGGGCGCCTGATATGGAACTATACTACAGGATCGCACAGGGAGCGCAGGCGCATGCCTGGGTACACGGCGATGATACGATCCCATACCTAAAACTCGAGAGGTTGTTTACAGCGCCTCTTCCGTTGCCCGCGGTCATGTTTGAGTAAGCCGATCGCAGAACTGGCATCTTAGATTCATTGAACGCTACTCGGCATGCTTGGAATTGGCTGCTTAGGCAGACTGCGGGGGCGTTGTTATACTCTCCGGCCATGCCCCTTGAGTGGGCGGTTTGGCTGTCCCCTTGCAGGGACAGTAGCGTTGTGCGGTCCCTGCGGGGATTAGGAATACACTTGATCGGAGACATGTTTAAGGATGGTATCGGCAAAACGTGGGACGAGGTGGTGTCAACATCGGAGACCTATACTCCGTTACAGCTATTCCAATTTCATAGGGTCAGAGGCGCATGGCGACAACACCTAGGCGAGGATATGGTCGAACCTCCTGAGGTTCTGGAATTATCGTATTTACTTAAGCACAATAGCCCTCGCAGGCTGATGTCCAAGCTATATTGCATAGCTATGTCGCAGAGATCCCAGAAATATACCAAAGCTCGTTTGGCCTGGCAAAGGGACCTGGACACAGTGATGCCACGTGGTCATATTGCTGTGCCGGTGTACGTCGGATATCACTGCATGGCAAGCATAGACTTATACACTTCAAACTCATAAATAGAGTATACTACACGCCAGAAAGGCTGCATAGATATGGCCTGCGCGAGGGGTCGACATGTGAGAGGTGTGCACACCCAGCTGCAGACTTCATGCACTTGGCATGGCACTGCCCCGGCGTGGGCAAATTTTGGGAGGCAATATTCCGTCAGACCGGAGAGATAGCTGACTTGGAATTAACTCTGGATCCTGCGGTGGCACTGCTTGGACACTCAAGGGGGCTTCCTAAGGCGGCGCGTAGTCTGGTAGACATGGGCATGCTGATCGCCAAGCGCAGGGTAGCTATATGTTAGATGCGGGGCCCCTTGCCTACGTTGGCGCAGTGGAAACGGGACGTGCTCTATTGCTGTACGCAGTCGGAGACGTATAGCGAACTGTTGCCCCCGAGAAGCAGACCAAAGAACTTTTGGGGATTGTATGTTGAATACCTCAAGAGGGGTGGCGCGAGGGAGACGTCTGGGGCTGGGGATGAAGAAGCGTCGTCCCTGGGCGCGGAGGGTGCCGGTGCGAACTGAGTCGAGTCCGGTTGCAGCTGGTGGAGCTCCGACCATTGATTTATAAGAGGGGGGCGTGCGTTCCAAGGTACAATCTGAGAACTAGTGGACACAAAAGACCATCTGGCAAAGTTCAATTGTGAGCGTATTGGTTAGACATAGTAGGCTTGTTGGAGAGCGTGACAGGTACAGGTATTGAATGTGTGGGGGGGACCTTGGGAGCGGCTGAGGGTTTTTTTCGACAGGAGTGGGTGGGGGGGGGGGTTTGATGTTAAGTTTTTTGTGATGATTTAAGTAGAAAATGTTGATGTCCCTATATGGGACCAGACTATAAGGAATGGCGATATAGGCTACACTTCTGGATAGAGTTGCCGACTTACTGCATAAGAGGACAGTGATGCCCTGCCCCCGGGATGTGGGATAAGCTGCGTTGTGTAATGCTTATTGGAAATGGAACAGCCGGCCTCCGGGTTGTAGGCGAGTAGCAGTGTATGCCTGCGTTATTGTACATCAAAAATTTCTTTTTTTAAATAAATACTGAAGGAAGAGCATGCACATACCTTATAGTACCTCGAAATTATACTTTGAATTCAAAGTTTTTATTCTTTATAGGTGTCCTAGTTTAATTTTTAAATACTTTTCACATAGAATTTAAAAAGAAAGGGGTATATTCACAAGAACGTGTGAGAACTACCGCAAGAGTAGCTTAACGCAACTCTCAACATCGCAGCCCATCGTGGGAAAATAACCCCGTGTCAACGTGGTATACACAACAAGGCGGTACCATGCTATAATCTGCCTAAACCACGGGCAATGTCCGCGATACAACCACCTTGATGGAGATAAAAACACAAACCACAACACCAAAAAACCTGCGATGGGCCAGAGCGCGATAAGGAAATCAGCGATAGCCAGCGCCAGGCCTGCAACACACACCTGGCAGACAGGAAAAATCACCATAAAAGTAGAAAAAACACCCAAACACAAACTGACCAACACACAAGCACCATGGAGGCAGCCGGAGCAGGCGCAGAGGACGAGCGCAACCCCACAAGCACCCTGGACGACCAGCCCGGGACCTCGGAGACAGGGAAGGGCAAGGACAAGAAGAAGAGGAAGACGAAGTTCAGTCCGCAGGCGAACAGGATCCTAGTCACGGATGTGATGGAACACCATCAAAAATTGTTTGTCACCTCCAACGTGTAATTGGGCACCAAAACTGGAATATGGCGGGACATCGTGGACAAGGTGAATGCCGTCGGAGAGCACAAGAGGACAATGGACGAGGGCAAGAGGCGATGAAATGACATCAAGCCGAAGACCAAGGAGAAAGTCGCAGCCAATCAGAAGGCAGCAATGCAGACTGAAGGTGGGGGCCCAGCGCCACAGCTCGTGCTGGATGACATGGAGGAGCTGGTGTCAACAGTCATCAGTGTGGATACTGTGGCCGGAGTCGGGGAACCGGACACTGCTCGACAGGACACAACACAACCGTAACAGGGTGAGTGACCACCAGGTACTGGGGTGACGGGTGGAGATGGCCACGATGGCACACGTGCATAATCAAGCAGAGCACAGTGCACACCCTCAAATGACTCTGAGTCATCGCCCAGATCTATAGACTGTCACAATGTACAATGCCATGCTGTCTGAATGTCAACATGTACCATGCAGCTACATACATGTGGACACATTGCAATACGCCATCTCCCCTTCACAATGCAGGGCCAGCTTCACACCCCCTGCAGAGCAGTCCCAGCCACTCTTCACTGATGTCAAGGAGGACAACCCCAGCATCGACGCGCAAGCCCTCCTAGACATCATTGACTTCATCCGCGACTCACCTCCAGGATCAGGCCTGACCAGCTGCATCGAGGAGACCCCACCCATCACACAAACCACCCAGGAGGACGCAGCCACGGCCCCAGCAGTCTCCCAAGACCACCAGGAACAACACACGGCCTTCCAACGCCGTGTGCTAGAGGCCCAGAGGGAGACGGCTGAGCAGGTGCAGGTGGGGTTCGAGCTCATGGCCACCAAACTGGACGCCATCCATGGGTGTCTAGGCCTGCTCCATGGTCTCCAACGAGCCCTGACTGACATCGCTGGAGTCCTGATGTGGAGAGAAGAACACCTGTCCGCTCAGAGGGGCTCCAGTGATGCTAGCCGTGAGCTGGCACACATGCGGAGGCTCATGGAGGACATGGTGCGGATGGAGGTGGAAAGGATGACAGCCACCGCTGCACATCAGCGAAATGTAGCTGGGATCTACCATGCCCTGTAGATCAACATCATGGCATTGCTGCCACAAGGCGTGGCGCAGATGAATGCTGCTGCCCCCACACCATCCACATCTCCGCCCCCTGGTGTGCCATTGCCTCACAGTGCGGCAGACATATCCACTCAGGCATCTGATGTGTCAGTGGCACACAGTGCCTCAGCCGGTACTGTAACACCCATATATGGGGCAGAGCACACATCCGTAGACGAGGACGTGGATGGGTTTGTCATCAGGAGACACTAGCATTCATTTCCGCCACCTGGCCTGTTTCTGCTTGGTGCCGCAGATGGCCTCATGACCTTCCACTGACCCCCAAAACACTCCGATGCACTCACCTTGGACAGCGACATGGACTGCCATAGCCTGTTTGATGACCAATGACACGGCGACCAGACTGCGGACTGTACCCTTCCTCTTCCGCAGTACTTGTCATCCCCAGATGGACTCTGGCTGGCCCTCCACGGGCCCATATTGTGTAGTGTGCTCGGCATTGCCCTGTACCGCTCCAGCTGCAGAACTGCACTGGATGTGCAATAAACTTCCAGTGACGCACTGCTGTGTCATGTCTTTCATCATTCATGTATGAATGTGTGGATGAATGTAGGGGCAGTGATTTCCCTTGCATCAATGATGCTCATCCTGTGGGTGCTGCATTCCATATTGTGTACCGGGTCCCGTGAACACTACAACAGGGACACACGCATCAGTCACTTCCATGTCCGTACATGGACTGAACCACGCCCAGAGCTCAAGAGTCATTGTTGCAAGCCCTGCGCTGGTCCGGCGTACGGCAGGCCAGACTACTCCGCTTACGATCTGAGGGGGGGCCCTCATTGCTCCCCGTCGCAGGCGTACTCGCTGGTGGTGTGCAGGTCACTGGTCTAGTTGTCAGCATGTCACAGCCTCTCCCTGAGGGCAGGTTTGCACGCACACAACACCCATCCGGCAAAGGCGTCACAGGCCATGTGACTCCGCCAACATAAGGGGACGACAACGTCACATTCCCCTCTGCCAGTGGTGACTGGATGATGGACGCTCCACGGTTCTCAATCATAAAGGGCCCATGAGTTGTTGCGCACAGGGTTAGTGGCACCCGCGGCCTTGCGGCCGTCACAGGCCTACCGCTGACTGGGTTTGCACAGGGTTAGTGGCACCCGGAGTATTGCGGCCGGCACAGGCACCCCACCACGGGACTGTGACTTTGGATGTGCTGAGTTACTGGCAGCTTAAGCTGCTGAGTGGGTGTGCAGCCTGCGATGATGCCCCGTCCCGGCGGTCCGGACAGCTCAGGGTTTGTGTGCCCTGCTGGATCACAGTGTAGGCCAGAGCCAGCGGGCAGCGCGAGCCTACGGCCATGTGGCATCGCTTCCGGGATCCCAGAGTTAGTGGCACTCATTGGGCTGAGTGGGTGTGCAGCCTGCGATGATGCCGGGTGCACTGGTATGTCCTATGCCATGGAGTAATCAAGACCCAGCATCAAACATGAGACCTGGTGGCCTGCGAGCGGGGCTGCATGATGTGGAGGATGCCATGTCCACGGGCCCTGGGCTTGTGGCGGCACATGGTGGGACCTCCTGTCTACACGCCGGTGGCGGAAGGTGGCAGTAGACCTGGGTGTGCATGGGCGGGCATGCTCCGATGGGCGGCGGGAGGGGCTGGGGTGCCTCTGCCTGGGTTTGTATGGGTAGGCAGGCGATGTTGTCTTGTTCAAGTGTGTGTACTGTGCCAATCATGTATTTGGACTCTGTTTCAGATGACGGCTCTGTCTCAGATGTGTGACCTGGTGTACTGCTATACATACCGGCAAGTGGTTGGAGACACACCATTGCAGCAGGTGAGCAGTGTGGCCTGGGTGTGCCTGGGGCCCTCTCTCTCTCTCTCTCTCTCTCTCTCTCTCTCTCTCTCTCTCTCATTCTCTCTCTCTCTTCTTCTCTTTCTCTCTCTCCACTCTCTTCTTCTTCTCTCTCTCTCTCTCCCCCTCTCTTCTTCTCTCTCTCCTCCCTCTCTTCTTCTCTCGCTCTCTCCCCCTATCGCTCTCTACCCCTCTCTTCTTCTCTCTCTCTCTCCCCCTCTCTTCTTCTCTCTCTCTCTCTCTCTCTCTCTCCCTCTCTCTCTCGCTCTCTCTCTCTCCCCCTCTCTTCTTATCTCTCTCTCTCCCTCTCCTCCTCACTCTCTTCTTCGCTCTCTCTCTGTCCTTTCATTATGCGCAGGACACACTTTCTCATCATGATTTTTGTCTTGCTGGCTGTGAGCTACGGATTGTCCCGAGGGGAGCCGCCATGTGTCTTCATTTCATTTCAGTGTTCATTTTAATACAGTTTCATTTGTTGCTTTGAAAGTGAATGTGTGATGCTCATTTTTGTGACGACACATGCATGTCACCAGTTGTGATTGTGCAACATCAGGCAGATAATTTTTTACATGTTTAGGTGTAGCTGATGTGGCATGTCTTTGGTCGGAGGAGGGTTCCGAGGAGGGGGGGGGTCCTTGGGGTGGTGGCGGAGGGTGTTGTTTCCCTTTCGGCCCTTTAGGCTGCATGTTCAGTTGCCCAGGTGCATCTGTTGTTCTTCAGGTGTGGGTCTGGGCTGGGCTCCCTTTTGTGGTGCAGGCTGTGGTCCGACTTTGCACCAGGTCAGTGCATGTGTTATTTTACTCCTGCTAACGCGCCTTTATGCCTTTTTTGTGTTCTTATTGCAGTTCTGGCTGGTTGTTGTGAATGTTGTGGAGTGGTGTTGTCGCGGCTTTTTGCACAGGAACGTCTACTCTGCATCTCATTAGCGATAGTTGCGGGGGTCATCTGTGGAGATGTTTTTTGCGGCTGCTATCGTGGGTAAACTGGTGCTGTGGGCTGTTAACACCAGCTTGTGATTGGGACGATAAGTTTATCGCAACTTTGGCTGCGATAATGTGCCGTTAACTCGGCGATAGATCTTTGTGAATATCCCCCTAAGTGTCAAAATGTAAAAGGAAACGCTTGCCAAGGCCTCATTACTTGCTTCATTACCATTGGTCTTCTGTAATTGCTCAAAAAGCAGCTGTATTGGCCTCTGAGAGAAGTGTCATGCTAAGAATACCTTCTCCCTTAGATGTCGGCTGAGTGCAGTAGTTGGCTTTTACCATACCACCAGTAAAGCCTCTGTGCCTCATCTACAAGAAAATGGCACAGTGGGGCGCCGCAAGCCAATTAGCTGCGCCCTGCTGCATCATTTTCAAAACACAGGGATGCTTTGTATTAACAACAATACAACACATCCCTGTGCTTTCCCCTGCGCTGGCACACAATTGGCTGCCATATGCCAGCGCAGGCACCCTTCCATCATTTTGAAAAGGTGCCTGCGCTGCTGAGATGAATATTTTTGAACAGGAAGGGAGACTTTCCTGCACAAAAACAGTCACTAATGGCATTTTCCTCTTTCTATGCTTGCTGCAGAATACAGTACGCACAGAAAGAGGGAAAACATGGAGAAATAAAAGTATTTCTCCTCATTGCACCTTAGGCGTAAGAGTCTGACGCATTCCAAGCTTTACAGCATTTTTGTAAACCTGGGATGTGTCAGGTTCCATGGATGTTGCATGGGAACACCCACAGCAACACCCGTGGAATGCCCCTTTTCTGCAGAGTAATGCGTGAAAGGGCAGTCTACGAGGGCGTCATCGCGGACCGTCACCTTTAGCAGGCCCGTCACCCCTCCCCATTCGAAGGGGACCAGGGCCATCTGGCACAGGCTTTCGCTGTTGTCGGCCGTCCGGACGGGGCACAGCACATTGGGTAGGATCTGTTCGGGGGTCACCAGGTGGCAGCGGACAGCGGTGACACTGGCGCCGGTGTCACGAAGGGCTTCGGCCCGTTGTCCATTGACCGTGACCTGCTGCCTGTACTTCTGGGTGTTGCTTGGGATGGGGGTGCAGGGTACCATTTCTCGGCTACCCAGGCAGACCAGGGACATGGCTGCCGGCTCCCATTCGGTGGTCCCTCGGTCGAGGGTCTCTTCTTCCTCTTCTTCTTCTCCCAGGGCGGCGGCCGCCAGCTGTCGGGGCGGGGGCCCGCCGGCCCCGTTTCTTCGGTTCAGGGGGCAGACCGGATCGCTGGCATAGTGTCCGGTTTGTTGGCAGCCGTAGCATGTTACTGGTGGCCGTGGTCCGGGTCTGGCCGGGGGCGCCCCCCTTCGGGCTAGGCTCGGGGAGAGTTGTTGCTGCGGTGGCCCTCGAGGGGGGCTCCTGGGGGCCCCAGCGGGGGGGTCTCGGTTCCTGTTCGGCCCTCCCCCTCCACCGCGTTGGCGGGGGGGTCCGGTGGGGTTCCTCTGGTACTCCCCCATTGAGTTCCGGGGGACCCGGGAGTTAACCCATCGATCGGCCTCGACGGCGAGTTTTCGTGGGTCGGTCATCTTGCTGTCGAGGAGGTGTTGTCTCAGTTCCACGAAGCAATTGTTGGAGAGATGTTCCCACACGATGAGGTCGACCAGCTGCCCGTAGGTGGTTACTTTGCTACCCTTGATCCACCCTTCTAGGGCCCGACTGAAAAAGTCCACATATTCCACCCAGGTGGTACCCGGGATTTTCTTGCAGTCTCTGAACCGCTGGCGGTACATTTCCGCGGTTAGCCCGTAGCGGGTGAGCAGGGCCTCCTTCATGTGATCGTAGGAGGTCATCACCTCCTCCGGCAGCTGGAGCAGTGTGTCTCGACCCTCACTCAGGAACCGCCCCCACAGGCCGGCGCCCCAGTCTTTTCGGGGCACCCGATGAGAGGTCATGGCCACCTCGTAGGACTTGAACCATTGTTGGATGTCGTCATTCTTATAGTACTCCTTGACGACCTCTTTCGGGATATGTACCTTGGTCTCAGAAGGCGGTAGGGTGTCTCTAGTACTGGGGGTGTCGGTCCCCCCGTTCTTTACCTTGATTTCGAGCTCCTTGAGGCTGCGCTCATGCTCAAGGGTCAGTTTCTTTTCCTCCAACTCTCGGTGTCGTCTCTTCTCTTCTATCTCCTCTTGAAGCCGTAGCTGCTCTAGGGCCAGTTTCTTTTCCGCCAGCTGGAGTTCGCCGTCCAGCCGCAGTCGTGCGAGTTCTAGTTCGTGGTTCCGGACCTTCTCCCGCTCTCGTATCTCCTCTTCGGAGAGGCCGGTTTCTAGGCTCTTTCTTCCTCCGGTTGCCGGAGTCAGTGCGGTTGATGTGGCCTCAGTCAGGGGCAAGGGACCTTCTTCCTGGGAGTGGCCTGCCTCGGCCTCCAGCCAGGTCCTCAGAGCTTTCTGCATCTCCTCTTTGGTACCTAGGCCGGTGGTTGCAATGCCTTTGTCCTTGCAGAACTGTTTTAATTCTTTGTGCGTATATTCCTCCAACCGTTCGGGCTGGAACTCCATTGTTGCGTTGTTTTCCTGGCTGCTCATAATTTCTGTTCGCTTGGATGGGTAGCTAGTGGGTACTGGCTGGTACGTACTGCGTTCGGCTCGGATCCCACCGCTGCCACCAAATGTTGGAAGGCGGACCCCGAGGAGTCGGCGAGACCACCAAGGGGGGGCCCTCACACTGCACGAAGTAGCCGAGCGCTGCCGAGAAGTCTCCTGAGAGATCCTTCTCCTATCACGTACTAGCACAGTAACACCACCACACAGGACTCAAGGAGGTTGTCTCAAGACGAGCAATTCTTTATCAGCATTAAAAGGTTACGAGGTCAATATTTACACGAAGGGATCGAGGGATCCACCAAAAGTCTTAGTGTCTCTTTGGAAGGGTAGGGGTAGCGGGACAGTCTTTGGCAGGAGCACGGTACGAGGGTACCTGGGGCCCAGTTCTTATCCTCAAGCTGGAGGACCTCCGGATCTCGGAGGGGTCGAGCCGCGACGGCGTCAGCAGGGCTCTGGCGTACAGTTCGTGGAGAGCCGCGATCAGATCAGCAGGGCTCTCAAGATGGTTTCTGCTCAGCTCGAGCCGCGACGTCGTCAGCAGGGCTCCGAGGGAGGTTTCAGCGAGGTTGGGCCGCGACAGCGTCAGCAGGGCCCCGATGTTCCGGGGGGCTTCAAAGTGTTCACAAGAAGGAGCCGCGACGCAGTCTGCAGGGCTCGTGATGGTTCCGACAAGAGTTCTTCTCCGTAGGGTAAGCCGCGATTCAATCAGCAGGGCTCTCGACTCCCGGATACAACTGCCGATCTGTGGCGGGGTCGCCCCAGATATAGGTCTGGAGCCCTTTGATGTCCGGACCCTGGTGCCCGGGGGGGGCGGAGAGGCCGGGTGGAGGTGGCCAGACGCCCAGCAGGAGAGGCGCCAGGCCCAAAAGGGTTGCAGGGCGATCACACCTAGAGATGGGAGGACGGTTGGGGGTCTCATCGATACTGTCCTCCGCCGGGGGCGGTGAATGGTTCCTGCGGCACCCCCTGGCCAGTTCGTGGTGCCCCGATGTCGGGGCTTCGCTGGGGCCGAGGCCGGGTTGAGCGGGGTCGCGCCGGCTGGTGCACAGAGTCACGTGGATGCCAACAAGATGGCGGAGCCACGAGGGGTATGCGACCTCGTGCGGCTCGGGATGAGGGGCCTCGGTGCAGTTCGGAAGGGTGGCCCGTGAAGGCCGGGGCGGGGAACGGGCACAATCCACGGGGGTAAGGACCACGCCACGAGGCCGGGTCCAACAATGGGCAAGCCCATTGTGCCACCGATGCGTCAAAAAAAGTGACACACATTGGTACAATGGGCTTGTAAATAAGCCCCTTTGTGTGCCAAAGCTTTTAATATATCCGTGTGTTTAGGCCACTCAGAAGACGCGGGCAGCCAGTCAGAATCTTTGTGGCAAAACTACACCTCGCTGCACCATATTTTGTGCTCCAGGGAGGCATGAACGTCCGTAAACTGTTTTTTTTTCTGTGCTCGGGTGCAAAATGTGCTCCTTTCTGTAGTGTGCCTACCTAGTTGATTTAGACATTTAAAAAAATAATCATAAATCCTCCGGTGAACTAGAAAGGAGGCAGATCACAAGGCTCACTTTTTGGCAGAATATTTTGCCAACAACTGTCAGAAACCACATTTCGTCCAGTAAGGGTGTACATTCAGCGGAAAGGTGAACGTGTTTATTTAATGATCGCAATATCGGCTTGGTCAACATTGTTGAAGATGAAAGGTTGAAACCATTTTTCATTTGGCCCCATTCCCTTTCCTAGGTAATATTTGAACAATAGCGATATAATACCCAGTTGCGTAGCCCTCACATGCATTTGTAAGCCTCCTGCTGATCCTAAGCTGTCAAACCAGAAGACGGTGACGTTTAAATATCTCTTGAAGGGACTTAGGCCCAGATTTACTCAAATCTCACACAACGCCGCGCAGCAGCCAAAAGCGCTGCGCTGCGAGAGATGCAGAGTGCAGGAGAGCGCCTTATTCACAGAGATATGGCTCTCTCCTCCCCAGCGCTGAAATTTGCCGCAGTGTGACACGCACACACCTTTGCACTCTTGAGTACAGCAATAGGTTTTGTACTGGAAGCGTACTCTTGCAGTACAAAATACCACGCTTAGACTAACTTTAAGACTTTCCCACTTAGTATATGTGCTGTACAAGGCAGAACGCGTGCAACATTGGAAAGGAAAGGAGGAACAAAAACATTTCACCTTCATAGCGCCTCTCTGGATAGGCGCTGTTTTCTGACCCTAAACCTTGTCTGCTTTTTTAAGTAAACAGGGCTCAGCATCAGAAACCTTGGGTGGTGGCATGGGAATGCCCACGGACCGCCCACGGTACACCCCCTTAGTGCTAAGTAATGCAATGCAGTGCAAAACTATGAATGGAGATTTGCTCCTTCTATGTCTGCTGCAGAATGCAGAAGGAGCAGAAAACGAGGAGAAATAACCATTTCTCCTCGTGGCATCATTCTAACGCCTCAGTTTTTGGCATTGCCTCAGATTTACAGATCCTTGTATATCTGGGGCAGTGTCAAAAAGCAATGGGTGTTGCGTGGCAGTGCCACACCCACACCTATTGCTCGCCTCTTGGCAGCAGAAAACTGCAGTGAGGAGGGCCATGATTACAAGGTGGCGTTAAGCCACGCAAAGTGGCATAGTGCCGCCTTCAGCCGCGGCCCGTGCAGGTAAGAGCGGTGTGGCAGTGGGGCTGGGTTGGGGGGGGGGATTTTGACAGACGACAACAATGGAAAAATAAATAAGTAATTAATTTCCCCTCGCCGTCGTTTGTTGAAATCTGCCCCCACCTGGCCCTACCGCCACACCGCTCTTACCTGCACGGGCCGCGGATGGCCGCCTTGTTATGTTATGTTATGTTATGTTACTGTTTTTTGAACCGCGCACAGCTACCCCAGCAAAGGGGCGTCCTGGCGCCAGAAAAGGTAAACACAACAACACAGAATGCAACGGGTTACTAAATTTTATTAAAAAGAAACGTTTTAATGACACCTCTGAACCTAGTTAAATCTTCCTCAGCACGGATGTCGTAGGGAAGAGCGTTCCAGAGCTTGGCAGCTACTACTCGAAAGGAGCGGCCACCCGTCCTGTTCAACAGAAAACGGGGAACAACAGCTAAGTTCTGGCCCAAGGATCTCAAAGAGCGAGAAGGAATGTACAGAGTTAGAAGGTTCGTGAGGATAGGAGGAGCCAAGCCTTTCAAAATTTTAAAGGCCAGGCAAAGCACCTTAAACTCAATGCGCCGCGCCACAGGCAGCCAGTGGAGAGTATGCAGTACTCCGGACACTGAGCAACGTTTGGGCAACCCAAATATTGCTCTTGCGGCGGCATTCTGCACTCGTTGTAGCCGCAGAAGTTCAGCCTTGTTCGTACCTGCAAGCAGAGCACTGGCATAGTCTATCCTGGATAATACCGAGGCCTGGACCACCAGCTGTCTCGTGCTGGCATCAAAAAATTTGAGCACCGGCCTAATGCTCCTGATAATGCCGAAGCAAGAGGCAGCCACCTTCTTCGTATGGCAGGTGAAACTAAGGGAAGGGTCCAGCCAGACCCCAAGGTTCTTTAACTCCATTACAGGAGAAGGGATCATACCTAGCTCGGGGGGCCACCAACTATCGTTCCAACATCCAGGAAGCTTACCAAACACCATCACCTCTGTCTTCTTAGTGTTCAATTGGAGACAGTTCTGATTCATCCAATTGGCCACCGAGCGCAACCCCTCACAAAAGTTGAGGGCATCCATAGCTGAGTCCCCACTTAGTGTGACCGCCAGCTGCGTGTCATCCGCATAGGAAACCATTGTCAGGCCCCAGCTTTTGACTACCGCAGCCAGCGGCCTCACATAAAGATTAAAAAGAGTGGGGCTCAGAGATGAACCCTGAGGAACCCCCGACGTGAGCGGGTGAGAGGTGGACTTACCGGGTGGTATCGCAACCTGGAAGGATCTGTTGGAAAGAAAGGAGCGGAACCAGCCTAGCGCCGACCCCCCAACCCCAGCTTCCTCTAGCCGCCGTATCAAGATGTCATGGGACACCGTATCAAAGGCGGCACTCAGGTCTAACAAAAGGTCTAAATATGAAGCAGGGCATTGTGCCACCGGAGCATCAGAAAACGTGACGCTCCGGTGGTGCAATACTCTTATAAATAAGCCCCTTTGCTTCGATTAGCGCAAAATCTTGGTAAATATACCCCTTAGACTTCGTCACTGGGGCAAAGAGAGCATTGGTCAGACCACTCTTCCTCTGTGCTTACTTCCGTAATCCCGCACATGCTGCAACACTCCGCCACAAGCGTGACTGCGCAGATATCCTCACGTTCAGCGTGTATTAATTATTCATAGGAGCCTGTCAAGCTGTTCAACTAAGCACCAAATGTTTCCACCACAGACGCAGTGCCCGCTGTGGCCCAAGTGCTTGGTGATTAGTCAGACAGTTTGATATCATTTAATGAATAATTAATCAGATCAGTGATACGTTTGGTGGGATCTGTGCGGTCACGATTCTTTAGAAGACAGAGACGTAAAGAAACTTGTGATTGCCACTCTGCAAAGTAGATGGAGGGGCCAGTCAGGAGCTCTCAAACCTGCCCGTGCACAGTACTGGAGGCCCCCCCCCTGGAGCTCAGGGCCCCCCGCACAGCGGGTGCTGTGGGGGCTATTGTTTCGCCACTGGCAGAAGAGACAGAGGCATGTCTTCCAACAGTGGCAGCCGACACGAACAAGAAGTGATAGGACAGGTGGTGGGGTGTGGGGAAGCTGGAGGGGGAACACACAAGGTTTAATAATTTATAAAAAATACTTCCCTGCAGCTGCCGGCCGCCTCACGCCTCTGTGTTCCTCTTCTTCCTGGTCCCAGAAGACACTGGGACAGCATCAGAGACTCCCTGTGCAATCTCCGCGCTGCTCTCATGCTACGACAGCAGCACCGGGATAGGCCTGAGCAGGCTGGTTTGACGCTCGCTCAGGCACAGAGAGTCAGGCACAGAGATTCAGGCACAGAGCGTCTCCAACCCAGCTGTGTCTAAGACAGCCGACCAAAGAGACATGCATCCTTAGAAGTGCGCTCCACTCCTCCCTTTCATGGCCGGGCCCTTCCACGCCCTACACATGCTGACTCAGCCAGCAGGTGAAAAATAAAAAGATAATAAAATATCATTTTATTTTTCAGCTGCTGGCCCTGAACCAGTGGGGCAACCCCTGTCTTCCAATCCAGTACTGTTTGCTGCCGAGGACATCAGGCTGAGGGAAGAGGAGATGCAAGGAGATCTGAAGGTCCCACAGATGGACATCTTCACTCCATGATCTACTGGAAGCTTGCTGCTTATCCAAAGTGGGATGATGACGTTTGAGGAGGATTTGAGGAAACACTTCACAAAACACTGAACCATAGCTCAAGAAACCAGAAGGGACTTGGAGCAAGAGATCTTTGAGATAATGTGTGCAACTGAAGGGAGCCGCACCTCAGTGAACACACTGGAAGCAGATGCCACATAATTATTTATTGTGCAGACTGCAGTGCGCATCTGACAGCTTTGCACTGGATCGCAAACTCTAACTATCTTTAATAAAAATCTGGATTTCTGCCTACCAAGTGGTTGAAAATCCTCATTTTCCTCTCCCACTGTCCACTCCAAACCATCCTTTTGAAAGCCCCCAGATTCCAAACACTAGAATCTCGTTTCATACAACCAGGGCCACTGGAATTATGTGGCAGGAGAGGGCCAAATTATGAGGCAGGGTTGAGTAAATTATGCGCCAAGGAAAGGTAAATTATGAGCCATAATGCTGCACATTTTGCATTAGTATTATTTCATGATTATATCATTTTTAAACTTGGTAACACTCTATGGGCATTGGTTACACCTCATTAGTACTAGTTTAACACCTAAATATAGCAATAAACACCACAAAGGTGAACAATCCAGCTTAGCAAAGGGTCTTCAACTGCTCTGCAACACGTTTTGCTGCATTTTTAGGTACTTTCGAACCTTTTGAGCTAGAAACTATTTATTTTGTTAAAATCTGCAGATTATACAGCAGATGATGAATTATGTGGCAAATGCAGCAAAACTATAACTATGCAAAATCACTGCGGCCGCACAATTACATAATTGGGTGGCCGTGACTACAACTTCTGGAAGAGTCAGAACCTCTCTCCATAGTGCGACCTCCAGCAATAGGCAGACACAGGCTGCTACAAGAAGCTTCAGGGGGTGCCTCCACAGTTTGAAACTCTGGGGCACTGCAATAGGCCATGGGTGTCCTGCCTATGGAAGTCTACTCTTGACCTCGGGTTATGTCTTCACTCTATGCACTGATGTCTGCACCTAGAATCGCACTTAGCATCCACAGTTTTTGGTACATGGTGTTAGTCTAACTAGACACCCGCGTCCAGAAGAAACTTATAATTTGTTTGTAGATGCCAGGTTCGAATTACCCATAGACTGAATCTACGATGACGCATTAGGAACCTGAACCAATAGCGAGTTCCAGTGGCGCGTTTCTATATCTGCTATATTTCTATATGGGCACTCCTTTCGCTTGCACCTTGAGTGCACGTTCACTCCGGCTTTCATCTGGCATTCTCCACCGTGCTGTCAGCACTTTACCCCATTCATGGTGCACCCTTTTGGGAGCAGACATCCACATAAGACTATTTAAATATTGATATTCATATGCATTTTTTATCATTGTTTCATTGATGTAATACCTTGTTATGGCTGCAAAGCTGAATAAAGGTTTTGACTGACTGACTAGTTAATAAATCTTTACATTAAACCTGAATGCAAAGATTGATACATGTAATCAGCTCCCTGTGTGGTTAACTCCAAATATTAGCCTGTCTTAAACCATGTGGTCTAAACTGTAAATGGCTAATAGGAAAAGCAGCCCTCTTTAGTGGTGGCTTAACTTGGGATGGTTGGAACATCGCGATCTTCTGAGATTTCATGGTCTCCGTTATGAAACTCAATCTGCGGATACCACTGTTCTCTGATTACCCTGGACACCCAGGATCTTGTTGTAATAAAGGTGAGTCCTGTTTTGTTTCTCATAATAAGGTACAGCACTGGACTGTCCAAGGGCCATCCTGCCACCGATTGGTGATGCTACTGCAGGACGCTGGCAATCTGTATAATGGACTACAAGGAAGTACACTGTGCAGAGAGTCCAGTGGACCCCCAGTAGGTGTGCAGAGGTAAACGCAGATCATTCTAATGCTCTTTTCGTGGTAGTGTGGGCGAGCAGTCAGGCTTATCAGAGGGGAGGGTAGTGCTACGCATTTTCTGTCACACAGAGAGGCAGTAAAATCGACACACACTCAAGAACAAATCTGAGACCAAGATGAAATAAAAATATTATACTTTTATATATATTTTTAGAAACCAAGAACTTCGCTCAACAGTTAATAAATGCTTTGTTTGTCGATCTTAACCAAATGCAGTTCAAGACACAACTGCTTACAGGTTTTAAGCAACAGTGGTCAGTACCGTCAAGCAGACGCCATTACGGTAACGGAGAAAAAAAGCATAGGGTTAGATAGCAGAGTATCACCAACACATTTACCCTCATGGGCGATGAAAGCAACGCTCCACCACGGTTGCCCAGAGTTCAATGGAAGTCCCAGGGGAGTCAGAGTTTTGGAAGTCCCAGGGCTCGGGCACAGCAAGCAGTTCTGGGTTACCGGTTCGGAGGTGCCGGCGGTCTTGGGATGCAGGATTGGTTCTCCAGTGGCAGCATTCAGCTACAGGTGCGGTGAGGTCAGTCAGTCGCGGTTGGACAGTCGTGCCCAAGTTGCTGCATTCACGCAGTCAAAGTCACTAGAAAGCGGGTACATGCTTACAGGAGCGGGGCTGTTTCCAGTGGCATCACAAAGCATGAAGGGGCCCCCCCAGCAAGATATTCTGAAGCGGCCCCCTCACAATGTTCCGCTCCCCTACCCTTCAGAAAATCATTATTTCTGTGATATTTACAGCGGTATGAACCGCCGCATACAAACTAAGTTAACATTATGAGATTGATTTACAAAGCAGGAGGCTGATAGCATGTCCTTCACTATAGAAAGATATGAAGGCCAAACAGATGGTTCTCTCATCAACAATGGTGATAAATACGCGCATGTGTCAGAACGTGTGTTATTCGGGCACATTTATATTCACTGGCATGTACGTTCAGGAGACTGTCAAACACAAGATCTATTGTATGCTCTACAAGCATTTTCTTTTCTTTTCAGGAATACAGGTTAGCAAAATTCAACTATTGCATACTTAATTTAAAAATAATAAGATTATTTTCTGATTTCACGCTGGAGGCAATTTTAGTGGCAATAAATCACTTGAATGTGATTGGATTCCTTCCTGGGTATAGTCATCTTTTATCGTCCGACCTCTCCACTCATTGGTCAATACAGTCTGAAAGAATGTGCCTGATATCTTAAATGTACTTACAACAGGACAGGCAGGATTCCACTTGAACCAGAACAGAGGATATGGGCCCAGATGTTGGTGTCACAGATATAGGCTCCTAACTTGCACTCACCAACAAATTGTGAGATCCTAAGCAAACCACTTCTTCTCCCCATACCTCAGGTCCATTATCTTCCAAATATGCAGTTATACAAAGTTTGCTGTGCTGCCACATCAACCTATTGAGTTATTCTTGTAGGGTTTTAAGTTGTAAGTTACATACGGAATTAGCTTCTTCTCTACTCAATCTAGCAGAGCCCTTTATGACATCCTACTCCCTGCTGTTACCACGACAAAGACTCGAAGAGGAGTTTCTAACGAGCTTCCTGGAAACGATTAACTTTCATCAAGAATCCTGAATACATCCTAAACATGAAGAGCGAGTGGAAGACTTGAACACAGAACTCTGCATCAGGCACATTTGCTCTCTGATGCATTTTAATTAATCGTCTCCTGCCCTTATAGTATTTGTGCGTTAATATAGGAGCATTCATACCCCTTATGCAGTTGGTTGCTTCTTCGTCATGCAGCCATTGCAGGACCATCACTTAGCACACAAGTAGGTTGCCTTTTGGAAAAATAAGAGACATAGGGGCAGATTTACGAGCCCCTTGCGAGACATTTACGCCGCCGTTGCGTCACTTCTGTGACGCAGTGGCGGCGTAAACCATGCGCCATGTTGCGCCTTATTTACAACGTGACGCATCTAGGGAGATGCGTCACGTTGTAAAGCCCTGCGCTACATTAAACCTGCGTCAGGTTTAATGTATGCAGGGTGGGCGTTCCGTCGGAAAAAGCATCGGAAAAGTGACGCAGTGAAATCTACAAGATTTCACTGAGTCACTTTTCCGACGCTGCTGCGTCAAAACCCTGCGCCTTCATGAAGCAGGCAAAAGGCATGACGCAGCATGTTCGGTATGGGCAGCCCCTGAGCATTGCTGGAGTTGCGTCGTGCTTGCGACACGACTCCAGCAATGCGCCGCCCTTATGCCATCAGATACGTCACGCATCTGTTTATCCTTGCGCCATGATGCGCTGCATTGTAAATGCAGCGCATCTGTGGTGGCGCAAGGGTAAACTTGCGTGACGCATCTTTCCTGGTGCTTCCCTGCTGATTTGCAGGGATGCGCCAGGAAACATAAATCTGCCCCATGGTGTGCATCTCAAGGTACATTAGCACAACAAAACTGACCAAACACTGATCTGTCTTAAAGAGGACTGTATAGGAAGTTTTGAAGCGGTCTCATTCAAGAGTCCTTTTAAAAACTGTGTAAAAGAGAGCGTTTAAGTGCACAGCGGAGAAGTTAAAAAGCTACATAGTAGTGATCAGGTAGCACAGTTCTGCACATCTGTCTGTAAAGTAAATGTTGACAGCTGCCATATCCAAAGTAAATTCTTGCATGTAATGAGTAGCAGGTCTTTTACTGCCTCTTGCAACCTCTGTCTTCCAATTTCTCTTAGATGCAGTTCACACATCTTAGCACTCACACAAATACACACGTCTGCTCATCAACACAAACATCTATACACACACACATTTGCACTAATAATCTCCAGCACTGTTTCTCACAAACACTTTACCACACTTTTATCCCACAAGCGTGCACATACACAATGGGTTTCACAATCATAAACACACAAGGAGCTTCAGAGAGAGGAAGTCAAGAAAGAAAAGGGAAAGCTGCAGAAGTATACTGACAAACATGTCAGCCTAGTATCTCTTAATAAGCGAAAGGAGTGAGGATAAGAGTGTGTAAGCTAGACGGGTTTATGAACTCGTGTGGGCTCTGTGTGTGACATGGTTAGATGGTACCAAGGTATCTTAAACCGTTCGGTGCGCGCGTCGGCCAACGGCCGTCATGAGCACTACCTGGCTAGTGCTGTGCACGTCCGTTGGCCGACGCAGCCCCGCCCACTCATTAAAACTCCTGCACCGCGGCGGAATTTGCGCCGCGGTTAACAGGTTAAGGGACCAAAAGCACAGGGTGTTTGCCACCGTTGGGAAAGATGCATTTTTCCACCACCGTTATTGCCCCTCATGATATCAGAGAAAAATGGAGGTAAAACTGATGCAAAGATCTGACATCTGATCTTGTGAAGACAAACATACAGACATTTTTTATGACCGCGTCTCCTATGTTTCTACGTGCTGTCAGCAATTTAACACAAAAGCATGTTTAATATTTTCTATGAAATGCTCAAAAGAAAGAGATAGGTTTTTACATGTAACTCCGTGAAGGTGCGAAGCATGCATATAAATAAACATTCTGTAAAGTCACAGCCACCATTACAGTCAATTCCTTCAGGCAGTGTCTCGTACCGTTAAGCACAGTGACAGTAAGCTGGCGAACTCATTTATTCGGCAACCCTCCAAACACCAATCAGATTAGCCAAGGAACTAATAAAAGGGAAAAGAGTGGAGGGGGGAACAAATATTAACAGTCAAGGGAACATAATGAAAGATGTATTGCAGTGCACGAGTTAGAATCATAGTTAGACCAAAGGCATTCATAAAGAGGAGGCAGCTGTAAGAGCGGTGGAGACTGCCAGGAGAGAGTGAACGTCATTGACGAGAAACAATACAGGAGGAGAGAAGCAGCAAGAGAACAAGAGCGGTCAAATAGCGAGAGACAGCAGGCCATAAAGGATGTATACGAGGAAAGAGAGACTGAACGGTGATACAGTCAAGGAAAGAGAAAGTAAAGGCGACCGAGAAGGACAGGCCATAACAAAAAGTGGGTAGAGAGAGTCAGTGAGTAATGAAGGAACACTCTTAAAGATTGTGTATGAGAGAGTAAGTGAAAGAGTTAGGGAAAAGGGAGAGAAAGACTACTGATAAAGGCAGGACAGTTGGCACAGAGCTAAAGGAAAGAGTGAGAGAAACAGATCAGAGAGGTAAGGGCAGAAAAGAGGGATATTTATGGGAAAGAGAAGAAAACAAGACAAAAAACAGAGAAAGAAACAAAAAAGCTAAAAAGAGAATGAGGGTAGTGAGGGTCAAGAGTGACCCCCTCTGAGTGAATGCTGTCTAGAGAGTAGGATTGCCTGAACTGAGGGTCATTCACAGGGCATGAAGGTACTGTATGGAGGAATGAGGAAGGGGCACCGAAGAACAGCACACCAGAGGCACCGAAGAACAGCACACCAGAGGCACCGAAGAGCAGCACACCAGAGGCACCGAAGAACAGCACACCAGAGGCACCGAAGAACAGCACACCAGAGGCACCGAAGAGCAGCACACCAGAGGCACCGAAGAACAGCACACCAGAGGCACCGAAGAACAGCACACCAGAGGCACCGAAGAGCAGCACACCAGAGGCACCGAAGAGCAGCACACCAGAGGCACCGAAGAGCAGCACACCAGAGGCACCGAAGAACAGCACACCAGAGGCACCGAAGAGCAGCACACCAGAGGCACCGAAGAGCAGCACACCAGAGGCACCGAAGAACAGCACACCAGAGGCACCGAAGAACAGCACACCAGAGGCACCGAAGAGCAGCACACCAGAGGCACCGAAGAACAGCACACCAGAGGCACCGAAGAACAGCACACCAGAGGCACCGAAGAACAGCACACCAGAGGCACCGAAGAACAGCACACCAGAGGCACCGAAGAGCAGCACACCAGAGGCACCGAAGAGCAGCACACCAGAGGCACCGAAGAGCAGCACACCAGAGGCACCGAAGAACAGCACACCAGAGGCACCGAAGAACAGCACACCAGAGGCACCGAAGAACAGCACACCAGAGGCACCGAAGAACAGCACACCAGAGGCACCGAAGAGCAGCACACCAGAGGCACCGAAGAGCAGCACACCAGAGGCACCGAAGAGCAGCACGCCAGAGGCACCGAAGAGCAGCACACCAGAGGCACCGAAGAGCAGCACACCAGAGGCACCGAAGAGCAGCACACCAGAGGCACCGAAGAGCAGCACGCCAGAGGCACCGAAGAACAGCACGCCAGAGGCACCGAAGAGCAGCACACCAGAGGCACCGAAGAGCAGCACACCAGAGGCACCGAAGAGCAGCACACCAGAGGCACCGAAGAGCAGCACACCAGAGGCACCGAAGAACAGCACACCAGAGGCACCGAAGAACAGCACACCAGAGGCACCGAAGAACAGCACACCAGAGGCACCGAAGAACAGCACACCAGAGGCACCGAAGAACAGCACACCAGAGGCACCGAAGAGCAGCACACCAGAGGCACCGAAGAGCAGCACACCAGAGGCACCGAAGAGCAGCACACCAGAGGCACCGAAGAGCAGCACACCAGAGGCACCGAAGAGCAGCACACCAGAGGCACCGAAGAGCAGCACACCAGAGGCACCGAAGAACAGCACACCAGAGGCACCGAAGAACAGCACACCAGAGGCACCGAAGAACAGCACACCAGAGGCACCGAAGAGCAGCACACCAGAGGCACCGAAGAGCAGCACACCAGAGGCACCGAAGAGCAGCACACCAGAGGCACCGAAGAGCAGCACACCAGAGGCACCGAAGAACAGCACACCAGAGGCACCGAAGAACAGCACACCAGAGGCACCGAAGAACAGCACACCAGAGGCACCGAAGAACAGCACACCAGAGGCACCGAAGAACAGCACACCAGAGCAGCAGCCAGAGAGAGGGGAGGAAAGAGAGCAGGGTGGAAACTACCTGTTGGGAGATAACGGAGAAGGAGTGACCCACGGAATAAAAAGCGGGGCAACCAACAGGGAAAAGGAGGGATATTGAGTTGGGAGTAGAGATTTGCAAGGTGATGGGAGGACACTAGGAATAAGTATATTGAATGCAGCGTGACTATGCTATTTTAACGGTTGGTTTAATTTTGAGTAGCAGAGCTCTACGAGCATTTACGCATGTTTTTTGTGCTTTCCTACCACAAGAAAACATACATTTTAAAGAAGTGCAGTGCACTCATTGTAGTGCAGTTTGAGAAAGGGAGAAGCTGTCCCCTCTTTCTCACCCAGCTTTCAATAATTATGGAGGAAAAACATACATGTAAAAGGAGCAATGTCCGCTATTGAAAGGATCATTGGGATAGAGCTGCAGGCCAGGGATCTGAACCATAGGGCGGCCCTGCTACAATGCCTGAGCACTGACAGTCTGAGCCGACAGCCTGAGCCGACAGCGCCGCTGCCAGAGTCTCCAAATCTGAACCAAGCTTGGTCCTCCTCTACATTCTCAGAGCAGCGTGATCAATCCACATTGGCGGCAAATGTGATTCTGCTTGAGGTTGGAAATTCTCAACTGCGCAGTGTGCTGGTGGTAATGCAGGTGCATTTACTTGGAATCACAAGAGGTACCCCACAGTTTGAGATAATGGTAAATAAACCCTGGTTAGGTATGGGACGGTGATTACTGAAGCATCCTAATTATTTCCCACTGGGTTGTGGGAAAGGAAAGAATTCCTTTTGTTTTAATTACCCTCACACACCCTAGTGGTGTAATGCTTCATCATCGGGTCACCCTGACTCCTAAAGCCAGGGTGGGCTCAACCGTGTTTCAGGGAGCTCTTGGTAGATGTGGCCAGGGGGTCCTAAAGATAAAAATCCTCAGATGGTTCCCGGTATCCCTTTATTTTTGGAATCCTCTGGGATATTAAAAATTACAAGCATATAAAGGGTCACTTGGATGTTTGTGCTCCTATGACCCTAGTGCTAACATGTTTCAGCCCACCAATTGGCCCAAAACATGTCTTGGGCTTTCTTCAGGGCAATAAATGTAGAAGTTCCCTTCCTGGTTATAGCAGTGGATAACTATCACGCTACTCCTATTTCGTGATAAAGGGCAGATAGCTGCTCCTTTGGTGAAAAACAAAAGACAAACTTATCTATAGTTTAGAGGATATTATTCCTTCTTCTCCATCTGTAGGCGCACTTACTTGTCAGATCTCACTTGTTTTGGGGGCAGAACCTACCTCTGAAAAGCCAGACCAAGCAATGCAAGGAGTCACTCCTATCCAGATTCCATCCGCTGTCAGGCATTGTTAAAACACATGCCTTTGTTCAGTACTTGCCGGGGGCCCAGTGAACAATGCCCTGTGGGGGCTTCTGGGGTTTTTTGTTAAGTCGGGTGTGACCAGGTAAGGAAGCATAATGAATGATTCTGTGGTATGGGCCCAATACCCCCAGTGCCTGCCAGGTCCTCCGTTTTTTTTTGTAAACCAACTTTATTGAGTTTTTCCTTGTCAGCACAAATTTACAGTGTGTCAAAGTCCTCTTCTGCCAGTTCCTCCATGCCTCCTTCTCTTACATCAAGGTAAAAAGAAAAGGGCTGTTGGTGGAGTCACCCGTTTGGGGGAGACCAGCTAGTCCAGCGCTAGCCTCACTACTTTAATCCCCAGGAATCACAGCCCTTCAGCAGCTGAAGGATGCCAACATGGCTGGGGAGAAGGCTGCCGCAGAATGCATGAGACCCTTTTGCTCTTTGCTGCTTGCCACCTGTGTAGTCTGACTCCGATACTGGACTCTTACTGAGGGTGCAGGCTGGATGTGGGAGGGTCTGCAGTCTAACACTGGATCCTGCTGTAGTCATCCATCCAGGCCTTCTTCACCCACTCCTGCAATTAAACAACCCTGGCCTGGTTTCCTGTAGAATCAGTGGCTTTCTAAAATGTAACAATAAAGGTTTACATTTGTGCAGAGCAGTGTCAACTTATCCCACTGTCTCTGCACAAAGAACAGAGCAAGTTGCGGTCTCCTGCATGATATCAGGACAAGCAAGGTGCATGGCTGAGGGGTCCTGGGGCCTCCTGCACCACAGGTGGGTGTGGGGGTTTAAGCCCCTTTGGGTGCACGCACATGCACACACACCTACACACATATTTCTATCATCTGTCTTTCTGTCTCATCATTGCTTATTCCTTTGAACTTCCGTTTGACCTTCTCCCTGGCCGCCGCCCTCTTGACTGCTTCCAGTGCTCAGATTCACAGACAAATCCTGGGGTGCCTTTCCTTCCAGGCCACTCTACAGGGGCCAGAAACAAAAGCTATAAATTGCAACTGCTTCCTTTTTGTGCCTGAGATAGTCACAGCACTGCCACCTGCCCAAAGAAAGGCTGAATCTAAACACGAACAGGTGTGTATTGCGCGGGCCTGTAGGCCCTACGCAGTGTGAGGCAACGCAGTGACATGCGCTGTGTTGCTTCACACCATACCTACAAGGCCACGAAAAGCCACGATGGTCAACTTTACATGGCCTTGTAGATATGGGTAAGCCCGGTGCACCGCCGGCACATCATGGAAAGTGAAGTTCCAGCGGTGCACTGGGCTTCTAACCTCTTCCACGCAATGGTGCTGGAACAGATTACCGAGTGCGGGTCTCTGCCATCCATAATACACCACTGATGTCACAGGGATGGTGAAAAATCCAAGCATCGCACAAAGAACAAGTGTAGCCAATGAGCCACGCCAGCCCACATCAGGTGGTACGGCGTGGAATGTGTTCAGTGGTGCATTATGGGGTACGCAGTCACAAATAAATGACTAAAGTATGATGTGGTAGCACGCGCTGATCATTTTCGATTTAAATGGTCTCTTGACGTGTCTTCTCAATTTGCATCAGACATACAGTTTTACTGATGAAGCTAATGGGGCACAAATGACAATGTGCGGAAATTGCATTTGACAAATTCTTTATCATTTGCTCATCTCACAATTAAAGTGTCTAGAATTATTTTTGATCCTATTCAAATCTTGTCATCACATTTCAGAATTACAAAAAAATGAATGTGCTTCATTTGTCCTTTTCTTGATGGGGATATATTTTGAACTAATTGAACAGCTCATTTACAGGTATTTCGGGTTTGTCGGATGCTAGGAAACGTCTGACAACCTCCCCTTAACATGTGACAGCCTTTCTTTGACTTGACATGTGACAGCCTTTCCTTTAGCACTCTCTGTACCCCTGCAAGATTGCTGATTCACATTACAAAATCCTTCCCTTTGCAGCCAGAGAAAGAAAGGTAAACACCAATCTTTCTTGTGAAAGCGAAGCAGCAATTACCTGAACTTTGAAATCCATCTTTGAATACACACCAAGTGTGACAAGATAAAAACAGAATTTAAAGGCCTCTCTATTGCATGTTCACCTTTTGAAGTCCAGCATGGTTATTTTGGGGGTGCTGCAGGGCCTCAAATACCCGTATTTGAAGCACCCATGCTTCCAGATATGCATTCTCTCGTCCATTATCACAGAATATGGAAAGGAAGTGACCAATGGACTCCGAAAGCCTCTGAGAAGCTACAAACCTATCCACAAGCACTCACCAGAGCCTCTGGACCAGTGTCAATACTGGAGAGCATCAGAGGAGATCTGTTACCTGCCCAATAGAGGCCAGAAATACATGTCCACAACTTGTTGGTGGCCAGTGGAAGAGCACACACTGCCGCTCCGCTGATGCGCCTCTAACTTTGCACTGGAATAATGAGAGTCCCCATAAAATACTGTCCATCATTGCTACTGAATAATACTCAACAAATTCCAATGGAGTTGTGTCATCACAGGGGCTAGTCCAATCATGATGGGGCCCTCCGGGTCCTGCATGGTTTATTGTTGTCAGAAATCCTTCACAGTTTACGGATCCCAAGTATGTGCTGATAGCAGACAGATTCACCTCACCTCATCCACACTCCCTAGCCTACATCCGAAGACAGATGATGAACGATCTGCTACTTCAAAGGACGTAGGGACTTATGTACAAGCACTGTGCACTGCCTGAAAGTCACTTTTTTATGTTGCTGTGGCGCAGAGTGCAGAGCCATATGTACAAGGCCACGAAAAGCCACCATGTTTGGCTTTTCATGGCCTCCTAGATATGGTGTAAGGCAACGCAGCACAAGTCGCTGCGTTGACTCGCACTGTGTCGCGTTAAGCGTGCCGTGGGCATTGTCGTGGGTGTTACCACTCAACGCCCATGGATTTTGACACATTCCCAGATTCACAACATAGCATAAATCAAGGAATGCGTCAAAACCGTGCACCTCCCCAGGGGTGGCGTCACGAGGAGAAAGAACGTTACTTTTCCTCATGTTTTCCTCTTTCTATTTGTGCTGCACACATCGGAAATGTCCCTTCCTGCACAAAAACAATCATTCCTACAATGTGGACACCTTGCACCATGGTGCAAGGGTGCTTGTGTTGGCGCAACGCAGCCCTTTGTGCACCAGCGCAGTGGAAGAAGACAGAAATGCACCGTATCGCACAGATACAACACATTTCTGCCCTTTTCTTTTGATGCAGGATAGTGCAGCAAAGAGACACGCAGCACTGCTGTCCTGTGTCATAAGGTTGTAAATGAGACCCCTGAAGTGGAAATAATAACAGCCAGATTTTGCAAAATGTCACGAAATGCAACATAGCAAGACAACTTGCAGTGCTGCACTACGCTTCATGACCGGGAGCGAGCAGAAATATTATATACCTACTAAGATAAGAGGCATTCCAGCTCTCTCCCTGCGCTGGTGCACTCCGTGCAGCCTGGCGCCACCGCAGGCACCTGTGCGCCATGATGCAAGGGTGACTGCGTCACAGCCAGGATTGTTTTTGTGCAAGAAGGTGTCCCTTCCTGCACACAAGCAGCTCTTTGAGGCATTCTCCTCTTTCTTCTGTAGCACACATAGGAAGAGGAAACAACTAGCAGAAATAAAGATATTCCTCCTAGTTGCGCATCTGTTGGGAAGGGGTACCATTTTGACTCATTCCCAGGTTTATAAATGTTTATAAGTCTAGGAACGTGCCAGAATCCCTGGACGGATGCGTGGGAACGTCCATGGAATGCCTTCCCAATGCAGAATGACGCAAGGCACAGATTTGCTTGACTCTGGATTCACTAAACCACGCAGAGCCATGCAAGGTGGCTTTGTGTGGCTTAGTAACTCTCACTTAAGCCCATGCGTTGCCTTACATCAACTTGTCACATTCCAGCATCTAGTGCCCCCAAAGGAAGTCCAACAGCGAAGAGTGAACAACAAGCATTTACAATGCAATGGTCTCGGCATTGTTAAAGTTAGAGCTATTGGCATTGCTCCACGCCTCACCTCGTAATCAGTTGTTTCTCTTAGTCTGGTAGTCTGTTCCTTTCCTTCGCTCCTCGTCAGCAGTGAAACTGCATTAACACAGCTCAAATCATCTTCAGGTGACGGTGCATCAACTCTGCGGGTAGCCCCCCCAGGAGTTCAGTGGGGATCCCGTCCAGAAGCTCGGGAGGAAGCCCCTCCAAGACATCTGCTGACAGACCCTTACCCACTGACTCCCAGAGCAGAGGGTCCGTGCCCAGGTAGAGCGCCTGAGCGTGCTTCCCCCCTCCGCCCAATGCCTGAAGCATCTCCTGCCACTCGTTCTTCTCCTCCTCAGCACGCAGCAGCAACCGATTCCTGCCCAGCAAGGCCCCCCGGGCTAGGGCGACTAGCTGCAACCAGCGGGCGGGCAGACCAATTAACAACCGCAGCAGCAAGGCGGGTAACGGCCGAAAAAGCCGTGCCAGAGCGCGGAACCAGGCACCAGGGCGTCCGGGAGAAGTGCTGGGGCCATCCATCCCGTCCCCTCTCGGAGCCCGCCCAAGACGGCACGCCTCAGACCCGATAGCCTGGAACTTCGGCATTTTGCTGTGGCCCTGCCGGGCACTGGGGAGTCTCGGGTGCGAGGACGAACAAGGTGCTTAAACGGGTGCCCTCCATGCTCAGGCGACCTCAATGCGCCTTCTGCGTAACCATAGGCCTTTCTCAGGAAAATGAACGGGAGGCACTTCCGAGGGGCGCTGCTTCCGATTGGTCAATTTAGGGGCTCGTGGCGACTTATCCTTAAGTTCCGTAGTGGTCGCGAGGCCAACTGTCACCAGCAGCAGGGGAGTCAAAACACTATATTACGAAGGCGCGAACCCAAATCCTCGCAGCAGTAATCCGGAGGTCAGCATACTCAAAGGACAAGGGTGTAGGGCAGCTCCGTTCCTTGCTGATTTTATAGGTTGCTTAAACGGCCGCGTCGAAGCCGGGTTTCAGTATTGTAAGGGACTTAGATGGCCCCTCCTCATAGCGTGGCGGGCGGCTTCCCAGGCTCTCGGACATACGGCAGCCCCCTTCCGTGTCCGACAACTGCTGGGCCTGTACGATGAGGAAGATGGCGTCGCAGCGGAAGTAGGCTGTCAGGAAAGGGTCAAGGAGTTTTGTGGCCGGAACTGGCGCCTGTCACTAGGTGCCGCCGCTCTGCTTTCTAACGAATGCTTCCAACTGAGGCAAGCGGGTCTGATTTCGGCCTCCGGTAGCGGGGCTGCATGTTCTGCAGAGAGGACCGACCTACCTCCCTGCTGCTCCCGCAGATAACGATCCTTCTCTTTTTCTGTGAATACAGTTGGTTCGTCTCTCTATTTCAAGAGCGCGTTCACGCTATTCTAATATAACTCACAAAGCCCTGGTTTATGTGTCCGCCCCTCCCTCTTTAGTGTGGGTTGCATCAGCGGAGCGGTGCTGCGCATGCGATGTGATTAAGGCAACCCTTGAAACCAGGCGTGCGCCAAATTGTATTCACTGCATTGCCGTGTAAGGGGTGACAAAAATCACGTTCACATAGTTAAAGTGAGTGAGCAAAGAAATGCACATCGACAACGTACACACTTTACAGTGAGGGAGGGGGAATACAGCCACCGCTCTGTACCTTTGCAGACTCCTGTCTGCCGAGGATAAAAAAAATGCTCCGTTCCCAGTCCCGCCGCGCACGAAATGGCCGAACCTTCGGATTCCAAAAAAAAAAAAAAAACACGCCCACCAGCGAAAAAAGGGCCGGGCTGCGAAAATTCGAAAAGTTGCAAAAAACACGCCCCCGAATCCGAAAAGGACGGGGCCTGTTCGGAGAGACAAACCTCTTCTCCAATGGCTGGCCAGCATTCAAGAGGCCAGCCAATGGAGAAGAGGGGAGAAGAGGGGCGGGTTCAAGCCCCTCTTCTCCAAGTCATTAAATCTCGCGAGCGAGACTGCGCAAGCGCAGCCTTCGCTAGCCGAGACCTAAAAAGGCAAACCCATCTTTTCACCTCCAATGGTATGGCTGTACAAGAAGTCCATTCCAAACCCATAAAGGGACGAAAGCGTTGTTGAATTGCACGATCAACTGAAGGACTGAAGGAGAAGGCTCTTCTGTTGATGTAGCTCCTTCTTACCTACATTTGTGTCCTGACACTATAGCACGTTTCCTGAACCCTGTTCTGGCCCTATAGCCCCCTCAGTCTCTGACTAGTATTATATCCCTGAATTACTCTTTAGATGTGAATTTGATGATTCATCCCTGATTTCATGCGGACATTTTGTCCGGGATTCAAAAACTCCTCGTCTTTGCGGCACGCTGAATACAGTTTGCCTTCTGGTGCCTGTAGCCCTTAACTCATAGATGAATACATTGAATTGCTTGTACCAGATGGCAAAGATAATCCTGGACGGACTAAGCGTTTTCACTTGAGAAGACTCCATCCTAACCCTTGCTCAAGATGTTTCTCCGCCTTCTCTAGTTTCCTATATCTATTGTTCTGTCCTAGTTAGTTTCTTTAGCCTGGTCAGTCCCTGTTGCCTCTCCCTTGTTTCTAGCATCCCCTCCTGACTCTGTTTCCCCTGAGCCCTCTTCCTGGGTTGTTGCTCTCATTCGGACTCCCTTTTCCTAGAGCTCAGTCCTGTCTTTCCAGATCTTTGTCCAAGTGCTCAACCTCTCCTCTTCTGATCCATAATTTCTGGGACTAGGATCACACATTCCTTTAAACCCTATTCCTGCATCCTCTTCCCCTCTGTCCAGGCTCTGTGCCCTGGCTTGTATTTGTGTTACAAGTATTGTTATTACAGCTTTCATGCTTTTCTTGGATTTAATCTGCCAGGCTTCTGTGTTATACTCAGGGCCAGGGAAGGGCCAAGCTAATGCAGCAGGGTTGAGTAAGTTATATGGCAAGAAAATGGAAATTATGCGGTGTAATGCGAGATATTTTATGCTTGTAATACTTCATTATGTTGTCCTTTTTAGGTCTCGCCTAGCGACGCAGCGCATGCGCTGCACGCCTTGGCGAGTTCTATTGTCGTTGATTTCTTTGCCGAAGGGGGACAGGAGATGTGCACGCGAACGGAACACAGGAGATGTGCACTCGTACGGCTGACGGCATTAGCACAAGAGACAGCAGATGTGTGCGTACGGAGGACAGGAGATGTGCACGCATACGGCTGACAGTGTTCGCACAAGAGACAGCAGATGTGCGCGTACAGACAGGAGATGTGCACGTGTACCACTGGCGGCGTTTCAGCACAAGGCGTGCATGGCGCGCTTTCACTTTCTTTTGTCCCGTTCTCCCCCTGGCATCCGCAACCCCCACCGTAAGCCCCCCCAGCAGTCCAAGAACAGTCTCCCCTGTTGCAAACATACTTGTCCCTGTAGCGGTGCAAGCGAAAGCGTTTGGCGGCCTCGGTTTCCGGCGCTTTCAAGCATTTGTGAAAAGCGCGAAATATAATGACGCGCGCCCTTAGGACGCGGCCCCCCGGGAACCCGGTCACGCCCCCCTTGGTGGTCCTCATCGATGGAGTAAACGTGACTGCAGCGGGAATTACTTCCGGGGCAGCGTCGTGACGTCACTTCCGGCCGGAGCCAGCAACACCGAGGGGGAGGAGTGGGCGTGGGCCTGTTTAGGGCAACTTGCCCTGGTCCTCGCCCTCTCTTCCTTACTGCACCGGGATGCAGGGGTCTCCTTGAATCTCCCACCCACCCGTCCCTAAACGTAGAGATTGGGGAGGTGTTGGATGTGGAATAGAGAGTGGCGGTAAAGAGGCCACATAAATTGCCTTTACATTGTTAAAGGGAGTCCTCCTGCATACTCCTTAGGCCAGCACTGAGGGGGAGAGACGGTAAGCTCACCCCAGAGAGAATGGAGACAACGGCTGGGGGCAAGGGCGCCAGTTTACAAAATAGAGTATGGGGCATCCGCCCCTGGTTATTCCCTACGAGCCCAGATGGGCATCCTGGTGGTAGAGGGGTGGGCCCCTCAGGTGGCGGACATGGACCAGATGGCAGGGGCTCACCCCTCAAGGACGCAGGTGGGTTGCGCCTTGCGTGGTTCTCAGTTTGTTGGGGGACGCGAGCCAGAAGGCCCCTTAGTGCTGGAGCAATAGACAATGTTCTTCGTGTAAATAAATTGAGTTCTGTCCGACTTGCGGATGGATCATGAAGTTATAGGCAAGTCATATGTAAATATTGCTTAGCGATTGAATTTGATAAATCCATATTGTATCAAATTGTATGAATTATATATTGTCATGTTTGTGTGATGATTTGTAATAAACATGGTCTTTTTTACCCATAGCTCTGGTCGTCAAGTATTGATTTGTGGGTTTGGATGGAGGCGGGGCCGGGAGCCATCCTGGGGGATACGAGTCCTATAAGATCGCGTTCGAGTTATTGTTCCTTAACTTTGTGTAATTTGTGAACTTAATGTTTCCCTTGTCTTCGCTGCTTTTTTTTTGTTTGCGATAAAGTGTCACTGATAACTGTTGAATGCCACTGATACATAAAGTGAAATTATTAAATGTCACCTACGCACTCTGAAACCTTGGCAGCTGTGTATATTGCCGTTATTACAGGACTCCGGCTATTGTGTGCATGGCGCCAACTCCTTCATTCAGGTGGCGCTCCCTGCCATGCCTGGTGAAGCAGCCTGCCCTCCCACCAGGCACAGACCAGATTTTGCCGAACCGCCCAATAGGGTATAGCCAGCTCAACCCTGTAATCCTTATCTAAGAAATTCCTTTCCTCGGACTGCCCCCTATCTCTCCTCTCACCCTGAAACTAAACCTGGTGCGGCCTCTTCCCCAGCCACCTAAGTTAGTGTACCCTGCCCCCCCCCCAACCTCCGTCGCTCGCCCTGGCGTGCTTTTATCTCCCTCAAACCCTACTCCGTGTGTATGCGTTCGCTACCGTATTCCCGTTACTTCACCCCTGGACAAATGCCCCTTTTCCATCCTATTCCGAAGACCATTTATTGCGCCCCAAGACCAACAGATAGTGATCCCCCCCGAAACCGGAACCCCCACCCCAATCCGCAAAGCCAACCAATTTGCACACATAGCCAGTGCCTCCCCCCGAGACCCAGACTCTGCCCACCACTACTCACAGCAACATGCTCCTGATCCCCCCCTTGCCATCTGCACCCTCCAACGTGAGCCTCCCGCAGTCCAGGAAACAATTTCCCTCCCTAAGCGGCACCCCTGTCCCCATACCTCCTGCTCTCTTCCCGTGCCTTGTGACCTTCCCCACATCACTCATCCATCCAAATTAGCACCCAGACCCTCCTCGTCCTCCCGCTCACCAGCATTCGCCCAAACCTGACCTGCGTTAACAACGGCCACCCTACACTTTTTTATTCAAACCCTACCGTGCCCACCCTATGCAACACCCCCATGCCCCCGCTCGCTGTTCCACTCTTGCTGCCGGCTGACCCTAGGGGGTGGTGGGTGGGGGGATGGGACCAAGGGAAGGAATGCTGCCCTCCATGCGCGCCGCTGCATTGTCCGCCAAATGGCACCTGTGCCAAGCGTCAGGTGACTCCCCACCCTCCACTCCGCAGAACTGCCCATACTGTTTGTCCTAATGTCCCCAGTTCCCCACACTACACTTCATGCACTGTCACCTTTGCAGGCGATCGTCTGCCCTGGACCACCTGCGCCAACAACCCCCAGTCCTCCTCGCCTTTTGTTTTTTACCGCTATGACACCCCTCCCCAGACAGCGCCCACCCCCCCACCCCGCATCTCCGGAGCACCCGTAGGAATTGCAACCCATCCAACCTGCCTCAGAAGGATGAAAACTAAGGGCACAAAGACTACATAACTTATGCCCACATCCCCTTATGCCAGTCCTTTCAAGTCCTCTTCCCCCGCTGCCCCATGAGCACCGCTGCTTCCGGACTGTGTCCATACCCCACCCTTCGCCATAGCACCAAAAGGTTCCGTAGTGCCAACCAACCTCCAACTCCAATGCAAGCCAGAGTAACTGTAATACCGATCCCCGAAACACCCCCTCTTGCCGGACAGAGGTCGAATGTTGGCCTGTCTTCGGACACGTTGCTGCTTCATCTTTCAACCTTGGGACAGTGCCCGCTTTTTTTCCGGCGGTAAAGTGAGGGGAGTTTTTAAAGTGAAGGGTGACAATCTAGCTGGGTACCGGGAGTGTGAAAGGAAAGGCTGTAGAATGTAGTGGTTTGTTCTAGCTCAAAAAATGTGACTACCTGCAAAATATATCTGCAGAAATGAAACGCATATCTTTGGAGCTCTGATAAGGAGTGTAAAAGGTTGTGATCTGATCATGACACATTGTGGTGTGTAAATGATGAATATTCACTGAAACTAGTTTCCCACACCATTTGTGCCATACGTAGTTTGTATGATTCAAACTGACGCCTGTGTAAACTTGGTGCCCATTTAAACAAGCATTTGCAATGCAATAGGTCTTGCATTTGCAATGCAATAGGTCTCGCATTTGCAAGAGTTTGAGCTGTTGGCATTGTAAATGACTATGCCTTTTATTAATTTATTTTGAAAACCTGCAAGCGGTGCGCAAACACGCACTTTGTACAGATAGTCCTTGCTTACGAGAAGCAAGGCTGGCAGTAAAAGAGGCGCCGTTATTGCCAGCCTTGCTTCTCGTAAGCAAAGGCTATTAGTACAGAGTGCATGTTTATGCACCTCTTGCAAAAACAGATAAATAAAAGGCATTGTCATTTACAGGGCTTTAAGTGGGCCAGGTCTCACCGGGTCTGAGCACCGGCAGTTTTTTTAAGGGGGCCTGGAAACGGGTCTCTATCGGGCTCTCTTTTGTGTCCTGGCACAGGCGGCCCGTTTTTTTTCCCGGATTTGCAGTGACAGCAGCACTTCGATGTGCGCGTGGTGCAGAGGCGCAACTAGAGCCAAATTTCGGGGGGGGGGGGGCTAACCAAAAATTTCGGGGGGGGGCTGAATCTTTAAACAGTAGGCAGAGTGGTGCTGATTTCGGGGGTGGGGGGGCTCAATCTAGGCAGAGTGGAGCTGCACGGGCTCTTAGAAGGGGTGAAACAACAGCGAGGCCTCATTAACATGCAAATGGTCTTTTTAAAGATCTGTGAAGTGCTCGGGCGCGGCTTTGTGCCTGCCCGGGAAGCGGTCTCATCCCGGGCTGCCACACACGAGGGGGGGGGGGGGGGAGGGCGCTGAAGCCCTTTGAGTTCAATGGGTGTTGCGCGCCTGGCGTGGTGAGCCTTGTAGAGAAAGGGAAATCCTTTAAAGAGAGTCTTTTTCTCTATGGATTTCCCTTCTGTTTTTGAAACTCAGGAGCAGCAACATTGTCGTGGTGTCACTTTTTCAATATTATATACAAGCTATAGTTGCTGCTTATTTATCTTATGCAACTAACAACCACTGACAAAGCCAATAGTCCTGACACGTAGGTATGATGTGACTTGTATCATATATCTGGACGCAATGACAGAAACAGCAAAATACAAGTCGGGCAGCACACTATGCTAAACACAGATTTTTAGCTTACGTGTTTTTAAGCCACGCCCTTAATTACATTGACCACGCCCCTTTGGGAGACCGCTTAGTTTTTTCCTCCCACTTAAAGCCCTAGTCATTTATAATGCGAATAGCTCAAACTCTCGTAAAAGCGAGAGCTATTGCATTGCAAATGCTTGTTACACTTGTTAACACTGCCTGGGCATGGGCTGCGCCTCATTAGTATCTGTTTAACATCCAAATATAGCGATAAGCAACACAGAGGGCGCCAGTCAGCTTTGCAAGGAGCTTTCCACTGCGTGCCCACGTGGATCGCTGGGCTTTTAGTCACTTTTGAACCCTTTAAGCTAGAAACAATTAATTTTGTTAAAATGTGCCGATATTGCAGCAGATGATGGGTCAGGTGACAAATGCGGCAAATCTATAATTATGCGTAAAACCCCACAGCCGCACAATCGCATCGTTCCAGTGGCCCTGGTTACACTTCTATGTCTTTTCCTCTATATCACAAGTTGTCTGCATTGTGTACGTTTCTTTCACAGAATGTCTTACCACTTCTTTCCGATTTACTCTAGTTCGTTCTTTACATCTACCACCCCACTCCCCTGACCCCCTGACCCCCCCCCCCCCCCCCCAGACAGCCAGCTCTTCTTAGTAACTGTTCCAGCCCTGATCTCAGCGTGTGTTCTTGGCTCACTGCCTCCAGCGCTTTGAAGCGGCTCTGTTGGCATGCGGGGCTTTAAAACGCGCAATAAACAGTAAATAAAATACAATTGTTGTGGAGTGGAAGGTACTTGAGTTTTTGGGGTGCCGCATATTTGGATGTTATTATTTTACGCACTTTTGAGTCCTGGAAAGTTCGTCTCCACGATCTTCGCACTTTGAATACGTTTTGATACCATGTTTGATAAAAACATTTCCACGAACCCCCGAGCACCTCCGGCGGCGCGTGCTCCGCGCAGCGGGATCCGTCGTGCACCGGCGGCGACACGTGTCGGGAGCGCCTACCTCCGAGCGATGCTTTAATGAGCTGTCTCTGCGTGCTCGCATCTGAGAGCCCCGGAGACCGCCGACAGGTGACATCCCGGCGCCTTTTATACAAAGTGATGTGCCGATGGTGTGACTGCGGGGGGGGGCGGAGGAGGGCGTGTCGCACTGCTTTGAGGGGAGGCACCCCCGCAGAGGGCTTCACATACACCGCTCTCAGCGAGGCCCTTTTCTTCCTTCCTGAACACTCTTTGCAGACAGGTTAGGGCTCACAGGAGGGAGTGTGCACGAGGATACCTCTGCTGGGTGGGGGAAGCTTGCACTGCTGGTACCTGCTATACACATGTCCTGGATGTGAGCGAAGATGGCACCTTTGGTGCCTGATATATACATGCTCTGTATGTGAGGGAAGCCTGTACTACTACTAGTACCTGCTGTATGCATGTTCTGTATGTGAGGGAAGCCTGCACTACTAGTACCTGCTGTATGCATGTTCTGTATGTGAGGGAAGGTTACACTGCTGCTGGTACCTGCTGTATACATGTTCGGTATTGAAGGGAACTTGTACTACTGCTGGTAGCTGCAGTATACAGGTTCTGTATGTGAGGGAAGGTTGCACTGATGCTGGTACCTGCTGTATAATATTCTGTATGTGAGGGGAACCAGCACTACTGCTGGTAGCTGCAGTATACATGTTCTGTATATGAGAGAAGCTTGTACTGCTGCTGGTATCTGCTATATACATGTTCTGTATATAAAGGGAGCTTGCACTGCTGGTGTTTGCTCTGTACATTTTCTGTACGTGAAAGACACTTGCACTGCTGATACTTGCTGTATACAAGTTCTATATTTAGAGGGACGCTTCTACCTATGATGCCTGCTGTATGCATGTTCTGTATGTGAGGGAAGCTTGCACGGCTGATACCTGCTGTATACATGTTGTGTGTGTAAAGGAAGCATGTACTGTTGTTTTCTATGCACTACTTGTTCTGTGAGTGTGGGAAGCGTGCACTGATGTTTTCTGTGCTGTTCCTGTTCTGTATGTGAGGGACGTGTGCACTGTTAGTACCTGCTATACACATGTTCTGGATGCGAGGGAAGCTTGGACTGCTGGTTCCTGTTTTATACATGTTCTGGATGAGATGGAAGCTTGCACCGCTGATACCTGCTATACACATGTTCTGCATGTGAGGGAAGCTTGCACTGCTGATACCTGCTATACACACATTCTGTATGTGAGGGAAGCCTGATCTGCTGCTGCCATTCTGTGACTGTCCTGTGTGTTAAGGGCGCTATTTCGCAACAAACCTCTTCTTAAGTAGATTTTGCAGCACAAAAACCTCAATCACACACACTATACATTCACCTGCCTTCAAACTCTATGTTGTGTGTAACCCAAAATGGCTTCACGTTGCCTACTTGCCCACAGTCCATGTCATGTGAACCATCTCAGTGGATACAAACATTGGCATAGCCTATAGGTTTGGCTTTAATGTGTCCAGTTTTATAAACACAGATATTCATAAATGCTTGTTTATCACAATTAAGTCTTCCTATTGGCTTTATCAATGCTGAGGGAAAGTAGCAAACAAGGGTTCTTCTCTGTATAGAAGGCATACCGGAGATAAATAATTCAAGTGGCAACCAGTGCATTAGTGTGGTGCAGAGGGTTATCTAAGGATTTACATTCATATATATAATAGTCAGGCTACCCGTGGGCAGCCCTTCTTAGCTCACCTTGACATAGAAGGAGTTCGCTGGCTGTGTGATTCCACATCTGTGGGTTGTAAACTGATCATGACGGTAGAATCATCTCCCAGGGCTGTGGGATGATATAATCTTGGAAATAGTCATGTGTTCAACTGTCTTCGGAAGTGTATACGTTCCTGGATGCTTAGCATCTTGGTTGATAGTGAATTCCGGAGCTTGGCGACTTGTACTGAGAAAGCAGTGCGCCCTATGGATTTGTGGTGTGTGAGGTTGGCCATCCATGAGAGAAACAACACATTTCCAAAGTTTTCATCACCAGGTGACATTGAGAATTACTTTGAAAATCCACGGCAACTCCTATTTTTTCTCTTGACTGTCCAGAGTCCACTTTATACAAACCTGCACATGGGACAAAGATCCCGTTTTCAGTGCACGTGGCGGGACATAGATCCAGTTTTCAGTGCACGTGGCAGGACAAAGATCCAGTTTTCAGTGCACGCGGCGGGACAAAGATCCAGCTTTCAGTGCACGCGGCGGGACAAAGATCCAGCTTTCAGTGCACGTGGTGGGACAAAGATTCACTTTTCAGTGCACATGGCGGGACAAAAATCCAGTGTTCAGTGCACGTGGCGGAACAAAGATTCAGTTTTCAGTGCACTTGGTGGGACAAAGATCCAGTTTTCTGTTCACGTGGCGGGACAAAGATCCAGTGTTCAGTGCACGTGGCGGAACAAAGATTCAGTTTTCAGTGCACGTGGCGGGACAAAGATTCAGTTTTCAGTGCACGTGGCGGGACAAAGATCCAGCTTTCAGTGCACATGGCGGGACAAAGATCCAGTGTTCAGTGCACGTGGCGGGACAAAGATTCAGTTTTCAGTGCACGTGGCGGGACAAAGATTCAGTTTTCAGTGCACTTGGTGGGACAAAGATCCAGTTTTCAGTGCACGTGGCGGGACGAAGATTCAGTTTTCAGTGCACGTGGCAGGACAAAGATTTAGTTTTCAGTACACATGGCGGGACAAAGATCCAGCTTTCATTGCACATGGTGGGACAAAGATTCACTTTTCAGTGCACGTGGCGGGACAAAGATCCAGTGTTCACTGCACATGGCGGAACAAAGATTCAGTTTTTAGTGCACGTGGCAGGACAAAGATCCAGTGTTCAGTGCACGTGGCGGGACAAAGATTCAGTTTTCAGTGCACGTGGCGGGACAAAGATCCAGTGTTCAGTGCACGTGGGGGGACAAAGATCCAGTGTTCAGTGCACATGGCGGGACAAAGATTCAGTTTTCAGTGCACGTGGCGGGACAGAGATCCAGTGTTCAGTGCACGTGGCGGAACAAAGATTCAGTTTTCAGTGCACGTGGCGGGACAAAGATTCAGTTTTTAGTGCACGTGGTGGGACAAAGATCCAGTTTTCAGTGCACGTGGCGGGACAAAGATCCAGTGTTCAGTGCACGTGGCGGGACAAAGATTCAGTTTTCAGTGCATGTGGCGGGACAAAGATTCAGTTTTCAGTGCATGTGGTGGGACAAAGATTCAGTTTTCAGTGCACGTGGCGGGACAAAGATCCAGTTTTCAGTGCACGTGGCGGGACAAAGATTCAGTTTTCAGTGCACGTGGCAGGACAAAGATCCAGTTTTCAGTGCACGTGGCGGGACAAAGATTCAGTTTTCAGTGCACATGGCGGGACAAAGATCCAGATTTCAGTGCATGTGGCGGGACAAAGATTCAGTTTTCAGTGCACGTGGTGGGACAAAGATCCAGTGTTCAGTGCACGTGGCGGAACAAAGATTCAGTTTTCAGTGCACGTGGCGGGACAAAGATTCAGTTTTCAGTGCACGTGGCGGGACAAAGATCCAGTGTTCAGTGCACGTGGTGGGACAAAGATCCAGTGTTCAGTGCACGTGGTGGGACAAAGATTCAGTTTTCAGTGCACATGGCGGGACAAAGATTCAGTTTTCAGTGTACGTGGCGGGACAAAGATCCAGTTTTCAGTGCACGTGGCGGAGAAAGATCCAGCTTTCAGTGCACGTGGCGGGACAAAGATCTAGCTTTCAGAGCACGTGTCGCACATCCTGTTTCTGCTTGAGCCAGATCTTCAGGGAGGGAAAGCTAAGACAAGTATTTGCAATGCAATAGGTCTCGCATTTACGCGAGTTTAAGCTATTGGCATTGTAAATGACAAAGCCTGTTATTTATGTTTTTAAAACTAGAACAAAAATAAAAGGCATTATCATTTACAATGCCAACAGCTCAAACTCGCGTAAATGCGAGACCTATTGCATTGCAAATGCTTGTTGCATTTGTCGCCCCGAGTGGGACGGGTATGCCCAGACGTGGGTCCCGTGCGCTCCATGCCACTGGAATCAAGCTATCCTGGCTGAAGAGGGGTGAAACCCCGAAACCGGTCCTAGGATGCTTGTTTCCAGTCCTGGGAGGACCTCGCTAATTTTTTGCCTTTGTGCCAATCTGTACCTCAGCCTGTAAGAGATAACTGGTCTAAAGTTTGTGTAGTTTCTGCTCGGGTTTCAGGTCTCAATTGCTCTTTCACTTCCTCCCTACATCATGGGGTGTATGTATTCAGTAGTTAACAATATCCCCATCTTAAAAAAAAAAAACACTTGAATAAATAAAGAAAAATGGAACACGACTTCTGGTTAGGTCACCAATTCCCATCCTTAGCTCGCAGGTGTCCTTTTGTTCCTTCAACAACCCCTCCGCCCGGCATATGTATTGTTGGCTCTTTTGTGATTTACCCCCGGTTTTGGTGACCGTGCCCACAGCATCCCGCTGCCCCCATGGCTAAGCTGGTGAGTCGTTATAATTTGCGTGTCTCTCTCTCACACAAACCCTCACCCATCACACCTCCAGGCGCTGCATCCCATAAGACTGTAGGTGCACCTCGTGGTCATCACACACGACAAGAAAACACTCCCAGTAGAGGCTCGGGTATAGGTGAAGCTTGACATCAGGGCGAATTAAGCGCTTTAGTGCCTCATATACGGGGAGTAAGCGCTATACAAATGCTGCTGTACAATACTGCCCTCCTGTTTGCTTTATGCTTATTGGAGGTTCTGCTCACTCCTATGGAGTACATTTTAGTCATTCTTTGCGATTCCCAACATTATCAATGTTTGTCCGACCGATAATGTGACATTCCTAACAATATTCGCAATAACATGCCAACATTACTGGTAAAGATATGAATGAAGTTATAATGTACAACTGAAAGGAAGGGATTCGAGTTCCCCAAGAAAGTTGTTCTGCGGAGATCGGTTGCATCAGGTCTGGAGCACGTCTCCTGGCCCGAGGCTTGTCACCGAAATACTTCCCACATTAACTGTGCTAATAAACACTCTACCGTGCATACACAAGCGGAGGAGCTGCACATTCCACCTAACAGAAAGCGCACAGAGAATATCAACGGGCAGGAAAGCGCTACACAAATTCTACAATACAGTAGACTGACTGATGGCAGGGTTAACTGAAAAGTGCCAGGGCCGGGACGATAAAGTTACACAAATTTCTATTTAAACGCATCCAGTGGGCACCAGTAGCACATGGAAAATAATGGACCCCGAAGAGAGCCGTGTTCAGTCCGAATGTAAACAGAAAAGTTGGTTGAACTTAAAAATAAGAGCGTCCGAGCTGTGAAAATTGTTCAATGTACTGCAAACAAGCAGAAATAAGTTCCAATTAGTTCTTAACAGAGGCGCAACTAGAGCCAAATTTCGGGGGGGGGGGGCTGAGCAAAAATTTCGGGGGGGGGCTGAACTGTAAGCAATAGGCAGAGTGGAGCTGCAGGGGCTCTTAGAAGGGGTGAAACAACAGCGAGGCCTCATTAACATGCAAATGGTCTTTTAAAGACCTGTGAAGTGCTCGGGTGCGGCTGCTTTTTTGCCCGGGAAGGTGTCTCATCCCGGGCTGCCGCACACGACGGGGGGGGCTGAAGCCCTTTGAGTCCAATGGGTGTTGCGCGCCTGGTTCTTAACGACATCGAACTCCCTCATAATCGCTTTAGTGTTATGCAAAAACCTAGGGCGGGCAGTCTATAGCAGCAATGGCCGTGAAACATAGCCTTAAAACTAGAAAAGAGTGCCGAGATAGATATTTCAGCTCTAAGCTCTCCCCTCAAAAAAATGTATCTATGTTCTAACTTTTGGAAAGTTTTCTTCACAATACAAACTGCATGCAGCTTTTCGAACACACTGCCAGGCGAAAAGTGCGTGGTGGAACGATGAATGTATTTGGTCGCGATAGTTTTCTGTCTCGCTCGTCCTAATAAACTACAACGCTCTTTGAGTGGGGTGTTTACAAGAGTACATGCAGCTCTGTGGCTCCTTTAACTTACCAGGGCAGCATTACCCACGGCACTCGCGTAAACATTTGCATATAAACCGACATAGCGAATAGACGTTTAGGGCGTCGTTTCGCGGCTCAGGGCTCCTGGCGGTGCGTCCCGAAGCTGCTGTAGGTGAGAGGTGCCTTCGAGATACACAAACCAACACGATCCGCAACTAGCCCAACCGGACGGCTCCGCCCGCACTCTCCGAAGTAACCACTTCGGCGCCGCCGTCTCTGCCGCAAATTAAAACAAGTTGACTGAACCTTGAAGGGATGCAGGAAAGTTGAGGATGGACACTGGAAATTGTTAATTTGTGCTGATGGTTTCCCTGCATCCTCAGGCTCCCTACAATTGGTACAACTTTTGGGAAACAACGTGCAGGTAAAATGAAGGGGTAACAAAAGGGTGCTCTTAATAGAGTTGCTGCTATAGGGTGCCCCAATGATTGTATGGGGCTAACATAAGCATGTAGCCTTAGGGTTAAAGCGGTGGACCTCGGAGCGGGGGAACCGGGTTCGAGTCTCGGCAAGGACGATGTAACAAAAATTAATGTGTCAATCTGTAACAAAACTGGTGCTCATGTAAAGCGCTCTGATACCCGATGTGTGGGGTCTAGTTTGCGCTATATAAAACTCCAAAAATAACAAGCAAATCGCTGGGCAGAAAGGTAGGGAAAGCAGGAGCTTCTGAAGGAAATAGAGATAAGGGACTAACGAGGGTAAAGAGAATGTCTCCGTGAGCCTTGTGCTCGGCTGGGGCCTCGGGCATGTTTACTACGGGAACACATGGGAATGCAAAGCCATTAATCAAGCAGGATGGCTCTGTCTCCCTTCACGCCCAGGAAGGAGGGAGATGGGAGCAGAGCATCAAAGGGCTGGGTGAGAAGGGAGGGGGGAATGCAAGGGTCAAAGCAGCGAAAGTGAAAGTAATGGAGCAGAGCATCAAAGGGCTGGGTGAGAAGGGAGGGGGGAATGCAATGAGCAGAGGAGCAGCTGTGCATGTGCATGTGATCGTGCACTCAAGGTTTAGGCCAGCCAAAAGACTGGGTAGCACTTTGAAAATCCCACATATAAAATGTCTCTTCGAGCCTTTGGCTCGCGAGACCTAAAAAAAGGAAACATATATAAGTATATGCGAAATGGATGTAAACAAAAATGTTTATATGTGATAAAAATGATGCACAGACCTAGGTCTCACCACTATATTGCAATCAATCAATCAGGATTTAAAAGGAGCAGCAAATCACCCGTGAGGGTCTCAAGAAGCTGGATGAGGGCCTCAAGGAGCTGTAAATAAAGTGGTAAAACAATATGATTATATATGAGTGACGCTTCACGATCAGAGCTGTGGAATCTTTAAGAACCATCAAACAGCCTCTCAGTGTGTTTCATGTACCTACGCACTAATTTCTGAGCACCTCACGTGTTTATGCACTAATGTACGAGCACCTCACGTGTTTACGCACTGTCTGAGCACCTCACATGTTTACGCACTAATGTTTGCGCACCTCACGTGTTTACACACTAATGTTTGCGCACCTCACATGTTTACACATTAATGTCTGAGCACCTCACATGTTTACGCACTAATATATGATGACCTCACGTGTTTACGCACTAATGTTTGCGCACCTCACGTGTTTATGCACTAATGTTTGTGCACCTCACGTGTTTACGCACTAATATCTGCGCACCTCATGTGCCTACACACTGATGTCGGCGCACCTCGCGTGTTTACGCACTAATGTCTGCGCAACTCACGTGTTACACACTAATGCCTGTGCACCTCGTGTGCCTACGCACTAATGTCTGCGCACCTCACGTGTTACGCACTAATGTCTGCGCACCTCACGTGTTACACACTAATGCCTGTGCACCTCGTGTGCCTACGCACTAATGTCTGCGCACCTCACGTGTTACGCACTAATGTCTGCGCACCTCACGTGTTACGCACTAATGTCAGCGCACCTCAAGTGTCTAGGCACTAATGTTGAATTCAGGTGATGAAGACAGAAGTGTCTTTCATCTGACATCAAACACACAAAATCCACAACATGCTGCTCAGATTGCGGGATCAATGAGTCTCTGAAATAAGCAGGTTGCCTCGAGCTCACTCCCTCATGGTGCCCAGGTCCAAGCCCAGCACAGTCTTTTACTAGAAGGGTTCTCCTAGTTTCTTGGCATCAATACACTCCGATCCACGGTGCTGAGCCAAGGCTTGTTAACACTTCAAATGCGTAGGTTGTTTTAGAGAGAAGTAGAGAGGCGTTTGGGTAGACGGGGGCTCTCCCCTGGTGGAAATATAGAGGGGGGCTCTTTCCTGGTGGAAGGGGGCTCTCCCCTGGTGGATATATAGAGGGGGGCTCTTTCCTGGTGGAAGGGGGCTCTCCCCTGGTGGATATATAGAGGGGGGCTCTCCCCTGGTGGAAATATAGAGGGGGCTCTACCCTGGTGGAAATATAGAGGCGGCTTTCCCCTGGTGGAAATATAGAGGGGGCTCTCCACTGGTGGAAGGGGGCTCTCCCCTGGTGGAAATATAGAAGGGAGTCTCCCCTGGTGGAAATATAGAGGGGAGGGGGTTCTCCCCTGGTGGAAATATAGAGGGGGGGCTCTCCCCTGGTGAAAATATTGAGGGGGCTCTCCCTTGGTGAAAATATACAGGGGGCTCTCCCTTGGTGGAAATATAGAGGGGGGGGGGGCTCTCCCCTGGTGGAAATATACAGGGGGCTCTCCCCTGGTGGAGATATAGAGGGGGCTCTACCCTGTTGGAAATATAGAGGGGGGCTCTCTCCTGGTGGAAGGGGGCTCTCCCCTGGTGGAAGGGGGCTCTCCCCTGGTGGAAATATAGAGGGGGGCTTTCTCCTGGTGGAAGGGGGCTCTCCCCTGGTGGATATAGAGGGGGGGCTCTCCCCTGGTGGAAATATAGAGGGGGCTCTCCCCTGGTGGAAGGGGGCTCTCCCCTGGTGGAAATATAGAGAGGGGCTCTCTCCTGGTGGAAAGGGGCTCTCCCCTGGTGGAAATATAGAGGGGGCTCTCCCCTGGTGGAAGGGGGCTCTTCCCTGGTGGAAATATAGAGGGGGGCTCTCCCCTGGTGGAAATATAGAGGGGGCTCTCCCCTGGTGGAAGGGGGCTCTCCCCTGGTGGAAGTATAGAGGGGGCTCTCCCCTGGTGGAAATATAGAGGCGGCTCTCCCCTGGTGCAAATATAGGGGGGGCTCTCCACTGGTGGAAGGGGGCTCTCCCCTGGTGGAAATATAGAGGGGGATCTCCCCTGGTGGAAATATTAGCTGATGGTCATTTAAAAGGATCTCCACTCATCCTAAGGTCTCTCAGCAGAAAATGTAATGTTACTAAGGAGGTGTGGTAAGCACCACTACCAACTACCTAGGGCCTGAGTTAGATCTTGACGGATGGGTTACCTGTAACAACGGTGACTGATATCCAGTCCGCCAAAATATAAATCCCATTATATCCTGTGGGACTTATATTTCAGCAGACAGAATATCCGTGAATGTTGTGACAGAGTAACCCGTCTGCCAAGATCTAAACCTGGCCCTTAATTTGTGACAGAAAAGTGCCGGTGCCCTTGGAAAGCTCTACTAAGAAGCCGGCGGCCAGAGCTATTAAACATTGGCACGCCGAATAGCAAGGCTGGTAGTCTTCAGCCCGCCACCAGACACTCCCTGCTCCCTTTCCTTGCTCTTGAAGTTTCCTACGTTCTCCCTTTCTGATGTTTTTCCATCGTTTTCTTCCTCCGTATTTATGATCTGTGTGTTTTTACCCCTCTTGCACTCAACAAATATCTGATGCGGAAAAATAAGTGCCAGTCCCAATAAATAAGATCCTGTGGCCCCCACCGGAAACCCAGGGTACAAAGTAAGCATTGCCACCTCCCCGTTTATTCAAGCCTGCCAGATAGCACACGTTTTCTGGTTCCAAAGACCTATTGTGAGCTTACCATGAACTTACAGGGGGTTAGAGCCCATCAAGTGCTTACCTCTGGTTGACTTAATTGCCGCTATAATCTGATTGCTTCCTATTCAAATGCTTTCCTTATCCCAGCTTGTCCATCTTGTGTTTGTCCCTGGCCTGGAGCATACCTTCTTTACCATTCTCTGATTGACTGGCTTCTATCCTTATAGTGCTCACTTTTAGAGAACTACTTTTCTTTTTGCTTCAGCACTCCATGAGAGTGCATGTGTTTTCCAGCTCTCTCCCTCATGTACTTCTCAACCCACCCCCATGTTACATGATGCTGTCTCTGTTGCACTCTCTCTTTTGTCCTTCTTTCCCTGCTAACCCCCCCACGCTCCATGTCCCTTTTGCTTTCTAGCTCAGGTGCTTCGGCACCCACCCTTGTGTTGCTCTCCCTCATCTGCACTTTTCCCCTCCCTTTCTTACTCCACGTTGCTCCCCCAATGTAATCCTCTATTGTCCCCCGTCCTCATCGTCTCATTTATTTTGACATTTAAATTTTTTTCTTGGGGAGCAACAGGCGGCACATTTCTGCAGGCCACTCCGCCTTAAAAAAGTGCTTTCATGCTACTTTTTTCCTTTTTTTATTATTTATCAATCCATTTTAGATTGGTAAATAGCAAAAAAAGGCATTTGTATTAATTTGTAGGTGTGCATGTGTAATGATGCATGCATGCACCTGCAAAATAGCACGGCTGCTGCAGCTGTATCTTCACCCCTTCTGTTTTTTGCATGTTTTTGTTCGGGTGTTTTTTTTCTTTTTAGTTTTGTTTTTTTACTTTTAGCCATGCCGCACAGAATCTTGCTGTTTCTGCACCGCATCACTGAAAGGCACTGGCAAAGCCAATAAGTCCGAAAGGTGACCTTGTCCGCTTTGAGGGTGTCACCTTCTTGTCTCGCTCTATACCACCAAGCTCGTTTTTTGATGACCGGGTCATAACTATCACATATAAACTGACTCTAGAAGGATTTTTGCCATAAACTTACCCAGGTTCAGAGGTACATTGAGTGCCGCAGGAGGTGGGCATCAAAGAGGCTGCCCTGTCGTTACAATCCACCAAGGGGATGTAGCATCACACACAGACCTCTGCCACTGCGTGGCGGGTTTATCCTCCACCCCTCCTGACCGTTAACTCTGAGGGGGCACATTTACAAAGGATTGGCATAGGGCAGCGACGCAAGTCATTTTGCTGTGCTGCCCTATGCCAATTCGAACGGACAGGATTTACAAGATTTGGTGCATGCCTGTCTTTTCAGCCAGCGTCGACACACAATTATCAGCCGTGCACCAGTGCAGGCCCCCTTGCACTATGGTGCAAGGGTTTCTGTGTTACAGGCAGGATTGTTTATGTGCAGGAAGGCGTGCCTTCCCACACAAAACAATCACGAGAGGCGTTTTCCCCTTTGTATGTGTGCTGCAGAATAATGTTTCCAAGGGGCCCCTGAGCCCTTTATGGGACTGCGAAAGCAATGCTTCTATGTCAGTTACATATTGAACAGTGTTCTGCGGAGCTACAACAATCTGTCTTTCACATTCATCGCTGGCGCAGTCAGCCAAGTTCTCCAGTGTCACCTGTGAGTGAAGAAAGCATGATGTCCCTATTTAGACAAATTAAATTTGCTTGTAGACAGGGTATTGACACAAATTATTCGGGTTTATGCAACCACTGTACATAATAAAAGCACTTTAGAAAAGCTCTATGTGAGACAAAATTATTAAAAATTATCATTTATTTCTATTCATATAGTAACAAATAGACAAATACCTATGGCTCCCAAAGTTGGGTTACAATCTATAATTCTTATAAAGTCAGGTAAATCAATACATTTAAAACACAAGAGTTAAAAGTCGACGCAGCGTTTCGGTGTTGTGTACAATATTTCACCATCTTCAGGACTAAACAAACTGTTTATTTCATCTAAAACAAAAGAAAAAATTATCCAATTTAAACATTTTTATATAAAAAAGTGCAAATTAACAAAATAAAATGACAGTGTTGCCTTATTATTTTACAATAACCTCTGTCTTCTGACATTTGACAAAAACTACCACGTTGATCATTTAAGGTAGAATTCTTAGTATCTTCTAGTATTGACACTGAATTTCCTATCTCGCATGTCTCTTGTAAATTACAATAAAAACAAAACTGCATACCTCATCTTAAATTTGAGAGTGTATAAAGTAGTGGAGGATGACCTTCCAATTGCGAATTCCTGCCAGGTTATACAATTTCCTATATTATAAACAGAAATCACTTTTAGATAGGACTAACCATTTAATTCATTAGACTTGTTAATTATAAGCAAAGGTTGGCATACCTGAATAATATATAAAAGTCTTATTCTTTGTACCACGAGAAGCCACCAAAATTGAGTATTCTTTCTTTTTATTCCCGGACACCAGGACTACTTAGAAATAATCATCGGTTTTTGTGGTCTCTGTTGGGAGTTAAATGAAGAACCTTATTAGCTCAACCAATCCCTAGTGACATGTTCCTGTATCTGAATTCATACTAGAACCTTTCACCTTAGTTCCGAGAGCAGATCAGATTTAGTTGTTCTGATTATCAATTCTTTAGGGCGGTACCTTTACATTAGGTAGAAGAAATTTCAATTTTTCTTCAGTCTCATAGACCGCCTAAATATATAAAATGCGTATCATATATTCGCTCACATGACGTAGAATCACCATTATTTAATCACTATACAACGGCAATCAATGTTTTTATCTCGAATAATGCCCTTACTACCGGTAGTTATTATTATATATTGCCTAAATCCCTAGTTCTATAAATATGCAATTTGCGGGTATTTTATCGTTTCTTAAATTATATTGCAAATTAATTAAGTTGTCTGCAAAGTTTTTTGTATAGGGCAAACAAAATCAACTGAGTTAGAACAAATATTGACTATTATTCGGACTAAAAACATAAAGCAGGGCGAGTTGAAAAAGATCGCTTCATATATGCTAAATGCTATGAACTAACTACAGCCTTGTGGGGTTCGTTACCGCTTACCTCGTCGCGTTAGTTCGGCCTCCCTGCTCTCGTGGTACATCCAAATCGGGTTTACGAAAGGATTGCAATTTCACTTTATTTTAAACCCGTTTAACCGGATGTATTATTGACGTCATTTCCAAACAGATCAGCTGCTAACACTATGTCTGTATATCTATCTTATTTCTAAGTGACCGCGGCGGCCATATTGTAGAGGACAAGGGTCAATACAAAGGATAGTATAAACGAAGTAAGCTCAGCATGAAGCGCTTTATTTAAAATTTTTAATGTTGCGTATTGTTGAGTCGTTATTATGTTCGTCCTGTCTTGCTTAGATTATATATATAGGGGTATATATATGATAGCGATATATAATGTTTTAATGCAACAACAATATTTGCCTCATGGTTTCAATCTAGAATCAAAAGATTAATTAGTCAGACGCGGTACATTTTATTTTATTTGTCCATGTAATGGATTACGCGGTGATGTTTAGAAGTGATGGAAAACGAGCGGCCATCTTGGAGTACCTGAATTGATGGACATATAATGAAGTACTCTGATCGATAGTCACAAGGTTTTATCCCAGATTGAAGGAGATAATGTCCATCTCTGTGTTTAACTTAATCCTATAGGGCTCCAAAGTTCGAAGTGGCCTCAGTTGGAGCGTGGGGCCACAACTGGTGGATTTAAATTACCCCTCATTCATCAATTGCTTGGCTACAGATAAATACAAATGAAATAAGGACATAGGGGTAGAGCAGTATTGTGAAGAAATCACAGTAATCTCTCCCAGTCCTCCCTATTATTTAATCCATTTTTGTGAGTATCAAAACGTGACATAAAATATTGTTCACGTTTCTTTCTTTTTAAGGCTACATCGCCTCCTCGTGTGTCACAGAGCACAGTTTCTATGCCACACCATTGCAGATCTTCTATTGAATGGTCGGCCTCCAACCAATGTTCCACAAGTGGAGCTGTCATTCTTTTGGTTCTAATTGCAGATTTGTGTTCAGTGATCCTTGTTCTAATTTCACGTGAAGTTTCTCCAATGTATGCTTTCTTGCAGGGACAAAATATCATATAGATGATGTTACGAGTTCTGCAATTTATCAAGCTTCTCATATGGTGCTTATAACCATTATGGGTTATACAGCTGCCGCTCTTGATGTGGCCACAACTCTTACAGGAGTTACATGGAAAAGTACCAACAGGGAATGGAATATTATTAATGGTACTTTGTTTAGGTGTCCTATTCTCTCTATATGTATGTACTAATTTGTTCCGGATAGTACAGTTTCTTCGGAAGGAGAACATTGGTTTTGTAAGATTAGTATCATTTCTATCTCTAAGTAACGGCCAATTTCTGTTGATAATGTTTTTAACCTTATTACTAATGCTGCTAAAGTTCGTTACAAAGATTAAGGGTAGATTTTGAGAATCCATATTCTTATTCTCTTTTTCTCTGAATAGCGAATCTCGATTGAAGTATTTTGCTCTTTTATAGGCCTTGCGTATTAGATTTTTGGGGTATCCTCCATCTCTCAGTTTTTGTGATAGTACATCTGAATGTCTATTAAAATCATTGATGTCAGTGCAGTTACGGCGTATTCTTAAAAATTGGCCGAATGGGATGTTGTCCCTTTGGCACATGGGGTGGTTACTTTGGTAGTGTAACATGGTGTTACGATCTGTTGGTTTAGTAAAAAGCTCAACTTTGAGTTTGCCATCCAGATGTTTTATTGTAATGTCTAAAAAATCGCACTGTGTCCTATCAATAGTGGATGTAAAATTAAGATTGGCATCTCCTAAGTTTAACCAAGTGATAAAATCCTTTAGTGATTCGATAGCACCGCTCCATATAAAGAAAACATCGTCAATATACCGTGACCAATAGGAGATGTTTTCATAGAACGGTGCCGCCGAATTGAAGATATGTTTCTCTTCAAAATTGGCTACATATAAACAGGCCAGACTGGGAGCACAGGTGGCCCCCATGCTGGTACCTTTGATCTGTTTATATAATTCTGTGCCAAATAGGAAAATATTGTTTTTCAAGATGACTTCCACACAATCAATGATAAACGATGAATGGGTTGATAAATCACCGTTTCCATCTTGTAACAAACCCTCAAGCATTTGTACTGTGTCGTTTTGGGAAATATTCGTATAGAGGGCTTCTATATCAAGCGTTACAAGCCATTGGTTAACTGGATGGTATGCAATACCTTCAATTTTGTTGATGATGGAGGTTGTGTCCTTAATATAGGCCCTCTGCTTCACTACCAATGGCTGTAGAAATGTATCTACGTATTTGCTGAGAGGTTCCGTTAGGGAATCAATACTAGATACTATTGGTCTCATGGGGTTTTTTTTTAGATCTTTATGCACTTTAGGCAAACCGTACAGTGCAGGTATTTTAGGATAAGGGTTTCTGAGGAAATTATATTCCTCTGAGCAAATGATCTCATCTTCTTTAGCGAAGTCTAAAAGTCTGCCTACTTTTTCCATAAGTGCCTTCCATTCTAATTTGTTAGATTTCTCATAGTGTAGGGGGTTGTTGTGCATACTAAGCATCTTGTTATTATAGTCTGTGGTGTCCATCACTACAATACTCCCTCCTTTATCACCAGGTTTTATAGTTAAATCCTGGCGGCGTTCCAAATTAGTTAAGGCTATACGTTCATTTTTGTTAAGATTATTTTGCCACCATACCTTTTTTGTGAACAGAGCATCAATGTTATTTTCTACAACTTTCTCAAAGAGATCCACTTTTTTATTTACTTGATTTAGAGACGGGGTCCAGTGAGACTTGGGTTTAAGGCCTGATTTATTATCTACAACAGTTCGGTTATCCTCTTTATCTTTAAAAAATTCATTTAGTCTAATCTTTCTGAAAAAGTTTTGTAGGTCTCTTTCTAAAGCAAACTTATCTACAGGTGTACAAATGGCATAGCCTAATCCTTTTTCTAATAGGGAAATCTCATGTTCACTGAGGGTTGTGCTAGATAGGTTAATAATAGGGGCTTTTTTGAGACTCTCTACTCCCAATGAACCTGACTCCTGGTTCTCATATAAGGACGTCTCTGTTGGGGATTTTGGGGATATGTACTCCCCCGACCCCGTCCTTGCCCTCGCCCTCGGATCGGACCTAAATTTTGATGTCGTTGGTCCAAAAAAGACAGCGAATCTCTGCTAGTGCTTGGTGCGATGTCCCCACCTCTTTTTGAATTGTCTGATTGCTCCCCTTCGGATTCAGAGCTGGTATACGAGGTATCAAAAAAAGTTACTTTTTTCCTAGGGAAGTTTCTTTTTGGTTGTTGCCAATTTGATCTATTGTATGAGTCTTCCCTCGGTCGCTCGTAATAATCTTTTTGTAGGTAAGGGTAAACATATTCTAAATTGTATTTCAGAACATCTTTCCTTAATTTATTCGCTTTTTTGTTAAGTAAATAGTCTCTATAACTTGACACATCGTTTTGGATTTCCTCTAGTTTCTTTTTAGCTTCTTCTAATGAGTTGTCTTCTTTTAATTTGTTTTCCATTGCTTCAATTTCACCCTTTTCAATAATAAGTATCTCATGTGCTGTCTCTATAATCAACAGCATCCAATCTCGACTGCAGCGATTGGCAATAAATGTCCAATTCTCTATAAATTTAGCATGTTTGATAAAAATACCGGGTTCGTTTTTAACTTGTAGACCTCTTGGTATAATTCCTTTCCTACAATATTCAATAAGGAAGTCTGCGTGCAATTCCATTCTAACGGTCTTTTTCTTACTATTCCAAAGGTCCCTCCATTTATCCTCATTGCCATTATTTGTACTAATTGTCGAGAATTCTTTTGAGGTACCATTAATGATTTTGTTAAATTGCTCTTCTGAGAAACCATACGTTTTTAGAGCATCCATATTTGATTTCTGGTTAAGCTAGATTGCCTTGTGTCAGTATTGACAGATTAAAAACGAAACTCCCCAGCTTACTAGCTGTGCAATATAGAAAAGAAATTGAAGAGGGGAGCTACCCCAATGTGTAACACACAACGGGACGGGGGGTAAGTGGTGAAGAATTTACAAGATGTCCCTATTTAGACAAATTAAATTTGCTTGTAGACAGGGTATTGACACAAATTATTCGGGTTTATGCAAACACTGTACATAATAAAAGCACTTTAGAAAAGCTCTATGTGAGACAAAATTATTAAAAATTATCATTTATTTCTATTCATATAGTAACAAATAGACAAATACCTATGGCTCCCAAAGTTGGGTTACAATCTAAAATTCTTATAAAGTCAGGTAAATCAATACATTTAAAACACAAGAGTTAAAAGTCGACGCAGCGTTTCGGTGTTGTGTACAATATTTCACCTTCTTCAGGACTAAACAAACTTTTTATTTCATCTAAAACAAAAGAAAAAATTATCCAATTTAAACATTTTTATATAAAAAAGTGCAAATTAACAAAATAAAATGACAGTGTTGCCTTATTATTTTACAATAACCTCTGTCTTCTGACATTTGACAAAAACTACCACGTTGATCATTTAAGGTAGCATTCTTAGTATCTTCTAGTATTGACACTGAATTTCCTATCTCGCATGTCTCTTGTAAATTACAATAAAAACAAAACTGCATACCTCATCTTAAATTTGAGAGTGTATAAAGTAGTGGAGGATGACCTTCCAATTGCGAATTCCTGCCAGGTTATATAATTTCTAAATATCTTGTGTTTTAAATGTATTGATTTACCTGACTTTATAAGAATTATAGATTGTAACCCAACTTTGGGAGCCATAGGTATTTGTCTATTTGTTACTATATGAATAGAAATAAATGATAATTTTTAATAATTTTGTCTCACATAGAGCTTTTCTAAAGTGCTTTTATTATGTACAGTGTTTGCATAAACCCGAATAATTTGTGTCAATGCCCTGTCTACAAGCAAATTTAATTTGTCTAAATAGGGACATCTTGTAAATTCTTCACCACTTACCCCCCGTCCCGTTGTGTGTTACACATTGGGGTAGCTCCCCTCTTCAATTTCTTTTCTATATTGCACAGCTAGTAAGCTGGGGAGTTTCGTTTTTAATCTGTCAATACTGACACAAGGCAATCTAGCTTAACCAGAAATCAAATATGGATGCTCTAAAAACGTATGGTTTCTCAGAAGAGCAATTTAACAAAATCATTAATGGTACCTCAAAAGAATTCTCGACAATTAGTACAAATAATGGCAATGAGGATAAATGGAGGGACCTTTGGAATAGTAAGAAAAAGACCGTTAGAACGGAATTGCACGCAGACTTCCTTATTGAATATTGTAGGAAAGGAATTATACCAAGAGGTCTACAAGTTAAAAACGAACCCGGTATTTTTATCAAACATGCTAAATTTATAGAGAATTGGACATTTATTGCCAATCGCTGCAGTCGAGATTGGATGCTGTTGATTATAGAGACAGCACATGAGATACTTATTATTGAAAAGGGTAAAATTGAAGCAATGGAAAACAAATTAAAAGAAGACAACTCATTAGAAGAAGCTAAAAAGAAACTAGAGGAAATCCAAAACGATGTGTCAAGTTATAGAGACTATTTACTTAACAAAAAAGCGAATAAATTAAGGAAAGATGTTCTGAAATACAATTTAGAATATGTTTACCCTTACCTACAAAAAGATTATTACGAGCGACCGAGGGAAGACTCATACAATAGATCAAATTGGCAACAACCAAAAAGAAACTTCCCTAGGAAAAAAGTAACTTTTTTTGATACCTCGTATACCAGCTCTGAGTCCGAAGGGGAGCAATCAGACAATTCAAAAAGAGGTGGGGACATCGCACCAAGCACTAGCAGAGATTCGCTGTCTTTTTTGGACCAACGACATCAAAATTTAGGTCCGATCCGAGGGCGAGGGCAAGGACGGGGTCGGGGGAGTACATATCCCCAAAATCCCCAACAGAGACGTCCTTATATGAGAACCAGGAGTCAGGTTCATTGGGAGTAGAGAGTCTCAAAAAAGCCCCTATTATTAACCTATCTAGCACAACCCTCAGTGAACATGAGATTTCCCTATTAGAAAAAGGATTAGGCTATGCCATTTGTACACCTGTAGATAAGTTTGCTTTAGAAAGAGACCTACAAAACTTTTTCAGAAAGATTAGACTAAATGAATTTTTTAAAGATAAAGAGGATAACCGAACTGTTGTAGATAATAAATCAGGCCTTAAACCCAAGTCTCACTGGACCCCGTCTCTAAATCAAGTAAATAAAAAAGTGGATCTCTTTGAGAAAGTTGTAGAAAATAACATTGATGCTCTGTTCACAAAAAAGGTATGGTGGCAAAATAATCTTAACAAAAATGAACGTATAGCCTTAACTAATTTGGAACGCCGCCAGGATTTAACTATAAAACCTGGTGATAAAGGAGGGAGTATTGTAGTGATGACACCACAGACTATAATAACAAGATGTTTAGTATGCTCAACAACCCCCTACACTATGAGAAATCTAACAAATTAGAATGGAAGGCACTTATGGAAAAAGTAGGCAGACTTTTAGACTTCGCTAAAGAAGATGAGATCATTTGCTCAGAGGAATATAATTTCCTCAGAAACCCTAATCCTAAAATACCTGCACTGTACGGTTTGCCTAAAGTGCATAAAGATCTAAAAAAAAACCCCATGAGACCAATAGTATCTAGTATTGATTCCCTAACGGAACCTTTCAGCAAATACGTAGATAAATTTCTACAGCCATTGGTAGTGAAGCAGAGGGCCTATATTAAGGACACAACCTCCATCATCAACAAAATTGAAGGTATTGCATACCATCCAGTTAACCAATGGCTTGTAACGCTTGATATAGAAGCCCTCTATACGAATATACCCCAAAACGACACAGTACAAATGCTTGAGGGTTTGTTACAAGATGGAAACGGTGATTTATCAACCCATTCATCGTTTATCATTGATTGTGTGGAAGTCATCTTGAAAAACAATATTTTCCTATTTGGCACAGAATTATATAAACAGATCAAAGGTACCAGCATGGGGGCCACCTGTGCTCCCAGTCTGGCCTGTTTGTATGTAGCCAATTGTGAAGAGAAACATATCTTCAATTCGGTGGCACCGTTCTATGAAAACATCTCCTATTGGTCACGGTATATTGACGATGTTTTCTTTATATGGAGCGGTGCTATCGAATCACTAAAGGATTTTATCACTTGTTAAACTTAGGAGATGCCAATCTTAATTTTACATCCACTATTGATAGGACACAGTGCGATTTTTTAGACATTACAATAAAACATCTGGATGGCAAACTCAAAGTTGAGCTTTTTACTAAACCAACAGATCGTAACACCATGTTACACTACCAAAGTAACCACCCCATGTGCCAAAGGGACAACATCCCATTCGGCCAATTTTTAAGAATACGCCGTAACTGCACTGACATCAATGATTTTAATAGACATTCGGATGTACTATCACAAAAACTGAGAGATAGAGGATACCCCAAAAATCTAATACGCAAGGCCTATAAAAGAGCAAAATACTTCAATCGAGATTCGCTATTCAGAGAAAAAGAGAATAAAAATATGGATTCTCAAAATCTACCCTTAATCTTTGTAACGAACTTTAGCAGCATTAGTAATAAGGTTAAAAACATTATCAACAGAAATTGGCCGTTACTTAGAGATAGAAATGATACTAATCTTACCAAACCAATGTTCTCCTTCCGAAGAAACTGTACTATCCGGAACAAATTAGTACATACATATAGAGAGAATAGGACACCTAAACAAAGTACCATTAATAATATTCCATTCCCTGTTGGTACTTTTCCATGTAACTCCTGTAAGAGTTGTGGCCACATCAAGAGCGGCGGCTGTATAATCCATAATGGTTATAAGCACCATATGAGAAGCTTGATAAATTGCAGAACTCGTAACATCATCTATATGATATTTTGTCCCTGCAAGAAAGCATACATTGGAGAAACTTCACATGAAATTAGAACAAGGATCACTGAACACAAATCTGCAATTAGAACCAAAAGAATGACAGCTCCACTTGTGGAACATTGGTTGGAGGCCGACCATTCAATAGAAGATCTGCAATGGTGTGGCATAGAAACTGTGCTCTGTGACACACGAGGAGGCGATGTAGCCTTAAAAAGAAAAAAACGTGAACAATATTTTATGTCACGTTTTGATACTCACAAAAATGGATTAAATAATAGGGAGGACTGGGAGAGATTACTGTGATTTCTTCACAATACTGCTCTACCCCTATGTCCTTATTTCATTTGTATTTATCTGTAGCCAAGCAATTGATGAATGAGGGGTAATTTAAATCCACCAGTTGTGGCCCCACGCTCCAACTGAGGCCACTTCGAACTTTGGAGCCCTATAGGATTAAGCTTAAACACAGAGATGGACATTATCTCCTTCAATCTGGGATAAAACGTTGTGACTATCGATCAGAGTACTTCATTATATGTCCATCAATTCAGGTACTCCAAGATGGCCGCTCGTTTTCCATCACTTCTAACATCACCGCGTAATCCATTACATGGACAAATAAAATAAAATGTACCGCGTCTGACTAATTAATCTTTTGATTCTAGATTGAAACGAGGTTTTAGCAACCATGAGGCAAATATTGTTGTTGCATTAAAACATTATATATCGCTATCATATATATACCCCTATATATATAATCTAAGCAAGACAGGACGAACATAATAACGACTCAACAATACGCAACATTAAAAATTTTAAATAAAGCGCTTCATGCTGAGCTTACTTCGTTTATACTATCCTTTGTATTGACCCTTGTCCTCTACAATATGGCCGCCGCGGTCACTTAGAAATAAGATAGATATACAGACATAGTGTTAGCAGCTGATCTGTTTGGAAATGACGTCAATAATACATCCGGTTAAACGGGTTTAAAATAAAGTGAAATTGCAATCCTTTCGTAAACCCGATTTGGATGTACCACGAGAGCAGGGAGGCCGAACTAACGCGACGAGGTAAGCGGTAACGAACCCCACAAGGCTGTAGTTAGTTCATAGCATTTAGCATATATGAAGCGTTCTTTTTCAACTCGCCCTGCTTTATGTTTTTAGTCCGAATAATAGTCAATATTTGTTCTAACTCAGTTGATTTTGTTTGCCCTATACAAAAAACTTTGCAGACAACTTAATTAATTTGCAATATAATTTAAGAAACGATAAAATACCCGCAAATTGCATATTTATAGAACTAGGGATTTAGGCAATATATAATAATAACTACCGGTAGTAAGGGCATTATTCGAGATAAAAACATTGATTGCCGTTGTATAGTGATTAAATAATGGTGATTCTACGTCATGTGAGCGAATATATGATACGCATTTTATATATTTAGGCGGTCTATGAGACTGAAGAAAAATTGAAATTTCTTCTACCTAATGTAAAGGTACCGCCCTAAAGAATTGATAATCAGAACAACTAAATCTGATCTGCTCTCGGAACTAAGGTGAGAGGTTCTAGTATGAATTCAGATACAGGAACATGTCACTAGGGATTGGTTGAGCTAATAAGGTTCTTCATTTAACTCCCAACAGAGACCACAAAAACCGATGATTATTTCTAAGTAGTCCTGGTGTCCGGGAATAAAAAGAAAGAATACTCAATTTTGGTGGCTTCTCGTGGTACAAAGAATAAGACTTTTATATAATATTCAGGTATGCCAACCTTTGCTTATAATTAACAAGTCTAATGAATTAAATGGTTAGTCCTATCTAAAAGTGATTTCTGTTTATAATATAGGAAATTATATAACCTGGCAGGAATTCGCAATTGGAAGGTCATCCTCCACTACTTTATACACTCTCAAATTTAAGATGAGGTATGCAGTTTTGTTTTTATTGTAATTTACAAGAGACATGCGAGATAGGAAATTCAGTGTCAATACTAGAAGATACTAAGAATGCTACCTTAAATGATCAACGTGGTAGTTTTTGTCAAATGTCAGAAGACAGAGGTTATTGTAAAATAATAAGGCAACACTGTCATTTTATTTTGTTAATTTGCACTTTTTTATATAAAAATGTTTAAATTGGATAATTTTTTCTTTTGTTTTAGATGAAATAAACAGTTTGTTTAGTCCTGAAGAAGGTGAAATATTGTACACAACACCGAAACGCTGCGTCGACTTTTAACTCTTGTGTTTTAAATGTATTGATTTACCTGACTTTATAAGAATTTTAGATTGTAACCCAACTTTGGGAGCCATAGGTATTTGTCTATTTGTTACTATATGAATAGAAATAAATGATAATTTTTAATAATTTTGTCTCACATAGAGCTTTTCTAAAGTGCTTTTATTATGTACAGTGTTTGCATAAACCCGAATAATTTGTGTCAATACCCTGTCTACAAGCAAATTTAATTTGTCTAAATAGGGACATCTTGTAAATTCTTCACCACTTACCCCCCGTCCCGTTGTGTGTTACACATTGGGGTAGCTCCCCTCTTCAATTTCTTTTCTAGTGAAGAAAGCATACCATATAGAGTTATGACAAAGTTGTAACTTATGCCACACCTCACCTCCTCTGCATGACACCATCCCCTCATGCCTCCTAAAAGCAATGGCCTTAAGGCCTACCCCACAGACCCCTCGACATAACCTATTCTGAATGTCTGCAGGCCTGCTTTACCCTTTGGGGCTTTCTCAATAGCTGTGGTAGACCACCCATCAACGTAATTCCTTCTGGGTTGCAAGGAGAGGGGCAAGCCCCTTGCCAGCACTTTCAATTGATGCTTTGAAGGACTACTACCCTTGGAATTTTCAATTCTCGATGCCACCCATGATTGGCAGTAGCAATTTTGAAAATTGTGAATGGAGACTTTGTATTCACGCAGTCTTTAAGCACAGTATGGGTCTCATAAACACAAAGGTCACGTGGTACCTCTGACTCTCACCCCATGACGCCTCATGAAAAGCGAAGCCATTACTACTGCACGCAAAGCCCTTCGGTGACTCCTCTGGTCAGGTTTGTGTTGAAGGCAAAGGAGCCGGCTCATAGATGGGAGCTGTCTCACTGTCTGCTCCTCGCCAGCTCATTCTCCTGGCAATGTAAAGATTATTCTGGATGACCAAAGGTTCATTGTCCATATCAAGGCGCAGTGAAGCATCTTTGTCAACAGCCTCTGGTCAGGTTTCAGCACTTTGAGACCAGAGGTCTTACTGTCAATCAATTGATGTGGATATGTTTATAGGGAAAGTGTGAGCACACAGATTTAAAAAAATGTGTTTTGTGTTCCCAATATTTAATTTTTAATATTTATGCCACACCTTGTATTGTTTCCACAAATGTATCTGTTTTGAAGGACCCACCGGGCAGTGGGACAAAGAAAGTGCACCTGCACCAATTCACCATCAGTCATGTTCATTACGGAGCCCGGTGAGCTGCACCAGTCCAAGTGGGTCAGTAGAAACAAACCAAAACTACAACTCCCAACATGCATTAGGCTATCAAATGAAATCCCAGCACTGCAAACATAGCCCCAAATTTACTAACATTTGATATGACGCAGCAAGACCCGTGGTGGCTCCTCGAGGGAGTGCTGCGGGCGGTGGGGTGAGGGAAGGCAGGGGGGTAGTAAACTCCGGCATACGGCCGAATGGAGTTAATTAAATAAAGAAATAAATTAAACTGTTTACATTGCGCACGCTATATCGCCATTTGGCGTTACAGCGCGCTCAATGTCATTCGTTTTATTTATTTACTTAACTCCGTTCGGCCGTATGCCAGAGTTTACTATCCCACTCCCTTCCCCCGCCCCGCCGCACCACCCCACAGCACTCCCTCAAGGAGCCGCCACTGAGTAAGACATCTTGAGATGGAGAGAGCAGAAATGCTCCGTCTTTACTTAGATATGGCCACTCCCGCTCTCCCTCTGAACGGGTGCACTGAGTGCTGTGTAGCGCCAATGCAGCCACACTTGCACGATGGTGCACGGGTGCTTGTGCTGGAAAATGAATGTGTCCATCTGTAATGCAAATGGTGCTCATGTAAAGCGATCCAATACCTTAGGGTCAAGTATACGCTATATTAAAAAAAATGCAGAACTCGAACAAACAGGCAATAACCATGAAAAATAGACATATTTCTCCTTATTACACCTCCGTTGGGATGGCGTACCATCCTGACACATTTCAGGTTAACTATTCTTAGAAAAACTGGTAAGGTGCCAAGATCCATGGGTGGATGCCTGGGAGCGTCCACATTCCACCCAATGCACAGGAGCGCGAGGCAGCGACTTGTGCTGCCTCCTGTTGCTCTAGGTTTACTCAGCCTCACTGGGTCACGCCTGGTGGCTTCGCATGACTTAGTAAATCTGGCTTAAGGGCTTGCGCAACGCAAGTTCTTAGGGGCAGATTTACGAGCCCCGTGCACCACATTTGCGCCGCTTCTGTGACGCAGCGGTGGCGTAAACCATGCGCCACGTTGCGCCCTATTTACAACATGAAGCATCTAGGGAGATGCGTCACGTTGTAAAGCCCTGCACCACATAAAACCAGCGTCAGGTTTCATGTGGGCGTTCCGTCGCAGGAACGCCTCGGAAAAGTGCAATATTTCACTCAGTCACTTTTCCTTAGCCGCTGTGTCAAAACCTGGCGCCTGCTTGAAGCAGGCGTAAGGCGTGACGCACCATGTTGAGGATAGGGCAGCTTGGAACAGTGCTGGAGTTGCGTCGTGCCCGCGACACAACTCCAGCACTGTGCCAACCTTACGCCGGCAGATGCGACACGCATCTGTTTGTCCTTGCGCCATGATGCGCCGCATTCTAAATGCGCATCTGTGGTGGCGCAAGGGTAAACTTGCGTCACGCATCTTTCCTGGCGCATCCCTGCTGATTTGCTGTGATGCGCCAGGAAACGTAAATCTGCCCCTTAGTGTTCATGGTGTTTTGACAACTTTGTGGTTCGCCTCTGAAGAAGCTGCACATCGTTCTGCTCACCCTTCACAACACCCACCCCGTCCCCAACACCCGACAATACCAGTCAAAAACACACCATTTCCGATGCGCCTCCATTACGTCACTTCCGCACAGCCAGGGCGCGTTGCTGCCGCGAAGAGTCGTTTTCTAGGAGATTCTTCCCAGCCTGGGGCTGCAACACTGAAGGATACAACACGCCTTCTTTGTGCTTGGGATTCAAATTGCTCGTTTATTTTCCAGTTGTGAGTGTTTGTGTTGTTGTGTCTGTGGCGCACTCTGGAGCCATCAGCAACGCGCCGGGAGCAATGATGCGGCATAAAGCCGCCCCTGGCCGGAAGCTCTCCCTCTCGCCCCCCTTGAATGATGACGCTTCTCGCCTGGTTGCCCCGCGGAGTGGTCCCGAGCCACCATCCCGCGCCATCACATCCCCAAACGCTGCGCGTGCGATGCGCCGAAGTGACATTTCTCCAGTTTTGCATATACATGATTTTCTGAAAACCCCTGAAGCACTGATCTCGTGTGTTGATCTGTTCTTCCGCATTCCGAGAATAAATTCGTACAACGTCGAGGTAAATCACTGTAAACTCGCCCAGGAACGCTCTGAATAGCCTCATTTAGAAAATATTGAAAGGCAGCAGGTACAGTACGCAGGCTGAACGGCATTACCCTGTGTTTACAAAACCTGTCTCGAGGGCGCTTTTCCTCCCTCACCCCACCATTATCAGGAATAAGTCATAAGCTCCGCGCAGACCCAATTTAGAAACATCATTGAAGGGAATTCCTCATGTCGGTATTGTGATCTGGTAGTTTCATAGCTCCTGGCTGCCATTAGTCTGGCTTCGAAGAGCTACCCTCTCCTCAGACTGCCAGCTGGGGTGGGCATGTGTTGATGGTAGTCATGTCGGTATTGTAATCTGGTAGTTTCATAGCTCCTGGCTGCCATTAGTCTGACTTCGAAGAGCTACCCTCTCCTCAGACTGCCAGCTGGGGTGGGCATGTGTTGATGGTAGTCACGGGCACTGGGCCTCCTCCATGGGAATAGATGGGTGACGTGCACGAGGGCCAGAGCACTTCAGCGAGGTGCGCAGCTGTCCTGGAGATGCGGTGTTATGTCAGAGAGACGCATAATGCGCACATACACCACAAGGTTTCTTGGTGCCGAGGTGACAGAGAAGGAACATGAAACGGAAAAGCAGCGACATCAAAGGATTGCATCAATTATGCGCTTGCCGAAACAACCAGGGGCCTCATTTACAAGCCCCCGTGCGCAGCCGGAAAGCCACTTTTATTGACGTGCCCGTGGGGCGCAGTGCAGCGCTATATCTACAAGGCCACCAAAATCCACCCTGCGTGGCTTTTCATGGCCTGCTAGATATGTTGTGAGGCAACGCAGCGCAAGACGCTGCGTTGCCTCACTCTGCGATGGGGACGCGTGCCATAGGCATTACAGTGGGTGTTCCCAGGTTAACACCCATGGCATTTGACACATTCCCAGATTTACAACGCCCGCACCCCTGGGAATGCATCAAAAGCCTACGCCTCCCGAGGGATAGCGTAGAGGAGGCCCAGCAAGGAGAAGTAACTTCATCTCGCCTCATTTCCTTTCCTCTTTCTATATGTGCTGCAGAACACATAGGAGGAAATCGCCTCCATGGATTATTTTTGTGCAGGAACGTTTGCCTTCCTGCACAAAAACAATCTTTCCCACAATACGGGCACCCTGGCACCATTGTGCAAGGGTGCCTGCGTTGGCATATGGCAGACAATTGAACGCCAGCGCAGAGGAAGAGGACAGGAATGTGCCGTATTTAGAGATACAGCGCATTCCTGCCTTTTCTTTTGATGTAGGACAGCGCAGCTAGATGGCTTGCAACGCTGCCGTACACCAAAAGCTTGTATATGAGGCCCCACGTCTTTAATGACTGTCTGAACTTCAAGTAATTCGGTGCCATATGTAGACTGGGAGGAAACAAATTCCAGGTCTGAGAGGCGCAAACAGAGGATCTGATGCCGCCCATCCTTTGCTTTTTAGGTCTCGCCTGACCCAGCGCATGCGCTGGGTCAGGCGAGACTTATTGAGAGGGCTCCAAAAAGTGCGAACAGGCCACCCTGGAGCTACAGTGCATGTGCGCGGGCGCGCGCGCCGCGCCTTACCGCGATTACTTTCACTTTCGCGGTCGCATGGCCGCTTTGATGTATGATCGTGATCGCGATCACTTTTGCGGCCGTACGGCCGCTTTGCATAGCCAATGGGTCTCGCTTTTGGGACCTTTTATGTATTTAGTTATGCAACTGTTGCATGGCTAAACACTTATAAGGTCCCAAAGGCGAGACCTATTGGCTATGCCAATGCTTGTTGAACTTGGGGATGGAAAAAGATTCTGAGAAGAACTCGGGTTATTTTCGGAAATCTGCAATTTTAAGAAGGAGGGACCTTCATTAGCAAGAGCCTTAAAGATAATGCAGCCGGTTTTAAAAATAATCCTTTGCTCCTAAGGGAGGCAGTGGAGGTCTCTCAATAGAGGAATGAGATGACACTGTCTAGGCTGTTCATAAATAAGACGTGCTGCTTGATTCTGGACAATTCTGAGTCTGGAACGTAAAGTTTTGGGCGATGGGATGTAGACTCAGTAAGCATAATCAAGGCGAGATATAACCAGGGCCATTTCTTGGGTCAAGGCTTCGAAGGCGAGGAATCTAGCTCTTGTTCTGGTCCTCCGAAGAGATGTGAAGCAGGATGAGTTTACTGCTCCTAACTGAGCTTTTACGGAAAACTCATTCTCAATGAGGGCTCGGCTCCCAAGCTGTTGACTGATTTCTTAGGAGACGGCGGGTCCTCCAAGTCGCGGGGTCAGGAAGATGCTTTCCAATAGTTGATTTAACTTCATGTGATGACAACCTCAGTTATATCCGCCTTGAGTTTGAGACGTGTAGATCTCAGTGACACCTTTATTAGATAAACAGTAGAGTTGATGTCCCGGGAAGTCAACGTTACTTGGGCGGCCATCCTTAAGAGGAAGCGAGGTTGGCGATGCGGGTAATGAAAGTGTGCAGTCGGGTGGTGCCTCATCGAGTACTGGAGGCTAGACAGAACTAGGTGGGTATTCACTAACATTTTTCTCTGGTGCTCGCATGTCAGAAAGGAACGTAGAGTATTGTGTCGCTTTATGATCCATTAAAGAGCCATTCAGGAGCAGGGCAAATTGTGCATCACCGCACAATTACCTGCACAACCCTTGGACCAAGAACGTAGTGCCGCTCAAGCGCCTTGCTGCATTGAGTCTTTTTGAGCAAAGGCTACGGGGCCGATTCACAGAACTAACTTAAGACAAAATCCTACACTTACTACTTTTGGTATTCACAGAAGTTAGGATTTTGTCTTGAGTTTGTCTTAAGTTTGTCTTAAGACAGACTTAAGACAAAATCCTAACTTAAGTCTGTCTTAAGTCTGTCTTAAGTCTGTCTTAAGTCTGTCTTAAGTTTGTTTTAAGACAAACTTAAGACAAAATCCTAACTTCTGCGAACTTCTACTCACGCACAGAAAGTGTTCCTTACATTGATCCGGACCAAGACCCCCCCCTTAAACGACACCAAAGAAACTACTACCCCCCGTACTCCCACAGTTCACCCATCCAATAAGGACACTATCACGCCTGACCCCAGACTTGACTTGATACTATCAGCCCTTCAGCAAATTGACATCCAAACCCTTCACGATATTATTTTACAGCAACCAAAGCTCATTCACACTAAACAGGAATACAGATCTCTTCCGCACCCCAAGCACTCGCGCCAAACCCAACACCATCTTGCTAGCTCCCAGGACCTGGCACCCCCACGTTGGAACACAGTTCCTCTCCCTAATGCCATTTCCCGCCCAAGCAGGATGAGAAACCCTCTATCTGCTAAAGATTTGGAGACCCTCCTTCGCTCTTACGAGCCATCTCACCCTACTCATAAAGTTCTGCTGCCTAACTTACTTACAGACTCCCGAATACAATCTATCTCGATAAACACATACAGAGCCACTAGACACAACCCCAGAGGTATAGTGGAAAATAACCTCACTAGAATCCCCCTCACAGTATCCAATAAGTCGCGGCTAAATTGCATTCTCCTAAATTGCAGATCCGTGTCTAGACATGCAGCCGACATAGCTGATCTATTACTCACTTACGAACCAGACATTCTAATCTTGACGGAAACATGGTTAAATGAAACATTCTGCTCCCCCCAAACTACGGCATCACCAGACTAGACAGAACGGACAGGCCAGGCGGTGGGATAGCCTGCATACATCAGAACAGCCTAACAGTGACCAACACCATGGCCCCCGCCTTATCCTCATGTGAATACCTCTGCTTAAACATAGCCAGCAATAACAAACAAATATATTCTTTACACACTTTCTACCACCCTCCTGGAGATAACCTTACATTCATAGAACACCTCATGGATATTCTAGCTTCAAACGACAGCCAACAAAATAAACAAATTTTTCTGGGGGACTTCAACCTTCACTGGGATGACCAGAACGATCCAGGGGTAAACAACCTCAAAGCTTTCCTCTCTGACCTTAATCTTAAACAAATATGCAACAGCCCAACTCACGACAAAGGAGCAATTCTCGACCTAGTAATCTCCAAGGAGAACTCCCCACAACTTGACTCGATCCTCCCATGTGACTGGTCTGACCATCATGTCATCACATTTCAAGTCTTAGAAAGGGTGAAACACCTTTCAACACAACCTCTGAGAACTAAAATTTGGAAGAGAGACCTGAAAAACCTCGGCTCTGACCTCCTAGCATCATCTAACCCAAACCCACTATATCCCCCGGAAGAACTAGCAGACGTCCAGGGTCTGACCAACCACTACTTTCACTCCATGAACAACCTACTGGACAAAATAGCCCCTCTTCAACTGAAACGAACCTCCACAAAAGTCTCAAATCCCTGGTATGATGGACGGCTAAAGGAAGACAGACGCTCTCTTAGAGCAATGGAACGACGCTGGAGAGCCGCACCCTCAGCTGACCACCTCAAGTCACTAAGAACCTCCAGAAACTCCTATTTTAGAAAGATCAGAAAATCTAAAACCGACTTCTTCAGGACTCAACTAGACCAAGCCACGAACCGCCCCAAAAAACTATTCGATCTTATCAAAGCTCAAACCAAGAACGCACCCATGCTCCCAAAGGCCGTCCCAGTCTCTCTACCCAATTGTGACAAATTTATCTCCTTCTTCGCTTCTAAAACAGAAGCCATTAAATCAGACCTACTCAATGACCTCTTATCACTCTCAGACATGATAGAGAGCCCATCACATCTCCTTGCAGGTGCCCTGGCTAATGACCTCCCAAAATTCAACCTCAAAAACAATGCTACATGGTCCCACTTCTACACTTACAGTGAAGAATCCATATTAAAGACGCTTACCACTCTGAAACCTTCCAACCATTTCACAGACCCGCTCCTGGCCAACTACTTAAAAGACTGCATTCCTCTGATACTACCCCTCTGGACCAAGATCATACATTCCTCCCTCCTTCAAGGATCCATTCCAGACATCTTGAAAACAGGTCAGGTATCCCCTATCCTGAAGAAAACTACAGCTGACCCCTCGGATCTAAATAACTACCGTCCGATCTCTAACATACCTATGCTAGCCAAACTCCTAGAAAAATGTGTTAACATGCAGCTAAACAGTCACATTGACCAATTCAAACTGCTTAATCAATTCCAATCAGGCTTCCAAGCAGGTCACAGTACCGAGACTGCCATGACACATGTAATGGACGACGCTCTAAAAATCCTGGACCAAAACGAAGCATGTCTACTGATCCTACTGTTCCCATGAGGCACAGGGTCAAGACTGATTTGCATATGGCCATGTCTGAACTGGGGTGGCGTAGTGGGCAAAAGAACGATGGATTTAACCCAGATCTCTTGACTGGGGGAGAATGTCTGCATTGTCAGCATTCCGTCCATCATTTGTTTGTTGTAACGCTTTTCGCCCTAAGTGGGATGGGTATGCCCAGACGTGGGTCCCGTGCTCACTACGCCACTGGAGTCAAGCTATCCTGGCTGATGACGGCTGATAGCCAGAAACCGGTCCTAGGATGCTTGATTCTGGTCCAGGGAAGACATGGCTTGGCAGTTCGGGCTGGACTGTTCCCATGAGGCACAGGGTCAAGACTGATTTGCATATGGCCATGTCTGAACTGGGGTGGCGTAGTGGGCAAAAGAACGATGGATTTAACCCAGATCTCTTGACTGGGGGAGAATGTCTGCATTGTCAGCATTCCGTCCATCATTTGTTTGTTGTAACGCTTTTCGCCCTAAGTGGGATGGGTATGCCCAGACGTGGGTCCCGTGCTCACTACGCCACTGGAGTCAAGCTATCCTGGCTGATGACGGCTGATAGCCAGAAACCGGTCCTAGGATGCTTGATTCTGGTCCAGGGAAGACATGGCTTGGCAGTTCGGGCTGGACTGTTCCCATGAGGCACAGGGTCAAGACTGATTTGCATATGGCCATGTCTGAACTGGGGTGGCGTAGTGGGCAAAAGAACGATGGATTTAACCCAGATCTCTTGACTGGGGGAGAATGTCTGCATTGTCAGCATTCCGTCCATCATTTGTTTGTTGTAACGCTTTTCGCCCTAAGTGGGATGGGTATGCCCAGACGTGGGTCCCGTGCTCACTACGCCACTGGAGTCAAGCTATCCTGGCTGATGACGGCTGATAGCCAGAAACCGGTCCTAGGATGCTTGATTCTGGTCCAGGGAAGACATGGCTTGGCAGTTCGGGCTGGACTGTTCCCATGAGGCACAGGGTCAAGACTGATTTGCATATGGCCATGTCTGAACTGGGGTGGCGTAGTGGGCAAAAGAACGATGGATTTAACCCAGATCTCTTGACTGGGGGAGAATGTCTGCATTGTCAGCATTCCGTCCATCATTTGTTTGTTGTAACGCTTTTCGCCCTAAGTGGGATGGGTATGCCCAGACGTGGGTCCCGTGCTCACTACGCCACTGGAGTCAAGCTATCCTGGCTGATGACGGCTGATAGCCAGAAACCGGTCCTAGGATGCTTGATTCTGGTCCAGGGAAGACATGGCTTGGCAGTTCGGGCTGGACTGTTCCCATGAGGCACAGGGTCAAGACTGATTTGCATATGGCCATGTCTGAACTGGGGTGGCGTAGTGGGCAAAAGAACGATGGATTTAACCCAGATCTCTTGACTGGGGGAGAATGTCTGCATTGTCAGCATTCCGTCCATCATTTGTTTGTTGTAACGCTTTTCGCCCTAAGTGGGATGGGTATGCCCAGACGTGGGTCCCGTGCTCACTACGCAACTGGAGTCAAGCTATCCTGGCTGATGACGGCTGATAGCCAGAAACCGGTCCTAGGATGCTTGATTCTGGTCCAGGGAAGACATGGCTTGGCAGTTCGGGCTGGACTGTTCCCATGAGGCACAGGGTCAAGACTGATTTGCATATGGCCATGTCTGAACTGGGGTGGCGTAGTGGGCAAAAGAACGATGGATTTAACCCAGATCTCTTGACTGGGGGAGAATGTCTGCATTGTCAGCATTCCGTCCATCATTTGTTTGTTGTAACGCTTTTCGCCCTAAGTGGGATGGGTATGCCCAGACGTGGGTCCCGTGCTCACTACGCCACTGGAGTCAAGCTATCCTGGCTGATGACGGCTGATAGCCAGAAACCGGTCCTAGGATGCTTGATTCTGGTCCAGGGAAGACATGGCTTGGCAGTTCGGGCTGGACTGTTCCCATGAGGCACAGGGTCAAGACTGATTTGCATATGGCCATGTCTGAACTGGGGTGGCGTAGTGGGCAAAAGAACGATGGATTTAACCCAGATCTCTTGACTGGGGGAGAATGTCTGCATTGTCAGCATTCCGTCCATCATTTGTTTGTTGTAACGCTTTTCGCCCTAAGTGGGATGGGTATGCCCAGACGTGGGTCCCGTGCTCACTACGCCACTGGAGTCAAGCTATCCTGGCTGATGACGGCTGATAGCCAGAAACCGGTCCTAGGATGCTTGATTCTGGTCCAGGGAAGACATGGCTTGGCAGTTCGGGCTGGACTGTTCCCATGAGGCACAGGGTCAAGACTGATTTGCATATGGCCATGTCTGAACTGGGGTGGCGTAGTGGGCAAAAGAACGATGGATTTAACCCAGATCTCTTGACTGGGGGAGAATGTCTGCATTGTCAGCATTCCGTCCATCATTTGTTTGTTGTAACACTGATCCTACTCGACCTGTCCTCAGCATTTGACACTGTCAAACACAGCAACTTGCTAGAACTCCTGAAACACAGAATGGGACTGTCTGGAGCTGTATTTAAATGGTTCGCCTCTTTCCTCCAAAATAGATCCCAAAGATTCAAAGGCAGTCAATCCCTATCCAATTCCATGCCAGTCACGTTAGGAGTGCCGCAAGGCTCCTCCCTCTCACCCACCCTCTTCAACCTCTTCATGGAACCCCTCACCGAACTTCTCAGCCTCGCTAAGATTCACTTTCATATGTATGCAGACGACACCCAAATCTACATTAAGATCAACTCACTGGAAGACATCAAATCGCTCAACACCGCTCTACAAAAAACCCAAACATGGCTGGCCGAAAACCACCTGAAACTAAATTCCCTCAAAACGGAATTCCTCCTTATCGCTCCCCCTAACAAAACACCCTCTATCCTGGTCTGGCTGAAGCACTTAACTGCTCTCAAAGGTCAACCTTTCATTGTATACTCAGCGAAATCGCTTGGCGTAACTCTGGACAGCAACCTAAAAATGCAGAAGCATATCAGCGCTTCCACAAAAGGAGCTAACCTCCACACGAGGACACTGCGCAAACTGAAACCCTTTCTGCCATCCTTCGACTTCAAACTAGCAGTTCAAGCCCTAGTAATCCCTAGAGTGGAATATGGGGCGGTTACCTTATGCGGCCTCCCAAGATCGTCGACAGCCCCGCTAAGAGCCACCATCAACTCCGCGGCGAGACTCATCACGGGCTCTAAGAGAACCACTCACATCTCCCCAGTCCTGAGAGCCCTCAACTGGTTACCGTTTGAAACAAGAATTCATCTGAAAATCGCGTGCATGACGCACAAGGCCCTTCACCATAACTCCCCTCACTACCTAGCTCATAAACTGGTGCTATCAGCTGGCTCCAGAGCAGCGAGGAGTGCCAAGACTCTTCTTCTGAAACCACAACGATTTGCCAAGAAAAAAACCTACAACCGATCCTTCTCTGGTATGACTCCCAGGGTCTGGAACGCGTTTCCGATTGAAACAAGAATTAACCCTTCCTCTGCCACCTTCAAAAAAGAAGTGAAAGCGACCCTCATGGCAAAATTTACGTGATTTGACTATCTTATTACGGGACTCTGTTTCTCCCAGATCTGTTTTTATGCTCCATTTTGTCCTCTAGCTGCCTTATTACTTTTATGAGTATTGTACTTTTGGACGCACTTATATCATTGTTTGCTAGGGTTACTCCTTGTTTTCTGCATGTTACTTGTAAAGCACTCTGATACTCGCAAGGGTCTTGTTCGCGCTATATAAAATCTTCAAAATAAATAAATAAATACAATTTTTGTCTTAATGAATCGGGCCCTACGTTTCTGGCAGTAGCGGCACAACTTCTGCTGCAACAAACTTGGTGCAATTCATGAGAGAGCCCAGAGTGCAACTCAGTGGGCATTAAATGTAAGTAGTTGGGTTGAGGGCATCCAGCAGAGGTCTTCTAAGGCAGGAGAGATGCGGTCTCACGGTTAGACATGCAAAGACTTGTGTAGCTGAGCCTTGGATAGACTGGAGTCTCAGCACAAGGCATCAACGTGCCCGAGGTTGAGTCTATTGGTGTTGTCCAGCCAAGAGTGTACAAGAGCTATTGTGGTTGCAATCGGAGCAGGAAAGAAAAGATTTGCCCGAGACATTTGAGGCGGTGGAGAGAAGGCTTGGCAGGGGGTTTCCAGGGCTCAGCATAGGCACAAGTTTAACCCGAAAACTCCTGAGATCAATGACATCTATGAAGAGCTGGGCTCAGCTGAACAATGAAAGGAAAGACCAGGCTGGGTCTGGCCACCAGTTACTTTTGGAAGGTTAAGAATGTGGAATATTTGTTGAAGGGGTTGAGAACCCACTTCAAAGAATAATCACAGTATTTGTTGGGGCGAACCAAACATGTCAGTAAATAAACCTGTGCTTAACCGTCTGGTAGCTTGGCACAAAAACAGTCAGACTGACCTTAGAGGCAATGTGTGAAGTATGTATGCAGCACACATACAGTAATACAGAGAAAACACAACGCAAGAACAATCCCCACACCAATTTAGAAAATAGAGAATATTCTAACAATAAAATGACACTAAAATAACAAAAATCCAATCAGTAGAAGCAGAGTCCTGAATGTTTGAAGTTTCAGATTGAAATCGCACCAAAAGGCACAAGCACCGACTGCAGGTCTCCGATCACACCGGACTGGGACAAAGTCACAAGTTCAGGCTCACCGCGATAACATGTAAGCCGGGTACGGGACCAGGGTAGGCCGACTGGGAGTTGTACCTTTTGTCCTTGGTGTGGGGACGGCGCAGCGCTGCGATGCGAGGCTCTCACTGCTGTGCATCGGATACGTCATGCCAATTATCACGAGCGGTACAGGGCTGCCATGCGAGTCTTTCCATGTCTCTGCATCGTATCCAGCCAAGTCGCCAATGCGGTACTACGATGCGAGGCCCAGCGTCGTTCTCCACCCCTCTGCGGCTGGTCCAGTGAAAGCGCTCATTGAGCTGGAAAAAGAACTCTGACTCCAGCCACGGGTCCTTGAGGACAGCACTTGGAGGTCAGGACTCACGCCCACAGAGGCCAGCAGAGGGGGCCAGGTTAGGACCGGTTGTGTCTGCTCAGCTGGAAAGCAGGTAAGGTTTCTGGATGCTTGTTGAGTCCCTGTAGCTCAAACAGGAAGTCTGCCAAGTGACGCTTGAAGTACCTTCTGATGTCCTGGATTCAAGGCAAGCAGGTCCAATGTTCCTCCTTCAAGCATCAGGCCAGCTCTTTTACTGAGTCTTCTGAGGTCCAGGAATGTTCTGATTTGTCTAGGCTGAAAACTCGTTCTGGTCAGTTCTCCCCTCTTTCATGGGTTTCGCTCCCGCCTGGCTAGGGAGACAAAAGGCTGGGGCCGGCTTGGTGTCAGGCTCCTTTGTGAGTGCTAGGGCAGGTTCCCTTGAAGTTTAATCAGGGCAGGGTTCAGATCCCACTCTCCTCTACTCCTAGGCCCCTTTGTTCACTGTCGGGCGCTAACAAACATTGCCCAGTTAAGGGAGCCAGCTCCAGCCCAAGAGCAACCGACCACTCACAGGAAGGCCCTAAAAACCTGAAGCAGGAAAATAACAACTTTCTAAAAGTGGCATTTCCAAAATAGTAATCTAAAATCTGACTTTTCCATTAAAGATGATTTTAAATTACAATTAAAATGAGTGGAAGAAATACTTCTCTATCTGTTCTCAAGCTGAATTTAGCACGTATTAAATGTGATAAAGTAAATCAGTGTTCGCTTATAGGAGGACAGTCTTAACGAACTGGAAAACAGCTTTGGAGGTTTATCACTGTCAGGACATAAAAAAGAAAAATGTACATATCCTACTTTTTAAATACCTTGCCATATGAGCCAATAAAGACTACCTTAGGGGTGAACTTATTAAGAAGGAAGGTTTATGCTTGGCAAAGGTATATTTTGCCACGTTGAAATTACAGTTTAAACTGCACAGTGGCTGCAATGGCCGCCCTGAGATGTGCTTTCGGGCGCTGCTTTGATGGGTGTCGCAATGCGTGCTGCAGCGCACTAGCAGTATTTAATGTACAGACCCTAGTTATCAGCAATACTCTATGCTATGGACGTGTAAATACATTAAATGTGCCAGTCAGGAAGATGCCATTTTACCACATTTAAAGGAGAGGGCACACACACTTTACCACTAGTTGACAGGGGAAAAGTGACCAGAGTCCTAATGCCAACGCAAACAGGTTCAGCAGCAGAGGGCAACAACCTGTATCGGCCCTGCAGAAAGAGCATATTTCAAACAGAAGTTCCATCCATGCACTGACTGCGAAAAGGCGTGGTGCTGCTAAGCTGACGTCCATGCAACTTGATTGTTCCAGTTGTTCCATGAAGCCATAAGGTTCTCATTAAGCATTGACCGGAACTCCTCGGGACCGCATAATCCCCATGTCCCTTCCAAAGCTCGTGAAGGGGAAACATCGATCCAGGCACTCTACAAGTATCCCTTTCCTGCTCAAATCCAGACCTTAACACCGATGCCAATACTGATGCTCACCCGGCTCTCGGCCTGGATTAAAACCGCCGTTGGCCCACTAGCCCCGACTAAGACCTTTCTCTCCAGGCCGAAAAATCCCTCCGAACCATGGTTCTCCGTTGAATTAGGAGCTCAGAAACAAGTCTGTAGAAGGATATAGAGGCAGTGGAGAGCAAATTACGACCCCACGTTAAAAACACAATATGCACAGTCACTGTCGGATTACAAGAAAGCGATAATTGAAGAAAAAAGTAAATACTTCTCAACAAAGATCTTACATGCAAAAAACTCCAGCAGAGAGCTCTTTGCTACAGGTAGAAGCCTAACCAGATTCCCTGAGTCACCAAGGCTTGAAAGTAATGCTGAACCTGGCAACGTATTGGCACAGTTTTTTAAAGAAAAAGTAGAGACCGTGTACAAATCCTTCACTGATTATGATGAAACAACATCTGGGAACTTTTCAGCAGTCATTGCTCTTCCCCCACCGTATAGGTTTACGTCCTTCTCCCCTCCTTCCACAGAACAGATCATCCAGTTGGTAAAATTGTCCAAATCAGTGGCTCCTTCCGACCCCTGTCCTCCTAAAATATTGCACCTGGTACCGGATGCCATCAGTGAACAACTAACCTTGGTTTACAAGGAGATAATTCTCTCAGGTGCATTCCCTGATGCTTGCAAAATTACATTGATTCTTCCACTCCTAAAAAAAAAAAAACTATCTTGACCCAGCAGATCCCAGCAGCTATAGACCTATCGCCAGACTACCCTTCCCGGCCAAGGTACTGGAAGAAGTATTAAATACACAGCCTACAGCATTAATCTCTGAATCGGACCTTCTAGATCCATCACAATATGGGTTCCGGGAGGGGCACAGCACTGAGACAGCCCTGGTCATAGCAGCAGAAGAATTCGTAGCTCTACTGGACGCCGGGGGTAAGGCCACTTTGATCTTGCTAGATCTATCGGCAGCCTTTGACACAGTGAACCATAAAATATTAGCCAACAGGCTCCCCGGTCTGGGAATTAGAGGCTCAGCCCTTAAGTTGCTGAAATCATTTCTCTCTGACAGTGTTTAATCAGTAGAGTCTGGAGTATTTGTGTCCAAGCAATTTAAACACCCCTGAGGGGTGCCACAGGGATCGTCCGTGAGCCCTATGCTCTTTAATCTTTATGTGTCTCCGATAGCCACAATCATCAGACGGCATGGCTTCTCAATGGTATCATACGCGGAGGACACCCAGCTAGTGGTCTCAGTGTCAAGCAATGTCGAAGAAACAGCAGATAGCTTTAACAGCTGCATGACATAGCTAAACCAGTGGTTGAGGTCCAATTGCTCACAACTTAACGGCGGACAAACAGAGGTCCTACTGTTGGGTACTGAAACCTCCTTCTGGTCACCCAGATGGTGGCCGTATAGTTTAGGAGAATTTCCTGCTCCAGTGCAGAAGGTGAACAAACATAGGTTTCATCTTCGATGACAAAGTGACTTTTAAGAATCAGATCAATACACTCACTTCTTCTATCTTTTTCATCCTAAAAATGTTCCGGAAGGTCCGTCCTTTTAACCCGTCCGATTCACTGAAAACACTGGTAACAGCTCTAGCGCTGTCCAGACTGGATTATTGCAGTGCCCTGTACATGGGTATCCAAATACAGCTACTGCAGAAGCTACAGCGCCTCCAAGATGCGGCAGCCTGACTACTGCTGGACATCCCCAGGTCCCAACCAGTCTCCCACTGTCTCAGAACTCTGCACGGGCTCCCTGTGGACAAGTGGATCAAGTTTAAATCCCAATGCCTAGCATTTAAGACCCTGCATGGCGCTGGTCCCCAATTTCTAAAGAAACACTTGATCTGGTATGCACCTTCCAGAAATCTAAGATCTGCTCATAATAATCTCTTACAAACCCCCCTGGTCAAAAGAACCCGATGGGGGGGAAGAAGCTTTCTATTAGGGATGGTCAAAACATGGAACTCACTTCGAGCCTGCAGAAAGTACAGCCCTACGCTGTTAGCGTTTAGGAAATCATTAAAAACCTGCTCTTTGCCAATTAACTAGGTCTTATACAGTTCCTTCAGCACCTTACTGAAGTTGCTGGTATAAGCGCTTAGACGCCCTAGGGCATTTGTGCGCTATATAAAAGCCAAAATCAAATCAGTTCCCGGATGAGCTGAGCATCTTCTGCGCAGTTATGGCTGGAAATATATAGTCATAGCTTCTAGCGGTTACCCATGAGCCAATCCGCCATCTCGGTGGAAGGTGCAGCGGGTCATGCACGTCTTCACTCGATGCTGCTCGAGAACTCGCATTGGCCTTGAGAAGTCTGACAAGATGCGAGGCTTCCTCACTGAGATTAAAGGGTCCGGTCCCTTCAGGAAGGAATGCGGTCCCACCAGCACGAGGAGCATCAACAGTAGTGCATCGTACATATGTAGGAGTGTGTAAACCACACAGCCTGTAGTACTGACTGTAGTTATGGTTAAGCTGCACTTTCCATTGAAAAGGACTTCTTCATCAGCTGATGAACGTTAGCGCAGTTGGACGCATGGACACAATATGTGGATGAAAATGTGGAAGTTTGGCTCAGGTTTGCTACGCCAAGGTTCTTGCAGGCTTTGTGGATGGGTCACACAGCAGAGTAAAGCTGGTGGCCTCAAAGCTGTGTCATGGAGAAGACCCAACTCCGGCAGGTGATTACCTGGAAGGAACCAGCACCGGCCATAGTCTGTTAGCGGAACCCACCAGTGGCAGAGCTGCAGCAGGAGCCCGGACTTACAAACACTTTGCATCAGATTTGCTTTACTTTTTTAACAAAGACCCAGCGCAACGCACTAGGATGGTATTTACAATCCAACACAAATCACGACTTTCATTGGGTTGTAACCCAAAGTAGCGCAACGCAGTGCAATGCGCAGCCGTTGTTTACTTTGCATCATCAAAGCATTCCATGCGTGGTGCATGGCTGTTCTCATGCATCAGCAGTGGGTTTGAGAGCAAATCCATACCTACAAAGACTTGTAGACATGGGTTTGCACTAAAATCCTGCATCTCTCTGAGGCTGGCATAGAAAAGAACTATTTTTATTTCTCCTAATTGTTTCCTCTTCTCGTGTGTGGCCTTCCACTCCACACATAGAGAGAGGAAATTGAGGAAGGGACTATTTGCTGCACAAAGAATGCTGGCCACGCCGCAGACACCTATGCATTAAGGTCTAAGGGTGTCTGCAGCGGTGCATGGCAGCCAGCGAAGGGAGAGACCAAAACAGCCTCCCATCTTTGTAGATATGGTGCAGCGCTGCTCCCTCCTGTTCATGTAACGCAGCACTGCGTTGCAGGATTTATTTGAAACCCTGGGCCAGGGAGTTATTTCCAATACGTGATTCATTTGGTCCAGCACTTTTTGGAGAGGGGTGGATTCCAAACAATTGGACAAGAAACTATTTACTGAATATATGCTGATGTTGGACCTCCACACTGAAGTAAAAGGTGATTTGTCGAGCGCCCACTGTCTCAGAAAAGGTCTCATGGCGCTATGGAGCATGGATACAGATGACCGTCTCTGCAGATCTTCTGGGGGACTAGATCTCAAACAGCCAAGATCGTTTATATTTTTCTAAGCTTTGAGAAGCTCTTCTTTCCCCTCTGCAGCTCTATTTGGCCCACTGGAATTTGGGTCAATAAACACCAGCTTTGCTGAAGAGAGTTTAAGTGGTGGGTCATACATTGAGCCCCAAAGAAAAGAGAGCCCATATAGATGCATAATGCACTCTGACTCGAAAGAAACCCTCTTGTACATTGGGAGCCAGTGCGGCTGTCCAACCTGGGCTAAGGTGGGTTCGAAAGACACTAGAAGTTCTACTTGCTGCAGTGTTTTTATATCTTGAAGCCTGCTGGTGGCTTCTGCAGGAAGGCTCAGGTGGGTCTAATTATGGAACCTTCAGAGGCAGTGAGAAGGCATTTTAGCAGCACTGGGCAGGGCGCTATGTTTCATCTGGAAACATCAGAATGCAGTCTACACACCGACACAACTCACTCAGTGAATACTGAAACAAAATGGTGTAAATACTCAACACACATAAACTGATACCACTGGGGTAACTGATCAATGACACCACCAGCCTCTCAGCCCCTTGGAATCCTAATGAAGCTTTTGGGTTGTTTCAAAGTATTGGACTTTGATCTGTAAATTAGGTGGAAACTCACAGTGCACACAAATAGTGACAGTGCACTTACTGTGGTTACAAACCAATAAACAAATAAGCGCTGGTAAAGCCAAGGGGTCTGACATTGGGCACCAGTCTTTTGGCTATGTCAATGCTTGTTTTGTCATGGGTTTTGTAAAACCATATTGTTGGGGAAGCTGTCGGGCCCTCCTGAATCGACAAACAATTGTCTGTAAGCACTTTTTTACTCTAAAAAAAGCAGACATTGCAATACTTGGGAACTACTTTATTTGTGAATTTGTACCTTATAAAATGGAAGAATGCTGTCACTCACAGTGAGGTAGCCAATGACTGAAGGGGGCTGACCCTCTGCCCATACTGTATGCTGTAATGGGAAGAAGAACAATGCAAACATTACAATAAGAAGCAAATGGATGAAGAAAGATGGCTGAAAGCCCATGTAAGTAAATGTACAATGCATATAATTTTGGTAAAATCTAAAGGTCTAAGCTAATGTCAGACCCAAAAAAATTAAATTGCTAAAACAAAAGGTTTTGTGTAATGTAAAGAGCACACATTACCTTAATAGTCATTGACAGTTAAGGGAACTACTTTGTGTGTGGATGTGCTCCTGTGAAAGGGCATATGGAGTCAATCAAAGTGAAGTTAGCCAATGGCCAAAGTGGGTGGGCCCACTGGCCCATGCTGTGTGCTGTAGTGGGCAGATGAAAAATCGGAATGACACAATAACAGGCCAATGACTGTTGAAGGCTGGGTGAAAGCCTATGTAAGTATATTTCTGTACATCTGGCTTTATTAAAATCAACATTTCTTGGCTGAAGCGAGCCCAAACAATGTCTGCTGTTAAGATCCATAAATCCTTCCAAAAGGTTCCATACAACCATATAACTTCATATAATTGCACATAACCCTTAACTTTTTTTGGGTCAGCCATGGTCATACATGGGTGAGGGACACTGTCAATCCCATTCTTAGGCCCAGAGGGGCATTTCTGTCTCACCTCGCGACATTGGCGCTTTTGTGCATCATTCTGCCTCCTGTGGAGTGCTTGCACTGAAGGGCACGAGGGCCTGTTGTACACTCGGCCATCGCACTGTCTCATTCATTTCTCTATCTCGTTTTCTTGCACATTAACCTTTTCTGTTTTGACTCCTGCAGGACTTTTTAAATGTTTTTGTCACGTGTGTGGTCTGGCCATTCCAAATGAAACAGGAAGGAGGTGGACCATGATTTAGACATGTTGAAGCCAACACCAATCATGCCAACAATGCCACTAGCACCACTGCTAATACCACTAATATTAGTACTGGCAATGCCACCACCACAAAGGCAATAGCACCGTCAATGCAATTAACAAAGCACCCCCATCACCAACAAAACTACCCAAACCATCACAAGCAATAGCACTAATACTGCTACCACCACCAATGACTCTACCACCAACACCAAAATCTTCAATACTACCACCACCAATGCCACAGCACCACACCAACACACCCGCCAATACTAACACTTCCAAAACCACCAGCTTTATTCAACCATAGTACCATCATCAGTACCGCCACCAATACCATCACCACCTACACCACCAGTACCACAACTAGTACCACCACCACAAACACCATCACCCAAACCACTAATACTACTATATCTACCATCAGTACCAGCCCCTCTTTTACCACCACTATACCACATCAATGCCATCACCAATACCCCACGACCAACACCATCACTAACATAACCACCACAAATACCACCAGCAACGACATCAGTACCACAAACCACCTATCCCACCACCCTCAATCTCACCAATAGCACTAACTCTAGGCGCCACCAGTGGCACCACTACCAATGCCCCAATACCACTATCACCACTACCATCACACATAGCAACACCACCATCACAATACCAATACCACTCTCACCACTACCATCACACATACATCACATCACCACCATCACAATACCAATACCACATCCGATGCCACCAGCAGTGTACATCAGCGGCCCCACTACCACCAGTTATGCACCCAATAATAGCATTTCAATGCCACCCCAACACCAATACCACCATCACCACCACCACTACAAAGAATTGGCACAACCAAGCGGTGTGGTTTTATGTGCCGTTGCATGCAGACATCATTTCTGCATGTTTTCATGAACTGCGACATTAAACCCACATCTGTTGTCTTTGCAAATGCTTGTACTTTGAGTGACCCCTTTAAGCCACGGGTGTGTACTATCAGAATTGTGAATGGGCTTCAGAGAGAGGCACGCAGGTTTCCAAAGAAAAGGACCTCTATTTTGGAGAGAACAGAGTGTGCTGGGCAGTTCCCATTGGCTGGTGTAAAGCACAATGCTGCACACCCCACACCCGCCCCTTTCCTGCATCGCCAGTCAGAGTAACTCATTAGCAGCGCATTGCTGGATTGTTAACAAAGGTAATAGAGGGGTTCTCTTGAAGCCAGAGTCACAGGGGTTGTGTAATTACATCTAAAAATACACTCAAAGAAAAGGGCTGCTCCTAACTCCAAGGAAAGGGGGTGGGGAGCCCCTGCTCTGTTCTTTATGCCTCAAATCCACTCAGCCTGAAACATCTTTCATGTGTGTCCCGGGCATTGTTATTCGTTGTGTTGTTGTTGTTGCTGTACCTGTCCCCTGAGTGTGAGAAGCTTGATGTGCTGCTGCCAGTGCGGTATCCAGCCTGAGACTGGAAACATTCCACTGCTACTACTTGTGCTGTACCCAGTGTGTGTGTGAGGGAACCTGCACCGCCGGTACCTGTGCTGCACCCTGTCTGTGTATGAGGGAACCTTGCACCGCCGTTACCTGTGCTCTATCCAGACTGTGTGTGAGGGAACCTGCACCGCCGGTACCTGTGCTTCACCCAGTATGTGTGTGAGGGAACCTTGCACCGCCGTTACCTGTGCTCTATCCAGACTGTGTGTGAGGGAACCTTGCACCGCCAGTACCTGTGCTCTACCCAGTCTGTGTGTGAGGGAACCTTGCACCGCCGTTACCTGTGCTGCACCCTGTCTGTGAGTGAGGGAACCTTGCATAGCCGGTACCTGTGCTCTCTCCAGTATGTGTGTGAGGGAACCTTGCACTGCCGGTACCTGTGCTGCACCCTGTCTGTGTGCGAGGTAACCTTGCACTGCTTGTATCTGTGATCTATGCAGCTTGTGAGTGAGGGACCCTTACACTGCTGGTATGCTGGTATGTGTGTTCTACGCAGCCTGTGATTGAGGGAACCATGCACTGCTTGTATTTGTGATCTACACAGCTTGTGAATGAGGGAACCTTGCAATGCTGGTATGTGTGCTCTACCCAGTCTGTGAGCGAGGGAACCATGCACCGCAGGTACCTGTGCTGCACTCGGTCTGTGAGTGAGGGAACCTTGCACTGTTTGTACCTGTGCTTCACCCAGCTTGTAAGCGAGGGAGCCTTGCACTGCTCTGTGAGCGAGGGATTCATGCACTTCTGGTACCTGTGCTGCACCCAGTCTGTGTGTGAAGGAACCTTGCACTGCTGGGGCCTGTGCTCTACCCACTCGTGAACTGCAGCTGCTGGTACCCTGGTACATGTGCTCTACCCAGTCTGTGTGTGAGGGGACCTTGCACTGCTAGTATGTGTGCTCTGCCCAGTCTGTGAAGGAGGGAACCTTGCACCGCTGGTACCTGTGCTCAACCCAGCCTGTGTGCGAGGGAACCACGCACTGCTGTTACCTGTGCTCTACCCAGTCTGAGAGCGAGGGAACCTTGCACTGCCGGTACCTGTGCTCAATCCAGTCTGTGTGCGAGGGAACCTTGCACTGCCTGTACCTGTGCTCTACACAGTCTGTGTGTGAGGGAACCTTACTCTGCTGGTACCTGAGCTCTACCTAGCCTGTGTGCGAGGGAACCTTGCACCACCGGTACCTGTGGTCTACCCAGTCTGTATGCGAGGGAACCTTGCACTGCCAGTACATGTGCTCTACACAGCCTGTGATTGAGGGAACCTTGCACTGCTTGTACCTGTGCTCTAATCAGTCTGTGAGTGAGGGAATCTTGCACCACCAGTACCTGTGCTCTACCCATTCTGTGTGCGAGGGAACCTTGCACTGCTGCTACCTGTGCTTCACCCAGCTTGTAAGCGAGGGAGCCTTGCACTGCTCTGTGAGCGAGGGATTCATGCACTTCTGGTACCTATGCTGCACCCAGTCTGTGTGCGAGGGAACCTTGCACTGCTGCTACCTATGCTTCACCCAGCTTGTAAGCGAGGGAGCCTTGCACTGCTCTGTGAGCGAGGGATTCATGCACTTCTGGTACCTATGCTGCACCCAGTCTGTGTGCGAGGGAACCTTGCACTGCTGGGGCCTGTGCTCTACCCACTCGTGAACTGCAGCTGCTGGTACCCTGGTACATGTGCTCTACCCATTCTGTGTGCGAGGGAACCTTGCACTGCTGCTACCTATGCTTCACCCAGCTTGTAAGCGAGGGAGCCTTGCACTGCTCTGTGAGCGAGGGATTCATGCACTTCTGGTACCTATGCTGCACCCAGTCTGTGTGCGAGGGAACCTTGCACTGCTGGGGTCTATGCTCTACACAGTCTGTGTGCGAGGGAACCTTGCACTGCCGGTACCTGTGCTCTACCCATTCTGTGTGCGAGGGAACCTTGCACTGCTGCTAACTATGCTTCACCCAGCTTGTAAGCGAGGGAGCCTTGCACTGCTCTGTGAGCGAGGGATTCATGCACTTCTGGTACCTATGCTGCACCCAGTCTGTGTGCGAGGGAACCTTGCACTGCTGGGGCCTGTGCTCTACACAGTCTGTGTGCGAGGGAACCTTGCACTGCTGGGGCCTGTGCTCTACCCAGTCTGTGAGCGAGGGAACCTTGTACTGCTGGTACCTGTGCTGCACCCAGTCTGTGTGCGAGAGAACCTTGCACTGCTGGGGCCTGTGCTCTACCCAGTCTGTGTGCCAGAAAACCTTGCACCGCCGGTACATATGTTCTGCCCAGTCTGTGTGCGAGGGAACCTTGCACCGCAGGTACCTGTGCTCTACTCAGCCTGTGTGCGAGGGAACCTTGCACCACCGGTACCTGTGCTCATTCCAGTCTGTGTGCGAGGGAACCTTGCACTGCTGTTACCTCTGCTCTACACAGTCTGTGTGCGAGGGAACATTACTCTGCTGGTACCTGTGCGCTACTCGGCCTGTGTGCGAGGGAACCTTGCACTGCTACTACCGCTGCTCTACCCAGCCTGTGAGTGAGGGAACCTTGCACTGCCTGTGTGTGCAGTACCCAGTCTGTGAGCGAGGGAACCGTGCACTGCTGGTACCCGTGCTCTACCCAGACTGTGTGTGAGGGAACCTTGCACTACTGTTACCGGTGCTCTACCCATTCTGTGATTGAGGGAATCTTGCACTGCTGGTACTTGTGATCTACTTAGCCTGTGAGCAAGGGAACCTTGCACTGCTGGTACCTGTGCTCTATCCGACATGTAACTGAGGGAACCTTGCACCGCCGGTACATGTGCTCTACCCAAACAGCGTGCGAGGGAACCTTGCACCGCCGACACATGTGCTGTACCCAGACTGCGTGCGAGGGAATCTTGCACTGCTGGTACCTGTGTTCTACCCAGACTGTGTGCGAGGGAACGTTGCACTGCTGGTACCTGTGCTCTACCCAGTCTATAGGTGAGGGAACTTTCCACTGCTAGTATCTGTGCTCTATTCAGCCTGTGATCGAGGGGAACCTTGCACTGCTGGTACCTATGATGTATCCAGCCTGTGAGTGAGGGAATCTTGTACTGCTGGTATCTCTGCTGTATCAAGCCTGTAAGTGACGGAACCTTATACTGTTGGTATGATGGTATATGTGCTCTACGCAGCCTGTGATTGAGGGAACCTTGCACTGATGGTGTATCTATCGTCTGTGATTGAGGGAACCTTGCACCACCGGTACCTGTGCTCTGACCAGTGTGTGTGCGAGGGAACCTTGCACTGCAGGTATCTATGCTCTGCCCAGTCTGTGTGTGAGGGGACCTTGCACTGCTGGAACCTGTGCTGTACCCAGTCTGTGAGCGAGGGAACCTTCCACTGCTTGTACCTGTGCTGTACCCAGTCTATGTGCAAGGGAACCTTTCACTGCTGGTACCTGTATTATACCCAGTCTGTGAGCTAGGGAACCTTGCACTGCTGGTACTTGTGTTCTACCCAGACTGTGTGCGAGGGAACCTTGCACTGCTGGTACCTGTGCTCTACCCAGTCCGTGAGTGAGGGAGCCTTGCACTGCTGGTACCTGTGCTCTACCAAGTCTGTGAGTGAGGGAACCTTGCACTGCTGGTATGTGTGATCTACTCATCCCGTGATTGAGGGAACCTTGCACTCATGGTATCTGTGATCTATGCAGTCTGTGAGCAAGGGAACCTTGCACTGCTGGTATGTGTGCTCTACACAGCCTGCTTGAGGGAACCTTGCACTGCCGGTAACTGTGATCTACCCAGCCAGTGAACAAGGGAACCTTGTACTGCTCTACCCAGCGTGTGAGTGAGGGAACCTTACACTCCTGGTTCCTGTGCTCTACTCAGTCTGTGAGAGAGGGATCCTTGTACTGCTTTTACCTGTCCTCTACCCAGTCTGTGTGTGAGGGAACTTTACTCTGCTGGTACCTGTGCTCGACCCAGCCTGTGTGCAAGGAAACCTTGCACAGCTGGTACCTGTGCTCTACAAAACCTGTGATTGAGGGAACCTTGCACTGCTTGTATCTGTGCTGTACCCAGTGTGTGTGCGAGGGGACCTTGCACTGCTGGTACCTGTGCTGTACCCAGTGTGTGCACGAGGGACTCTTGCACTACTGGTACCTGTGCTGTACCCAGTGTGTGCGCGAGGGACTCTTGCACTACTGGTATGTGTGCTCTATGTATCCTGTGATTGAGGGAACTTGCACTGCTGGTACCTGTGCTCTACCCAGTCTGTGAGTGAGGGATCCTTGCACTGCTGGTATGTGCGCTCTACCCAGTCTGCGAGTGAGGGAGCCTTGCACTGCTGGTACCTGTGCTCTACCCAGTCTGTGAGTGAGGGAGCCTTGCACTGCTGGTACCTGTGCTCTATCATCATCAGGAATCATGGAAACAGTGTACTACTTTTCGCTCAGTCACTCATGCTCACTTTGTCTCAGGGAGATACACAGAATAAACGGTGGGGACGTTTTTCAATAAGCATTTATTGAACCTGCGTCATTATAGTGTAAAGTAGGTGTGTTGAAACAACCATTAGACAGTAACAGATATAAATCAAGATTCAGGGGTACACCGAAGGGTTTAGTATCCATAGGCCAGACCCACGATATGTACAAAGAGAACATTCAGGGGTAGTGACATCATACAGTCTTGGAAAAGTTGTGCCTCGATTGGCTAAAAACCTCTTCACTGTCCCAGGTGAAACATCAGTTATCCTTACTCTCTGATGAGGTGGAGCTAAGGGATTTTTTCTTAGGTCCCAGAAAGCCACGTCAGAAACGTATCTTACTATACTCTACTCATTGCACCTAACAATACTACAAAGGTCTTTGGCATTATATGGGAGGTGACTAATCCAGATTGCCTGAAAAGAGAAATCCCCCGTCACAGGAACTATGGGATAACCTTGCTTTATTTTTTTTAGGAAAAAATAAATAAGATCCTTGAGGAGATCAACATCTCCGCTCATCCGATTATCCTCCCCGTACCCGGAACACTAGATGCAGCTTATTCTTGGAGCCCCTTCCCCATGTGCCTTGCAATCTGCCCGATCCACCAACTTCTTGGTTAGCTTCAATTGCTGTCTGGAGAAGATCCAAACTATCTCGGTCGATGATTTTTGCTTCTGAGCTAACTCATATCCTCAGGCTCCCCACTTGATCCCATGCCTTCTAGTATTTGGAAACTGACAAATCCTTCCCGTTGCTGCAACAGGTTTACAATCGGTCTCTAAATACGGGTACGGTGCCACAAAGCTGGAAAAAAGCTATTGTCTCCCTTATTTTGAAACAATCTTCCCTAGATCCAGCCATGCCTGGTAACTACAAGCCAATTTCTCTGTTGCCTTTTCCGATTAAGCTACTTGAATGCCATGTTAGCAAAAGCGTTTCTACCAACTAGAACTCCACTCTCAGTTGGAAAATGAACAGTTTGGTTTCAGAACTGTGCATGGAACGGAATCGGCCCTTCTCCCGGCCATGGATGAGCCTCGGATGCTAGTAGATGGTGTTACGTCAGCTATTCTGATCTTACAAGATTTATCTGCCGCCTTCGACATAGTAAATCACAATATTCTTCTGGAAAGACTCACCATGGCCAGGATAAGGGGCACTGCTCTGAGCTGGATGTACTCCTACTTGTCGGAGCGACAACAGGCCACTGCTCTGCTTTTAAGGATGTCAAGTATGCCTCAAGGGTCGGCCCTCAGTCCCTTTCTGTCTAATCTTTATGAGGCCTCTAGTGACCCTTATTAAAACTCACAATATCCATCTAGTTAGCTACACTGATGACACACAGCTAATTCTGGCACTAGGCAGAGACCACCAGATAGAGATTATGACCTTCTACAACTGCATGAAGAAAATTGCTACATAGCTTAATGCCAACCCATTGAAATTCAAAGGCGACAAGACAAAGCTCTTGTGCTGCTCTGCCTACAAAATCCCTTTTAGTCCCCGAGCCAACGTTTGGCCTTTAACTACCCAGAAAAAAACATCCTTCTTGGACTCGGTGCGTAATTTGGAGGTTACCTTCAATAGCAAGTTATCCTTGGAAGGCAGCGTCACTAAAACAGCTGGGCTCTGGTTTCCGCTTTTACGAGATTTGAGGGACCTTATCGCTTCGCTTTCAACATCCGCCAAAACTTTGGTCGTACGCAGCGTGATCCTGAGCAGGCTGAATTACTACAATGCTCTCCTACTAGGAGCTCCAGACTTCTTACTGCAAATGCTACACTGAGTCCAGGCCGCTGCAGCCAAACTGGCTCTGAATAGGCAATCGCCCATCTGCATCGGATGCGCTGAAGGAGCTTCACTCGCTCCCGACCAGGCAAAGAATCTCCTTTAAAGCCCTCTGTGTTGTCTTTAAGGCTCTTCAGGGCTGTGGCCCAATCCACTTCAAGAATGCCTTCCAGAAGTATGCTCCGGGGAGATGCCTCGGTCCTCATCAGCCAAGCTTGTTTGCAGTCCCATGAAGACCTGACAGTCTCAGTGATGGCCACCCAGCCTTGAGGCGACGTCCAGCCTCTCTGAGGCTTTCAACTGACCTCCTACAGTTCAGGAAGTCTCTGAAAACGTGGCTCTTCCCCCACTAGCTTCCACTGCCTCTCTCCCCCTCTAGCTGCTGTCCAACTCCCGGTTGGTTGCTCTAGCACCAGGATACCTTTTAGCTGACAGTGCGCTTTATGAATGTCAAAATAAATAAATAAACCATAATTACATAAGCAACGCCTCTTGGAAAGGCATTCTAATGAAACTTCTTTGGTCATTCCTTCTTTAACGACCCCCTCCCCACCCTTTTCATCCTACTTGAAGTACTGCCTGTAGTTGCAGGACCTGCCATGCCAAGCTGCGGTGCAAAGGTCGAGCTAGTGGCAGATGTAGTGGGGGTGGGAATAGGTCGAGGGGTATCCTTGGCTTACCTTTGGGATGCCTGTGGACCCCCATGCCAGCCCGCCAAGGCCCGTTTATGTACCTGTTTATAATATTTATAATGTAGCCATTGAGCCAAGCTCCATTTTGAGGTGTGACTAAGAGTGCAGGCGCGGTCTCAGAGCAACTAGGCCAGTGGGTACCAATGTGTGTGCTTATGTACTAGGCCCCACCCACTCTGTCAGCCACTGTACGTATGATGTCAGTGCGGCGTCTACCACGCAGCGCTCCACTCATTCCAGCGATGTGGGAAGGACACACGCGTGCATGACTGTCTACGTGCATCAATAGCTGGCTATCTTGCATCTGTATGTGTAGGAGAGAAAGAAAATAAAGAGAGAGGGAGAAGCAGGGAAGGGGAGGGGGACAGAGAGAGAGAGTGAGCACTAGGGATAATGTAGTGATGTAATTGTTACCTTTTTGGACTTGGCTGCGTCCAGTCCCCTGATTCTGTCGGTTAGAATGTTCATGCCGCGGCGTTCCAGTAATGTCAGTTGGTCCTTGGCTGGCGTTGGTGGAACACGCTCGTATGCCGCTCTGAGGAACTATTTGTCTGTTCCTGAAGGCTTCGGTGTCCAGTGTCATTACTACATTTCTTGGCGACGAGGATGGGATAACCAGAGAGGGATGCAGAGAACCACGCCCACATACACAACAAGACATGAAACCCAGAGGCAACCACAGGACACCCAGACGTTGTTTTTAAGCTGCATCCACACAGCACACAGTCTCTGGTGTTGGTTTTACATATTCTGAGAGCTGTGTGGCAGTCTCTAAACCCGAGAAGTGGCACACGTAACAATGAGAGACACGGGAGTAGCCACAGGGAGACCCAGAGACAGGTAGAGTGAGGCATCCAGAGACAGACACATGGACAGGCATGCAGAGAATAACCACAGAAACAAACACTCAGAGTCAGCCATGGATGCAGCAACAGAAGGATGCCCAGAGGCCACTAGAAAGAGCAGCATTAAGATATACACAAAGTCACACATTGAGGCAGCCATGGAACAATAACCAGATTCAAGCACAAAGAAAGCCAGATGGAGAGACAAAAAGAGGGAGAAAAAGCAATCGGGCAACAAACTGCTCATGAGCTGGTATTTCCAGCTTAACTCATTCTGTTAATTTTGAACTGTAAAGCTGGCGCGCCAGGGACCCCCAGTGAAAGCAGGGGAAATGGGTGCACTGCTCCTGCTGTGTAGTGAAAAACTCTGCCATAGTTTGACTGCGGTTGGCCCTTCTCTCCCCAGGGCCACTCTGCCACCAATGACAGCTACACCTCAGGTGTGTGTGGGTTCATAACTCCAAATCTGCCTGCTGCCTTAGGGGCATATGTACGAGCCTCTATCGCCACAGGAACGTCACTTTTAGTGATGTTCCTGTGGTGATATGGGCTTCGCCTTATTTGCACTTACACTTAACTTGGCTTAACGCTGCCTTGAAAATAAGGCACCCTTTCAAGCTATACTTAGCGTGAAAGGAGCAGGCAATGGGTGTTGTGGTAAGCGTTCCACTGGAACACCAATTGATTTTGACGCTGCCCCCCTATTTACAAGGGTGGCGTAAATGTGGGTCAGCGCAAAAATTAAGACCAAAGAAAACCTGGTCTTACCCTGGTGAAATGAGGAGACCTTCCTGCACATAAACAGTCATTCCCCTCAACGCAGACACCCTTGCACTATGGTGCTAAATTAGCACCAGCACAGGGGGAAACGCAAGGGGACCGCTTACTTACAGTTTTCCTGGAAAACAGGTGCCGGGAACCTACCCATCCCTCTGCCTCGTTGGGAGGAAGTGAGGTATATGGACCCAGTGGGTTTAAGTAGCAGAGAAATGACCCGGAAGTGGAAGGTCGAGGCACATGCGGCGGCCATCTTTAAAGGGTGTTGAAGCTACAAGCTTCCGGTTAAAACGGTGTCGGCCATCTTAGAACGTGGTATGCATGTGGCATACGCAGGTCAATAAATATACGACAGTCATCTTTGAAGGGGGTAGAAACTTAAAGCTATTGATCAAAGCTATGGCGGCCATCTTATAACGTGGAATGCGCATAGCATCCAGAAGGTGAGTACTGTATTGGAACGGTCACATGTGCGCGTGTATGCGCTAAAGTGTGCCCACCCTCGTGGGACATCTTGAGGCCAACGCCATAGGCAATGTAAAAAGTGGTGAAGGAAGTACCCAATTGACTGACATTATCGGTCTGCAGGCCGAAGTCAGACAATCATAGTGGGACACACAGGTCACGCAGTGGAGTGATTTCAAGTCGGTGAAGTCCCGGCATTGGGATGTGAACACTGACACCTCTACATGTGATAAATCCTGATTGGATGTCATGATAGTTATCACATGTAAGAGATGAAAGAGGGAGTCCATATGGCCACGGGGACAGAGACTGTATGAAGCCAGGCTTGGTTATTGTGGCAAATATATCGTGTTCAAGGGATACTAAGTCCCCGCTGCTGATGGCTAGTATCTGCAGTCAGTGACATCACCTGCATGCAGTGGGAATCAAAGTGACCGATAGTGGGGGAGGAGGCTCTAATTATTTACCTCCCCCCACGGAATATCCTTATTGAGCCCATCTCTGTCGCAGGATAGTCTGAAAATCCAGCGTTGCTGTCTCCTAAAGAGACCCTGTTTGCTACGATTGGGGTGGGCCTCAATCACTGTCCACCTTAAGCTATCAGGTGCGTGTCCCTTCTCTGTGAAATGTTGACAGAGTTTGGTAGTTAGTCTGTTGCAGCGTATGTTGCTTCGGTGCTCCATAATCCTGACCTTCACTGCCCTGGTTGTCATGGCAATGTACCTCTGTTTACAAGGGCAAGTAATGGTGTAAAATCAATTATTGGTGTTGCAATTGTGTGAGGCATTTGGACCCATCTAAAACTGGGCGACAGCTGTAGTTCTTTGGCTCTCTCAGTAAGAGGGCACACGGAACACAAGCCACAGGCTGAGTGACCTGTGACCGGAGGTAAACCCCATAAAGTTGGTTGGTTATTGTGGTGTGGACCGGGGCGGGGACGTGTGTGGACCAAAAGGTCCTTCAAGTTGCTGGTACGTTTGAACGCAAATCTGGGAGGGGCCAGTGCCAGGTTCCCTGTCTGTATGATTTGTTTAATCCTGTTCGAATGTGGGGGGAATGTCGTCACACAGGTCACTATGTCCTCCTCAGTTTTGGGTATTTTCACAGGTAAGGCCTCCCTGTTATTGTTCCTGGCCCTCTTCCTGGCAGTGTTAATGCTGTGTACCGGGTAATCCCTTTGTATTAGAATGTGTGTGAGTTGTGATGCCACATCGTCATAATCCCGGGAGGTGCTGCAATTACGCCTAAGGTGCAGGAACTTCCCAAACAGAAGGTTGTCCCTAAGAGCCTTTGGATTATGGCTCCCATACAGTAACAAACTGTTACGGTCAGTTGTTTTTTTGTGAACCGTGATGTGTAATCTACCCTCCGTCAGTGTTATCTCAAATCCAGAAATGGAATATGAGTGTCAGAGATGGTGTTTGTGAAGCGTAAGTACAGGTTGAGTGTGTTCACCCACCTACAGAACTCGCTACATGTCTGTACATCCCCCTTCCAGAATACCAAGATGTTGTCTATGTACCGTCGCCATAGGAGTATGTACCGGGAGAATGGGTTGGAGATGTCGAAAATGCACCTTGCCTCAAAGGCTGCCATGTCCAGTGTGGACCCAATCAACTGACTGCAGTGCATCAAGATAGGTCCTGAAGAATTGCAGAGTGATTTACACACATAGCGCAAGAAACATGTTGACCATGACTGCACACATATAGACACCTCCGACCATTATAATCGGCGGTATCCCTGTTCTGGTTTTATTAGAGGCGAGTGGGCTCGCAGATTAAGATTTATTTTGGAGCACCACCTCGCCTCATTTTATTTCTACTCACATCACCTCACATCTACACCACTAGGCCCCTCATACGCACCTCACCTATACGGCTTGGGAAAAAGATCTCCGACAACAAGCCCCTCATAGGGTGCCCGTCAGGCATTGCAGCACGGGCCTGATGAGGAACAAGCCCTATGATGAAGCATGACACCCAAATGGGTGTGTGAGGGCTCCACTTCCAAAATTGGAAAACACCCACACTCTACCACTGAGTAAGGGTGTTGACCAACCCAGCCTCCTTCTCTTCTTTCCCCACCCGACAGGAACTGCATACTCCCTCGGTGCTACATTATACCTGCGTCAGGTATAATGTATGCAGGGTGGGCGTTCCCATGCAAAAAAGGCTCAATTTCACTGTGCCACTCTGCAGCAGGCTTAAGGAGTGATGCAGGCTCTTGTACATGGGAGTCGTCCATGTGTAATGACACATAGCTGGAGTTGCGTCTGTTTTCGACACACTCCAGCAATGTGTCATCACTGCGCCAACAGATACGTCAGGATTCCTGACGTATCTGTTAGATCCTTGTGACATAGAGCGCCGTAGTTTAAATACGGCGCATCCATGGTGTCGCATGGAGGGCGCACTGAAAAGTATTGCATGGCTGTTTCTTTCCAGCGATGCAACACTTTTCATAAGTGAGGCCCTGTATTGTTATAAAGTGGCGCACAGTCCGGTCCAGAATGTGCCAGAAGCGCTGTGCTGTGTGAGAGAAGCAATCAATGTGCTGTTTTAGTGACAGTGTTTGGACTGACCTTCCTCTGTGTGACAATTCTTTCCACAGCACTTTTCAGGAGACTACACCAAATAGGTCTTGAGAGTTTATTCCTTCTAGGCGCTGCACTGTTTCTCAACTGATATATATGTTGCAGATACTTTATGCAGCTGAAAAACAAAAGCTTGTTGTTTCAAAACAAAGAACGCATTATGGCAGCCATCATGCACGAGGCAGGTCCTCTCTCCTCCAGGTCAGCTTCTCTTTGGTGGAAGCCTCATGAAAAGCTTGTTCTTATTCAAAACAACGTGGATTTACATAGTAGTTAGCTCAACCTACAGCACTTCTGGCATTTCTAAGCACTATAAAGAGCATGTTATAGATATCAAACTTCATGGCACTCACTTTGCCAGCATTAAAAGCGTTGAAGTCTCAGTCGGCCTTTCCAGGACTCAAACCTGTGAGCTGCATGCTTATTGCACGGATCCTCTCTCTCATAACAGACATCAGCCCTTTCTTGCCCTACACCTTCCTATTTACATATCTGTTCTGTCCCCCACCCTCATCCCGACACACATTTCTTTCTTTCTCTCTTTCTCTTTCTTTCTCTCTTTCTCTCTTTCTGTCTTTCATTGTCTTTCTTTTTTTCTCTCTTTCTTTCTCTCTTTCTTTCTTTCTCTCTCCCCTTGTATCTCACTCCTACTTTCTTACTCTCTCCTGTCCTCTTCCTTTCTCCTCCATCACACACCTCACCTTCCTTTCCCCACCTATTCACTTCTTCCACACCCCTCACAAACCTTATCCATGTCTTCCTCCCCTTCTGTTCTCCTGCCCTTCTGACACACATTACTCCCTTGACACTTTCTTCTTCTCCTCTTCTGTCTTCCTCTTTGACTGCCCTCAAACAACTCAGCTTCCCGTCTCTCCCTTTATGTGCCTAAGCTTTCTTTCACTCATCTGGCTCCTTTCTTTCCCCTGCTCACACATCTCAGCTCTTTTTCTCCTCTCTTCCCTTTGACACAGCCTGCTCTTTCTTTCCCTTCCCTCTGCCTCCTTTTTTCCTTCACTCACTTCAGCTCTTTCGTTTCTTCCCTTTCAATCTCCTCAGCTCTTTATTTCTTCCCTTTCACTCACCTCAGCCCTTTCCTGCCCTCCCCTCTGTCTCCTTCCTTCCTTCACTCACCTCAGCTCTTTATTTCCCTTCCCTCTGTAATTCCTTCACTCACCTAAGCTCTTTATTTCCCTTCCCTCTGTCTCCTTCCTTCACTCACCTCAGCTCTTTGTTTCTTCCCCTTTCACTCACCTGAGCTCTTTATTTCCCTTCCCTCTGTCTCCTTCCTTCACTCACCTTGTTTCCCTTCCCTTTCACTCACCTCAGCTTTTTATTTTCCTTCCCTTTCACTCACCTCAGCTCTTTATTTCCGTTCCCTCTGTCTTCTTCCTTCCTTCACTCATCTCAGATCTTTCGCCCCAGTACTGGGTGAAAAAGGTTGTGCGTGGGTCGCGATGCTTAGGGTTTGATAATTCCGATTGGTTGTAGTTCCCTGCGCAGGTGTAGTAGCTCCTCCAGTACTCTGGAGGCCTCATTTACAAGCCCAATGCACCGCCAGTGCATCACTTTTTTGATGTAACAGCAGCGTAATGTGCTTCCCCATATTTAGAAGGCCACGTAAAGTCACCAGGAGTGACCTTTCATGGCCTTGTAAATATGGGACCCTTTCACGCATTACTCTACGTGAAAGGGGCGTTCCATGGGTGGTTTTGTGGGTGTTCCCACACAACATCCAAGGACTCTGACACTTTCCCACATTTACAATGTTTTGTAAAGCTGGGAACGCGTCAGAATCCTACGCCTCCCCAGGAGAGGTGTAGGAGTGGCACAACTAGAAGAAATACATTTATTTCTCGTCATTCTTTCCTCTTTCTATGCGTGTGAAAATGCCATCAATGAAAATGTCATAAATTATTGTTTTTTGCAGGAAGGTGTCCTTTACTGCACAAAAACAATCATCCCCGCGATGCAGGCACCCTTGCAACACGACGCAAGTGTGCCTGCGCTGGTGAATGGCAGCCAATTGAGCGCCAGTGCACCGGAAAGCATACAGATGCGTCGTATTGTTGTTAATTCATCGCATCCCTGTACTTTAAGATGATGCAGCTCATGCAGCATAATAGTTTGTGGCGCCAGGCTGCGTAATTTATTTGTAAATTTGTAAATGATGCCCTGGGTCTTTTGTGGAAAGATTGTGGGATGTGGTGCGGATTCCCTAGCGTCTAATGCTTCTTCACACTTGATCAGTTTATTGGAACTCACACAGGGTTAATTTCCCTGGTTTCAGGTGCACACTGAGGGGTGGCCTTCAGAGCCTCCATTCCGCACCCGTAGCAGAGCGGTGCGCGTCCTCCCTGAGGTGCAGTGGAAACTTCAGTTCGCACCGCCTCAGTTCCTTCTCCGCCCCTTTTCTTATGAGTAGCATCCTCCTTGTGCAAGGCCAGCTTCAAACGTCCCTCCTGAACAGTTGGTCAACCCTCTCTTGAAGCATGGTCAGCGAAGTCTCTCCTGGGAGGATGACCTAACTCAAACGTCTGTATTTCAATAATCGGCTCTGAGACCGGATTTGGGCAGTGTTTGCCCTTTGCTTATTTCACTCAAACTAGTCCAGTGATTTGCATTCAGGTGTCAGCGGGAAGGAGGAGTGGAGCTGGGAGACTTGTGTTAGGGAAACCCAAACTAAAGAAAGGGAGGCAGCTTCACTTAACGCTGTTGATCTGTTTGGGGAGTCCAGCAGAGTCGGCAGCTGAAATCAATGCCGGCACTAGGGAAAGGGGTGGAGAGTGCCATATCCCTTTAGATATGGTGCTTTCCTGCTCGCTCCCTGTCACGCAATGCAGCGCATGCCTTTTTTAAAAATCTAGCCCCAAGCCTCATAAGGGTTTGCTAAGGGTGGTGCATCCTCTCTTGAAGTTGACATATGCTTACACACCCAGTCGTCTGTCGTGAAATAATCATGGATACTCAAATCCAAGGGAAACAGGCTTTTATTGAGGATCACAACACACGCGTGGTTCCCTCCCATCTGGCCAGGCAACAACTGTCACCAGCTGGAGCGTTACCACTCAAACATCCCCTTTAAGAATTGTATAAAGATTCTAACCTTACAAAAGCAAATACAATGCTTTATAACACATCTCTTTCCCTTCTATAAAAATACATATCTATTAACAAAAAAATTAAAATTTACATAATAGAATAAAACCTTGGCACATAAGGAGGAAGTAGAGCAACATGCTAATAAAAACAAAAAAAAATAAAAAGAATAAGAAAAACATTGCTGAAAACATGAACAAAACTGAAATAGTTGTGCAAAGAAAACAAGGATTTAACTCGTATACAAATACCTTGGTTGTCTGTGGTCTCTATGACATACATGTCGAGTCATTTCTCTCTTATTCCTGACAACGGGAACACACGTTCCATCACTGGAGCCATTCATAAGATTACCCTTTGAGTACAAATCTTCATTGTTACTCATCATGAACACACTGCACTCTTCTTCCTCTTTCTTTTTGCACATCCCACCTTGCTAGTATAAAGCCACCCTCCTGTGATTTCACCTTTCCCTGTTGTCTAGTACCACATGGTGCTGATGGACTTGTTTCACTTTGAAGGGACCCATACATTTTGGAAAACCTTTCTTTGCTCTTCCAGATCTAACTTAACACCCAAACGCTAGTCTTATAGTGGCATTCATGGTCCCATATTTGTGCTCGCCAGGATTATCCCACTCCTTCAAACATGATGGAACCAATTTGGAACCTGGAAACCTACCTCGCATCAATTCAAAAGGAGACCTTTGAGTCACTTTGTGTACACTTGTCCTGTATGCCCACACCATGTCACGCACCATGTCATCAATATTACACCCACCAGCTCAAGCCAACTGAATGGTTCCTTTTACCAATCAATTGGCTCGCTCAACTATGCCATTGATCTGTGGGTTATACAATGCTGTGCGATGATGTTTGATCCCAAACATGGGTAAAAATGTCTGCATTTCACTTGAAGTGAGTTTCGTACCATTTTCCGTTATCAATATAGAAGGAACTCTGTAGTGGGCTGGCCCCACATGTTCAGGTGATGAAGTAGACATAGCCGAGATGATTTTATGTAGTTTATTAAGTCCATAAGTAGAAGTTACAGCAAGCTAGAACAAGCCCCACCAGGAGCAGCCTCCTAGCTGCTCAGCCCATCTTCCAACTGACACAGTCACACACCAGGCACCCAAGCATTCCACTCATGTCACTCACACCAACATTCTACATGGAACACTCACACTGGCTGAGCAGCTAGGTACAGGATGAAAGTGAACATATTAACATGACCTGAGGATACTACAAACTCCCTCTTCCAAAAAGTTTTGTTGAAGATTTTGAATAGTAATCACAGTAGTGATTCCCCTAAAAAATGTTACGCACAACCACTTTGAAAAAACATCCACCACTACTAAGGGATACCTAAATTCACTTTCCAATTCATTCACAGGATCTATAAAATCCAAACACACACTGTGCCATGGTTTACCAGGGGTTCCGCCACTTGTCTTTTTTCACCTTCTTTTACACAAGTTGCAATTCTGTACCCAAGAAGTAACTTGATCATCTAAACCTGACCACCACATGTTCCAACACAACACCCATTGATTTTGACGCTGTCTCCTAATTAGTAGGGCAGCGTAAATAGGAGGCTGCACCAAAATTAAGACCAGGGAAAACCTGGTCTTAAACAGGCGAAACAAGGAGAAATGCTTTATTTCTCCTCATTTTTGCTGTTTCCATGTGTGGTGCCTTGTGCAGCATACATAGAAACAGCTAATTGCCTATGATTGTTTATGTGCAGAAAGGTGCCTCTTCCTGCACACAAACAATAATTTAAAAAAATGCAGTTTTACAAGTTCTATGTGTGCTGCATTAAACTTGTGTTGGATTGTTGGTAGCCATTTGCGCTGTCTCGCGACAGTTCGCGCCCGCATTAACATCATTCGTCGCGCGATCACGTCATTCGTCGCGCGATCACGTCTTTCTTCTCGCGATCATGCACCGCGAGACAAGTGAAAACAAGATGGCCATGCCCGTGAGCAACCGCATGGGTAAGTTGGCGAGCCGCGATCACGCAGAAAATACCGCGAACGGGCGGGAAAAAAACTTCTGCGTCTTCGCGATATTTCCGCGTGTTTGCGGAGATTTTTAACATTTTCGCGATAGTTTGCGAAAGTGAATTTCGCAAATTCCGCCCACCCCTACTGTTAACACCCTTTTCTGTGTTAGTAACTTTTTTTAGGTTTAAATCTGTTTTTATTAATAGAGAAAACAAAGTATCAGAACGGCATCAGCAGCTATCGCCTACAACCCCACGGGCCGGCGGATCACTGCACTGGTAAGTCAGCCCATCAAGTCCTCAATTAGCTCCCCGTGGTCGGACCCCTCTTAAACACAGCATGTCGCCTACAACCCAATGGGGCCGGCCGCGTCTTAACTGAAGGGAATAGGAGGGCTCCCGGGTTCCCCGACAGGCAATGCTGACCATTCTTCACCACATGCAACTGGCGGAGCCGGACCCCAGAGAAACAAATCTGCCCGGAGCGTGCCAGGGAGGGACACTCCCCTATACATCTAAGACTCCGTTCTGGGTGGAAGGCTCAGTACCATGATCTGCCCATTAGGGTGTCACCCGTCCCAATACTTCATGAAACAAGGAGAAGGAAAAACTCAAACTTTCCCCTGGAGCACCCCCCTCCCTCACCCCCAGTAACCCCAACCCCCAAATGCCCCCTACCCCCGTACCCCCCCCTCGTAGTCCAGTGCGTATCATCTGATAGTCCTAAGAGATTCGCGCGGTCCCTCTTCGGCGGCCCGTGTCAGCCGCAATCAAGAGGCGCCCTCCCCCTGCGTGGTGAGCCGCAGAAGTCGAAGATATCGTGGGCAAGTCAGTTCTCTGATTTCCGTGACCAGCAAGGAGTGGAATGGCTGCCAGATATCCGCGAACCGTTCCGCCTCACCCGCCACTGCCAGTGACATCTTCTCCATTCCCAGTACATGCCACAATCTATGGAGCCAGCCCGTAACCGTGGGAGGTGTCGCTGTGCGCCAGTGCACCAGGATGTTTTGAACAGCCGACCCCAATGCAATTGCTATCTGTCTCCCTCTTTGGGATTTTAAGGGATACATCAGTTTGTTCGGGAGGCCCAGCAAGATATAGACCGGCAGGCGCATCAGCTCCACATCGAAATGGGAGTCTACGTTGTCTATCACCTCCTGCCAATAGGTGCCCAGGAGAGGGCAGTCCCAGAGAATATGTGAAAGCGTACCCACCCGTCCGCATCCCCTCCAGCAAGCGTCCTCTTTACTATGGTCCATGGCGTGTATGCGCTCTGGGGTGTAATACCAATAGATCGAGACTTTAGTGAGGGTTTCAGTGAGGCCTGTGTGGTATGCCGAGTGCCTGGCTCTATAGGCTATCTGTTCCCATTCCTCCTGACTCAAGGCTCTGCCCAATTCTTTCTCCCATCGCTCCCTCCCCGGGTTGTAAAAGTGCAACGAGGGCAATTGGAGAAACTGGTAAAGGTCGCTTATAAGCTTAGCGTCCGACGTCCGCGACAGGAGCCACTGTTCATAAGGAAGGAGTTTTCTATCCGCTGCCTCTCGTACTTGAGGATGCAGCGCCCAATGGTGCACCTGCATATAGCGCATCCTCTCGTTCTCTTGGAATGTGTATTCCTGGCGGAAGTCTCGAAAGGGAATGACTCCTTCCGCATTGTACAAATGACACAAAGCCCTGCATCCTGCCGTACGCCAGTGAGTGAACGCCCCTCGTTCCATCCCCGGGGTAAAATCAGGGTTATCCACCAGGGGTGTCAGTGGTGAAGGAAAGGTCGTTAGGCCGTATGCGTTGTTGGTGACGTCCCACACCCGTAAAGGAACTCTGGTGATAAAGGAGGCGTAAAGATTAGCGGGGCGATGAGCCCTACGCAGGAACGGCACTTCTTGTAAAGGCCTGCCCGCGACTGCCTGATCCTGGAAGAGCCAGTGCTTGTCGGACTCCCACTTGCTCCATTCCACTAAATAGCGCAGCTGCGTCGCTTGAAAGTATTTGCGGAGATCTGGTATACCCAGTCCCCCCGCCTCAGGTGCCATCATCGAGAGCGCTCTCCTCATCCGAGGCTTCCTGCCCTGCCATATGAAGCGTGCTATGTCAGACTGCATTTTCTGGGTCCACCCGACCGGAGGCTGCAACGGCAATGCGCGGAACATATACAAGATCTGAGGTAGAATCATCATCTTGACTGCTGCCACTCTACCCAGCAGCGAGAGAGTATTGCGATCCCACCGAGTCAGTTCCGCCTTTATCTTTCTGCCCAAGGCAGTGTAGTTCGCCGTGACCATAGCGGGTAAAGTGGGGGCCAGCATGATTCCCAAGTAAGGCACTGGGTCCGACGACCAGACTATCGGGACCTGACGTTGTAGAAGAGTTCTAGTCGTCGGTGAGAGAGAGAGGTCCAAGGCTACAGATTTTCCCATGTTCATCTTGAATCCCGCAATCTCCCCAAAGGCAGTAAGCTCCGCCATGCACGCCGGTAAGGCCCGCAACGGGTCTTCCAGTGACAGTATGACGTCATCCGCGTATAAGCTGATGGTATGGTAAAAACCGCCAAATTTCACTCCTCTCACTGCTAGGTTACTTCGGATCCGTTGCGCTAAGGGCTCCATGTAAAGAGCAAAGAGTAGAGGTGACAGCGGGCATCCTTGCCTCGTGCCTCTTTCGATATTAAAACTCTTGGAGCTATGCCCGTTCACCCGTACCACAGCGGTCGGAGACCGGTAGCAATTAAATATCATGCAGTGAAACCTGTCCCCCGTCCCCATTTGCACTAGTACCTGTTCTAGATAAGGCCAGTGGACGCGGTCAAACGCCTTCTCAGCGTCCACCGCTAGTAACATTCTTTCCCCTGGAATCCGTGACGCCTTTTCTATGAGATGTGTAATCCGCTTAGTGTTGTCCACTGTCTGCCTCCCTGGGACGAAACCTGCCTGATCCGGGTCAAGAAGCCCCGTCAAATGTGGTGCTAAGCGCGCTGCCAAGATCCCGGTGTATAATTTGAGATCTATATTTAAAAGAGAGATCGGCCTGTAGGAGCCGCACTGTGACCTATCTTTCCCCGGTTTGGGGATAACCACGAGAGACGCCTGTAGCAAGTCCGCCGAAATGGCCCCCGGTTCAGCGAAGGTATTAAACAGGTGCGTGAGGATCGGCGCCAGTATCGTACAAAACTTTTTGTAAAAGAGGGACGTATAGCCGTCGGGCCCCGGGGATTTACCGTGCTTAAGACGAGCAATGGCCGATACAACTTCATCAACACGTATCTCCTTGTCTAGGGTCTCCGCCTGTGATAGCGTCAGGGATGGCAGGGAGACCGAATCCAGATACCCTTGTGTCGCGGGAGCGTCCGGGGGCTCCCCGGCATAGAGGTCGGCATAGTACCGGCGGAAGAGCTCCGCTATGCCGGCCTCTTCCGTGACTTTCGAACCCGTCGGACTGGTGATCTCTTTCACCATCTGCTTCTGTCGTACCGCCCGAAGTTTACTCGCCAGTAGTCTGCCGCACTTGCCTCCCCCGTGTAATAGGCATGCTTTAAACGTAATGCTGCGTATTCCGCGCGGTCCATATCTAACGCCGTCAGTAGCTTTCTCGCCTCTTTGAGCTGCCTCCAAACCCGGGGGGCCCCCATCCTACAGTGCATTTGCTCCAATTCACGGACCCTCTGAGTGAGTTCCTCCCTCTTCTGCCATCTAGCTGCGTTCTCCGCTGAGGAGATGGTGATAAATTCCCCTCGCAGAACCGCTTTCAATGCAGCCCATTGGGTCGCCCTGGATGTGGTGGAACCCTCGTTGTGTGAGAGATAGTCCCGGATTGCGGCCGTGACCTGCGTGACCACTTCCTTCCTGTAGAGCAAGGAGTCTCGGAGCCGCCAGATCCGAGGGGGGTCGAGCGCCGGCGGTAGGCTAAAAGTAGCCGTAACGGGGGCATGATCCGACATGGATATCACCCCCATCTCCGCCGCTGTGGCTAATGAATACACAGGCCCCGTGACCAGAAAGTGATCCAGCCGCGCGTACGTTTTGTGTGCGTGCGAGTAGTAGGAGTATTCTCTATCAGTAGGGTGTAGGCGCCGCCAGAGATCGTGGAGGTCCATATCTGCCAACTGGGCCTTGCCGCCTGCCGAGAACTCCCCGACCTGTGGGGAGCGGTGCGCGGACCTGTCAAGGGCAGTGTCAAAGACCATGTTATAATCGCCCCCGACAATAATATGTCTGTCAGGCGTAGCCATGACCTCCCCCATAGCCGATTTAAGAAAGGGTTCCTGCCGGTCGTTCGGGCTATAGAGTGACCCTATTGTGAAGGATAAGCCCGCTACTCTGAACCTGTAGGCCTTCCCTTCTGTTCCGCTTGTTTGTTGAGTATTTCTCCACGAAAGTGTCGGGCCACTAGGATCGCCACCCCCGCTGTTTTCGTGCTGCTGGACGAGAAGAACTGTGTTGGGAATGCGTGTGAGCGTAATCTAAGGCAGTCGTGGGGTAAGAGGTGCGTCTCCTGAAGAAGACAGATATCAGCCCGGGTGTTCTCCAAAATGGATAGGACCGCCCGCCGTTTAACCGGGTTATTGAGGCCCCTGACGTTAAGCGTCACAATGTTAAGAGACGTGGCCATCTGGGAAAGAGACCGTTGCCGCTGTGTATCTCTCCAACAGACCCCTGATTCGTGCCCCGAGTGCTGCCGCCGCGACCTGGACCCTATTCTCACCCTGGACGACCCACCCTCCCGCCGTGACCTCCCCCCTCTTCCCCAGCTGCTCCCCCGTCCTCCTCCCACCCCCCCACCCCCTCCCCCCCAACCACCTCCCCACCCACCCTCCAGCCCATCCCCTGGCAACGTGCCAATAACTTTGGGCCTCTCCTCCCCGGCCTCCCCCTCCCCCTCCCGCGATCCCTGAACATCATACTCCAAGTCCAGTCCCACTGGGAACAAGTCTTTGGTAGAATTCTCAAGTGGGCGTCCAGCCACCGGTCCTTCCCCGCCCGTTCCCCCCCTCCTCCAGCCCCCAAACCTGCAAGTGGAAATTGGCGAAAGTGATCTCCCCCCGGAGTGATTTTATGCAGACAGCGCCATATCGTTGGTGCCGGTGTTCTCAGCCACCTCCATCACCGCGCTTTCCATGCTGGCCCTGATGGTGGGCGAGTCCGGTCTCCCGGGGCGCTCACGGGTCCGCCGCCTGGACACCCGTTGCCATCCGTCCCCCCCGGAGCGCCCCTGTCGCTGTGCTGCCGTATCGTCCTCCATCGCGGTGATGTCCAGAACCCCACATGTCTCCTGCAAGGAGCGGAGCTGATGCAGAGTACCATTCCACCTAAATATTAGCCGAAAAGGGTGTCCCCAAGCGTACGGTGTTGCGTGCTCTCTTAGAAAATCAGTAGCAATTTTGAAAGTATTTCTCTTTTGCAGCGTGATGGCAGATAAGTCTTGGTAAAGAGCCACCGAGTGACCCCTGAAGGTCAAGGACTGCCGCCTCCGTGCCTCCGCCAAGATGCGTTCTTTGAGTGAAAAGTCCGGGAGAAAGGCTAAAATGTCTGGGGGCGGCGCCGACGCTCTCCTCGGAGGTCCTACCCGATGCGCCCTGTCTATTCTAATGGGGAAGTCCTCCGCCTCTCCCAGAACCTCTCGAAACAGGTACCGCAGGTATCCCGCTGCGTCTGTCCCTTCTTCTTTGGACGGAACTCCCCAAACCCTGACGTTGTTCCTCCGAGATCTGTTTTCGAGGTCTTCGGCATGTGCCTGGAGGTCAATCTGCTGATCCCTGAGGCGCAGTACCTCTTGTTGCAACAGTTCGAACTCCTCTTCTCTCCTCTGCCCTGCATCTTCCACCGTGGCCACGCGTTCTCCCAGGCCATCCACCTCGCGGCGCATCTCTCGTACTTCACTGGTCACTTCGTTTTTCAGGGTTTGGAAGTCCTCCCTGAGGGAGCTAGAGAGGGACTCCATAAAGGACCCAGTGACCAGGGGCTCCCCACCGGCAGCCTTCATCGAGCCACCAGAGGAGCCGGGCGACGGGAGCCCCCTCTCCTTCTTCGGCTGAGATCTGCCAAGTAGCTCAGGGAGGGTGCGTTCCCCCTTCCTCCCTCCTTTGTTGCCAGCCATGTCTGTGAGGATGTGGAGCCTCTCGCCCTGGCCGGCTGCTCACTCCCCGCGCTGGCCTCGGGCCGTCGGCGCCGCTGTCAAGTACTCCCGGCCAACTCCACGTGTTCGCCCCTCTGCGGTGATTGCTTCCAACTCCAGCGACCGCGGGCACCAGGCCCTCGAGCCCCTCCGGGCGATGGCGGTCCGGGCCCCCTTCCGCTCCGTCGCTGCCTCGTCTAGGGACCCGTGCTCTGCTCCTGGCCGCCTGTTGGGGCACTGTACCGCCGCGGGTGTCTTCACTGTGACTAGTATCTGCCTGAGTCCGGGCTTAAGCCGCTCGGGGCGCAAGTCGCAGCCCCCTCCACACTCCGGCCCTGCGAGCTGCGGGCCCGCGCTACGTCTACCTCATCTCACCAAGGCCAGTCTTCGTGGGCAGGCAGTCAGGCGGGGAGGGCCCCCCCCACCGCCCCTGTGTGTCGCCGGGGGGCAGCCCTCCGTAGTTCTGTCGCCCCCGGGTAGGCCATGAACTGCGTGCCCCGGGTGCCGTCGCTGTGCTGCTTGGCCCTCTCCCTGGGGGATCTCTCCTCACAGCCCCCTGTCCTCCAGTGCGAACTCACCGCCTCTCCCGTCAACCGGATCCTCTGTCGGAGCCTGCGCCGTCCCTCAGAGCCAGCAGTCCTGCACCAGGTTACCCTTGGTCCGCTCCGGGCCGCTGCCCCGCCAGCCGGTCACCCCCTCCGGTCCTCGCGAGGTCCTCCTCACCCACCTGCGGTGCTGGTCGGCGTCACTCCTCCCGCAGCCTTCCTCCACCGTCACCGCTCCTCGTTGCGTCCCCGGTGATTTCACCTTCCTCACTGCGTCCCCAGGGCGCCATGCGCTGGAAGTATGCCCCGCGTCGTCGGGGCAGGCTCGGCTGTGCGCGGTGGGGCAGACCGCGCCCCGGGGCCAGACAACGCCCCCAGCCACTCTCCTGCGGCCGCTCACTCTTCGGTCCGTCTCGCGGACGTCCCCACTCAGCTCCAGTCACTCTGTAGTACCGCGGCAGGCCGCATCCTCAGCTCCGGGCACTTGCGTGGAGTCCAGCCCCAGAGCGCGGGCGTCAGGCTCGGCCCCTCGCTCCACCTCTCGGCCGCGGCGCCGCGCTCTCCGGCCGCTGTGCTTCTCCGGCGCCTCCTCGGGACTCCAGGGTCCCACACAGCCCCCGCCGGCTCTCCTCCGCTACTGTCGCCCGTTCCCCCGCAGATCGGGGGGAGATTCTGCAAGAGGTCTGGGTCCAGGGGCCGGGAGGCCTAGGAGCTCACGGGGAAGCCGTCCGTTCACCTCGCCATCTTGGCCACGTGTTAGTAACTTTTTAAGATGTGCCTTAAGGTTGAGATGCTCTGAAGGTGATTAACGGTTACTTCCCCCTGGCGTATTTGCACATTGTCATGCTGCTACAAATGTAAATTACCCTTGCTGTTCAATGTGGTCCATTTATGCATTTCCCTTTGTCTATCAATTTCGACTTGCGGCTCTTCAGCCTTTGTTTTATTATTTTAGCTGTCTGCTGGATATTATGTAAACCTGTATATATGGCCACAATGTAGTTAACAAGTGGATTTGATGTGCTGATTCTTTTTGTTTTTTTAAACTGTCTCTTTTATGGCTGTATTGACTGCCGAGGGATAGGAGGAAGCCCGCCAGGCGGTACCCGGCGTTGTGCGGGCAAGAGGGAGAAGCAGAAGCGGAAGCTTGACTGACCACAATTTTCACAGAGCAGGAGACAGAGAGGACTGTGGAGAGCTACCGCAAGAGTGTCACGGAGGAAGAGGAGACTGGACAAATTAATGACTGCTGGAGGGTCTTTGTTCCAGCCTGCTGTCACTAGCCACGCCGCCTACCTGCTCCCTGTGAGGTCGCCCACACCTGCACACTACAGCGTCTCCCTGCCGCCGCCGTAGCTTCCATCAACACGGCCGCCGTGTGCAGGGAGACTACCGCTCCCAGCAACCTTTGCGGGTGGAACCCGCCCACGGAAATTGAGCGCGCTGAAGGCGCATAAAGTCAGCGAGAGCCCCGGCAGAGCGGGGGTCTTTGTTCCAGCCTGCTGTCACTAGCCACGCCGCCTACCTGCTCCCTGTGAGGTCGCCCACACCTGCACACTACAGCGTCTCCCTGCCGCCGCCGTAGCTTCCATCAACACGGCCGCCGTGTGCAGGGAGACTACCGCTCCCAGCAACCTTTGCGGGTGGAACCCGCCCACGGAAATTGAGCGCGCTGAAGGCGCATAAAGACAGCGAGAGCCCCCGCGACGCGGGATCGCGCGCGGGTCGGCGCCGGGCTAAGCCCAGGCAAAGGGCGGGCCCTCTGAGGCCCTCAGAGGTCAACAGTGGTCGGGCGGGCCACCCATCTAAGCTGCCTACACAGGGATAATCAGGTGAGAGTAACGAAAATGCCAATTAGTGGGAAGTGCCCTGTTAATCAAACCAGCAAATCAATAATGGCACATCCCACCATTCCTTCATCGTTAGAAAGCATGCTGGATAATGCATTTAATATGGTCGCAAATGAAATCGCGAGCACTGAGAGACGGATGTCATTGGGCCTCTTACGTACACACCCGGAGTCCGGGGATTTTAGTACAGAATACACCCTACCCCTATCTCCAACTGTGACAGTTACCAAGCCCAACTCGTGCCATCCACCTACTATCACCCCAGTGGAGGAGGGCGACACTATCATCCTTGACTCTCAGCTTGACGTCACTGAATATGTCCCTATTTCCCAGGCACCTTCAAAAACTAAACCCACTGGTGGGACAAGGAAAAAAGGGCCTATTAAACAGTTAACCAATAGAAGGAAACCAACCACATGCAACAAGGATCAGCCTACACCACAGAGCATGTGGACCAGAGGGAAACAAAAAACAATAGAGGGTAGTAATGCCAGGATTGAACCCGTACACTTGGACGAAGGATTGTTGAATACTACCCCCCCCAGAGACGGTACAAACTGTATTTGCACACAGACTGATCCAGTGAGTGAAAGTTCCACACTCAATAAGTCAAATGTCAATTTTATGGAAACCATTGTGGACACCATTTTTAAACAGCTAGAATCTCAAATGATCAAACAGTTTAATAATGTTTTTAAAAGACTAGATCATATTGAAACTATGATCAGAAACGAGGATGCAAAAAGGAAGGGGGCTATTAGCCTTGACTTAACAAGGGGTGAGCGCTTCATTAAAGATTTAGAAGCTGTAAATAGGGGCACTCTGATTGAAAAACAAAATGCTCCCAATAAAATGACCACCCCTAGCATCATCATACCCAGAGGTGTTAACAAAGCTACAGAACCAACACCATATACTAGCCAGGCCAGTAATATGATAAATGATGCTCCCACTATGTCATCTTCAGGGAGGAATGTAAAACCAATATGCCACACTAGTCAGGCTAGTAATATGCCAAACGATGCCCCAACCCTGCTATCCACTGGGGGGAAGGCTTCTGCTCCCACCGGATTAGATAAGGGCCATACACTTACTATTAGGCCAACAACGCATTCTGGGCCTGTTCTTCATCTGCCCCCCGACGCCTGCCCCTATGTAATAATTTTGGCAGGCGTACCACAGTTAAGAGAGGGGCAGAGCGAGTCATGGATGCAATTAAATAATAAATGCACAGACTGGCTATGTAAACACAAAGGAGTAGGCCCCAATATTATGAGAGAAATTATAACCACTAGACGGGTGAGTTGGGTTGGGCCATCACCCAAGAACATTGAAGGGGACTGTATTGTCATCAACTTTAGAAATCCTTCTACAGTTAAATATATCCTTGGCAGTACTAACATGCGCTTTCCCCGTCCGAGCGACATAACTTCTCTGCAACTGGGCTATTTTTACAGACCGCATCATAGATTACCTAGCCCTTCTTCATTACCTCTCCCCTTACACAATAGATATAGTGCACTGTCTGACTTGGATACCCTGGACTGACCATCAACTATTCCCTTTGACCCACTGGGTAGAAATCAACCCAACATACCTGACCCAGTAGGGGATCTGTCCTTGTCCTTGGACTCAATTAAAATGACTGCTAATGCACCTAAGGCGGCCACGGATAGGTGTTATGTCTCCCCCTCGGTAATACCTATCAATAACTTGACAATCCTGAGCTGGAATATAGCAGGTTTAAATACTAAAGTAACAAATGGGGATTGGGTGGACTGGGTCTCTAAAATTGACATCCTGATGTTTCAGGAAACCTGGTGTACCACCCCTTTGTTTTTTGATGGATACCACTGTTTTAACCAAACCGCACTAATTCCTGCGTTAGGCAGACCAAGTGGGGGACTATCCATATGGGTTAAACTAGGCGCAGACATTAAAATTGAACCGTTGGCAACACACGACAGGAATTTCCAGGCTTTGCTCTACATCAGTAGCATTAGAATATGTTTAATAAATTTTTACAACAACGATTTTAAAACACATCCCAATATGAATTTTATAAGGCTGTTTAATTTTATCGACGATATTTCGGAGGGACAAAAATTTGGGAAACTCGACGGGATATGTGTAGGAGGAGATTTTAACGCACACATCCACCGACAAACCCCTCCTTGTAAAAGAGGCATAGAATTATTTAACCTTCTGGCTACAAGGGATCTAATTAATGTTATGGAAAAAGCCAACATTAAGGAAAATAAACGTCCCGCGGTCACTTATGTCGGGCACGGGAGTGCATCCACAATTGATTATGTATTTGTGACCTCTGCACTCGTGGACCTTTTATTGGAGGCCAAAGTAGTTAGGTCTGTACATAGTGACCATTACCCAATCCTATCCACTTTGAAACTTCCCCTTAAGAGGGTGAACCGGATAGAAATAGGGGCAAAAAACCTAGTTGCATCCACAGACAAACTCAGGGTGGTCTGGAAGGGGATCGACAATAAGGGGGTGTTAGCTCGAGTTATCAAATCTGAACCAAGATTAGTTCTTACTTGTCTATCTCTTGAAGGCCCAGATCATATGATCATTGAAGCATTCACGGAGCTGTGTAGGACCATAAAAAAGGAGATATCTAAGCCTGTTAAAATCAACTTTGATACTACCCCTAGATGGTTCGATAACTCCTGTTCTAGAGCAAACAGAGATTTGAGAGCTGCCCTAAAAGTCGATCCACCCAATCAAATATTGGTGAGGTCTCTGAGGATCAATTACAAACGTACTCTAAAAAGACGATCTGAAGAGCTACTAAAAACCCACTGGGAATCACTCGTACGAACCGCAGCAACGAGGGATGCTGCTGGGTTTTGGAAAGAGGTTAAAAGCCTGAAAACGTTTGGTTCCAATATTACCCCTACAAATTGTAGCATAACAGGGGACGTATGGGTGAAGCACTTCACTAACATTTACCTGTCACCGACCCCTCCCACCGAAAATCGTCAACCTTTTAAGCTTCCACATATTTTAATTACAGAAGTGGAGGATGCAATTTCTCAGAGCGCAGGAAATAAGGCGCCCGGGCCTGATGGAGTATCCATCGATCTAATAAAATCAGAGCCCGACTTATGGTCCCCATTACTGTGTAATGTTTTTAATAACCTGTCCAATACCTCATTGCCCGATACCTGGTCGAATAGTACAATCGTCCCTATTTTTAAAAAAGGTGACAGGCTCGACCCTAGCTGTTATCGCCCAATATCACTGATTGATAATACATTGAAGATTTTGGGCAGGGTCATTTTTAACAAGATCAGCACCTGGGCCGAGGAAAACGAAATTTTACACCCTTGCCAGCTAGGCTTTAGAAATAACGTAGGGACGGTTGAGCAGTGCTTGAACCTAAACCTAGTCTTAGATAAATACACCAGAGCTAAAAAATCCCCACTTTATCTAGGTTTCATGGATTTAAGCTCTGCTTTCGACTTTGTCAACCGATCTCGCCTATGGATTGCCTTGCTGAGCTACGGTCTAGATGAATCCCTGGTCCAATTTCTGGCTTATCTACACAGAGACCTAAAGGCCCGTGTTCGCATTAATAACGATGGTGAGGTTTCGGACGAGATTTTAATTGGTAGGGGTGTCAGACAGGGTTGCGTCCTGGCTCCCCTACTTTTTATTTTATATATAAATGGTTTAAGTTCGTCAATAAATAAACTAACCACTGATGTTCCGCTCGTCAACGGCAATCCTTTACCTGTACTCCTTTATGCCGACGATGCGGTACTCATAGGCCGTACACCTAATGCACTTCGCACTTTAATTTCAGGCTTTGTTTCTTTTATGGCCGACCTGGACCTATGCACAAATTTTAAAAAATCCTATATAATGTCCTGCGGGCCAAAGAAACACAAAATCCGACATATAATGGCAGGGAATAATACCCTAGATAGCACTTGCACTTTCCCTTATTTGGGCCTGTTGTTTTCTGACTTTGGATCCTGGCAACCACATGTTGCCAGAGGGAGGAACAAATTGGGTAAAGCTATTAATTCCTTAATTACTTTACGCCAACCAAGGCACGCTGAGGTCACCTTATCTTTACTAAAAATCTATAAAACCCAGTGCGTCCCTACAGGAACGTATGGCGCCGAGGTGTGGGGTTACTCGAGCTGCACCAATCTTCAGGTAGAAGAAAATAAGTTCTGTAGGAAGGTACTGGGGGGAGTCTTCTCGGCTCCGTCATACATATGTCACAGAGAATTGAACCTCCCCTATATAGAGGACTTTATAAAATCAAGACCCGCTCTATTCTGGTTAAAAATTTGGCGTAACCAAGCCGCCTCATTGACCCGCGATATAATCATAGATTGTTTAAAATGTGAGCGGGTAAATTGCATTGCTTGGCTTAAAGCGGTACAGGCGAGCCTAGAAAGTATTGAAATGGGGCATCTCTTTTCAGCACCTGACACAATAAATTCATCACACAAGCTTATAGTGAAAAGGGCCTTATTCGACCTATATCGATTAAATAGAGAAAATATTGAATTTAGAAAGCCAGCCATCCTTGGGTACCTACACATACAAGAACATTGTACTAGGCCATCAACCAAACCCCAAGGTTATTTGTGTAAGGTATTGGGCAGATGGGACAGGAGCCTGTTGTTTAGATTTAGGGATGGGAGCGTGGTAAATTTACTTTGTTTCCCCCTAGGTTATTCCCACAACTTAAAAGATTTATACTGTCCATGTAACCAAGGTGGCAAGCAAAATTTGATGCATTTTACATTATTCTGTGGCTTCTATAAAAAATATACTAAATATTTTCTCATCTCTTATTTTAAAACCAATGCATTGACAGATTTTAAAGAGGCCTTTAGAACTTTGCGGACACTAAGCAATGACGATGTAATTTATAGAGTCAGTCATTTTCTCCGAACTGCTGTCCGCTCCCGTGCCTCAATGAACACGATTTGAATTATGTCTATTATTTTAGATTTTTGTACAACGGCTTGTATATTATCGTATGTTGCATTTCTGCATTTTAGGCGTACGACAATATGTGTTGAACACATATCTTAACTTTTTAAATTATTCATTGGGATGTTCTTTTATGGATTTTAAAGATGTATTTATTGAGCTTCTGATGTGAACAAACTGAACCTGGACAGCTAGTCTTAGATGTATCCTTTGCACATCCACACTTTGACTTTGCACTTTGTACAAGAATATATGTAATAATTTTTATGTACTTTTATGGATGTCTTTTATATATCCGAATAAAGATCATTTGATTGATGATTTGACTGCCGAATAAAAACTATTATTATTATAGTCTGTACTGAGTAGACTAGAAGCCACTAAAGATTCTGTCACTAAAGAGAGGAGGCTCAGCTACTGTATAAGGTCACAGACATTCAAGCTGACTTGCAATATTATTTTACAGAAGATGGGGGTATTTTATTTCTTATAGTACATTCACCTTAAATCCTGTTAAAATCCTTTGTCTCTTACACGCTTTAGTCAAGGTAAGGAACTTGTTACATCTAATATACAATGAATGGGGAATAAATTCTGTAAAGATAAACGCATCAATGCGTAGCTTCTAATCTCTTGAAAGCACATCATCTTAAGCAGCTTAATGTAAATCAGGTCCAAAGCTACTTTTCTGCGTTAATAGTGCTGTAATATTCAGAAAGACTCCTCCTCCCACATTCAATAAATACCCTGGGCCCGATTCACAGAACTAACTTAAGACAAAATCCTAAACTTACTACTTTTGGTATTCACAGAAGTTAGGATTTTGTCTTAAGTTTGTCTTAAAACAAACTTAAGACAAACTTAAGACAAACTTAAGACAAACTTAAGACAGACTTAAGACAGACTTAAGACAGACTTAAGACAGACTTAAGACAAACTTAAGACAGACTTAATTTAGGATTTTGTCTTAAGTTTGTCTTAAGTTTGTCTTAAGTCTGTCTTAAGTCTGTCTTAAGTCTGTCTTAAGTCTGTCTTAAGTTTGTCTTAAGTCAAACTTAGGACAAAATCCTAACTTCTGTGAATACCAAAAGTAGTAAGTTTAGGATTTTGTCTTAAGTTAGTTCTGTGAATCGGGCCCACAGTTTTCCATAAATAGCTGTCGATTTTCAAGATGCAAAATTTAGAAGAAAGGATTATATAAAGCTAGGCTTGCTTTTAACTTTTTTCTAGATATTGCATACTCTGCTCAGGATTGCACTCGGAACAGCGCCCTCTGTCTCTAGAAGCCGGCATTGTGATGTCACAACTCTCCGCAATTTACAATACTTCGTGGGGCAGATTTACAAGCCTCTTGCAACACTTTTGCGCCAGCGTTGCATCACTTTTGAGATGCAGCAGCAATGTAAAAAATGGTGCCAATTTACAACGTGACGCATCAAGGGAGATGCGTCACGTTGTAAAGCCCTGCGTCACATTATACCTGCGTCAGGTATAATGTATGCAGGGTGGGCGTTCCGAGCATGAAAGCCTCGTAAAAGTGACACAGTGAAATCTACAAGATTTCACTGCGTCACTTCTAGGACGCCACTGCGTCGAAACCTTATGCCTGCTTGAAGCAGGCATAAGGAGTGATGCAGCGTATTGGGAATAGGCCTCAAAATGCATTGCTGGAGTTGCGTCATGTTTGCGACACGACTCAAGCAATGCGTGACTTTTGCTGCAACATATGCGTCCGAATTTTGGATGCATCTGACAATCCATGCGTCATGGTGCGCCGTATAGTAAAGAAGGCGCATCCATGGTGACGCAAGGGTTTCACAGGGTGGCGCAGGGAAAGTGACACATCTCCACAGATGCGTCACTTTCTTCTAAATCTGCCCCCATGTTTTTAGTATCTTATTTTACCCACCAGGCATTCACAAAGGGATTCATAGCAGTTGTAAAGAGTTCTTTGAGGGGGCGGATACCCGAGCCACTAGTGTAGAGAACTTTGCACTTGTCAATCCCACTCAAGGGATGGGAGGAGGGAGTACCAAAGTGTTGTTTGCCAGCGTAGTTTGGAAACGCCCATAAACGTACGTTTGTAATCAATCCCAAAATGCTCTCCTCATACCCCGGAAATGGTCAGAGACGTATTGTGTGCTGGAGTAAATCCCGTTGCAGGACGGGAAGGGGAGTGAAGCACACCCAGATTTGGTGGGGGTGTAAGTTAATGGCTTTTCTCAGGAGGAAATATGTTTCCCCCTCAGGAAAAAGTAGGTGTGTACAGAAAGCTCCATTCCCCCATGCAACCGTCTCCGCTACTAGGAAAGAAAAACTCAGAGGGGTATTACAAGACTTTTTAAAAAGTCACCTGAAAACCTTGGTAGTACGCCTGGAAACCTACTCCTGGTGCAGCTTTTCAGGAGTACTACCAGGGACGTAAGTGACTAGGAAGCAAACGCTCACGTGAAAGCTTAAATCTCCTCCTGTACTTTCATTTGTTCATGATCGGACTTTGCGTAGGGGCGAACGCATATCCCAATGGTCACCTGCGCCCTCAGTGTCCAGGGCCGGACTGGCTACTGGCCGTTTTTTTCTGGGGTGGCAGGGTGGGTCCAGGTTCACTGCAGGGTGGCCGATTTTGTTGCTGGGGAGCTGCAGGCGCTTCTAAATGAACAATGCAAGCAAATAGCTTTAAAGCGCACATTTTAAAACATTTGTTTTGCATTGTTTATTAAGGAAACCCCGGTAGCTAGTCCGTCCCTGGTGTCCATAAACAGGTTCTATTACGCTGTCTGAGATTTGCTTCTCTTTCTCCTTGTGACGTGGCTCATGATTTTTGGCTCATGACTGGTGTCCCATGATTTGTGGTTTAAGATCTGTGGCTCATGATATGTGGCTCATGATTCTGTGCACTTTGCTTCTTTTTCCTTACTTTTGACGTTTGTGGTCATCGGTTGAACGTGAGCGGCTGTTCTGGATACAGAGGGGCATATTAACAAGAAAATGACGTAGCGTGGTGCGGTGCTGCAAGCCATCTTGCTGTGCCGCACTGCGTCATTAGGAAAGTGCAGGGATGCAACGTATTTACAGCAATACAACGCATCCCTGTACTTTCCCCAGAGCTGGTGCACGATTGGTTGCCTAGCGCCAATGCAGGCACCCTTGCACCATAGTGCAAGGGTGCCTGCGTTCCAGGGATTACTGCTTTGTGCAGGAAGGGACACCTTTCTGCACATAAACACACATTGATGGTATTTTCTTCTCTGTGTGTGATACAGAATGCAGCACACATAGAGCAAAAAACGAAGAGAAATAAAGGTATTTACTTTAGCACTTCCTCTGGCGAGGCGTTAGAATCTGATGCATTGCCAGGTTTATGATACTATGTAAATCTGGGAATGAATCAGATTCCATGGGTGTTGTGTGGGAACAAAGCAAACACATGAGGCATGTTCCCATGAGGCACAGGGTCAAGACTGATTTGCATATAGCTGTGTCTGAACTGGGGTGGCGAAGTGAGCTAAAGAACGATGATGGATTAAATCCAGTTCTGTGACTGGGGGTGATTGAAAAGTTTCAGCACCCCGAGCATCATATCCTTGTGTTTGCTTTGTTCACCCTAAGTTGGCAGGGTATGCCCAGACGTGAGTCCCTTGCTCACTTTGCCACTGGATTCAAGCTAGCCTTGCTGATGAGGGCTGTTAGCTTGAAACCGGTCCCAGGATGCTTGTTTCTGGTCCAGGGAAGACATGGCTTGGCAGTTCGGGCTGGACTGTTCCCATGAGGCACAGGGTCAAGGCTGATTTGCATATAGCTGTGTCTGAACTGGGGTGGCGAAGTGAGCTAAAGAACGATGATGGATTAAACCCAGATCTGTGACTGGGGGTGAGTGTCTGAAACGTTTCAGCGCTTCGTCCATCATCTCCTTGTGTTTGCTTTGTTGTGTGGGGACACCCACAGCAGCACCCATGGAACAACCCATTTATGCAGAGTAATGCGTGAAAGGGGGCCATATTAACAGGGCCATGAAAAGGAATGCAGAATGGCTTTGCATGGCCTTGTAAACAGCCGCGGTTGGTAGTAGGAGTAACTGCAGGGCGGTGACGTGGGGAGGGGGAGGGGCAGGGTGGGGGGTAGTAAACTATGGATTACGGAGGTTTACAGGTAAATTAACATATAAATTAATAAAACGAATTTCGTTGCGTGCACTGCATCCCCAAATGCGATGCTGTGCACGCAACGAAATTCGTTTTTATTAATGTATATGTTAACTTACCTGTAAACCTCCGTAATCTATAGTTTACTACCCCCCACCCTGCCCCTCCCCCTCCCCTCATCACCGCCCTGCAGTTACTCCTACTACCGACCGCGGCTGCTGGTAAATATGGGCCAGCACACTGCGCAACCGGAGCATAAAAAATATGGCTCTCTGGTGGCTCAAGGGGCTTGTAAACAGGTTCCAGAGTTCTAGTACTTTCTTGCGCATCCTTCCCAGCTCCCTCATAATCTGCAGCCGCAGATGGAATGTGCTGCACTGTTCAATGACCTCCCCCTCACCTCTTCTTCGGGGTTACACAGAGTGCACGTGCTCGCTAGCTCCCTCAGGCGTGCGTAGAAAGAGTTGATGGATCCCCCCGCCTCTTGTTGCGGCCGGTGCAGCACGGATCACTCATAGCGGGATTGCCTGCTTAGCTCTGCCACAGACGCTGCAAAGTCATCATCGGCTGGTGTCAGGGGAAGAGGGGACTTCTTGAATGTGCAGTGCCATTTATCACACGCATAATGGAACAGCATGAAGCGCTAGATCCCTTCATAGCCGTGAGGTAGTTCATCAGGCGACTATCCTTCGTCCTCACTGTTGCCTGTAGGGACAGCCAGGATGGGGGCTGGGCACACAATACCTAAGGGTCTCTGGCAGCAGAATCCCCTGCATTATTCACATTCTCAGACCCTTTCACCGGGGACAATCTATCATTGGAGCAGCAGATGAGGACATACCTGTGCCCAGGAGAATGAGCTGCCATCTACAACCGATAGAAGTCTATCTTACCCAACAAGGGCCATGGGGTGCCCGCCCCTCATACTTGTGTTATGGCCCATGGCCCCGGCGCTGTGTCACTGCATGACCAACAAGGGCCATGGGGTGCCCACTTCTCATACCTGTGCTATGGCCCATGGCCCCTGTGCTGTGCCACTGCATGCCCATCAAGGGCCATGGGGTGCCCGCTCCTCATACCTGTGCTATGGCCCATGGCCCCTGTGCTGTGTCACTGCATGCCCAACAAGGGCCATGGGGTGCCCACTACTCATACCTGTGCTATGGCCCATGGCCCCTGTGCTGTGCCACTGCATGCCCAACAAGGGCCATGGGGTGCCCGCTCCTCATACCTGTGCTATGGCCCATGGCCCCTGTGCTGTGCCACTGCATGCCCAACAAGGACCATGGGATGCCCGCTCCTCATACCTGTGCTATGGCCCATGGCCCCTGTGCTGTGTCACTGCATGCCCAACAAGGGCCATGGGGTGCCCACTACTCATACCTGTGCTATGGCCCATGGCCCCTGTGCTGTGCCACTGCATGTTCACCAGCCTCGTCGCCAGTTGTTGGTTGGGTGAGCTGAGTGCTTTATGTAGTAGCTACACTTTATGTCGTTTCTTTTTTTATCGAGCACGAACCAAGCTGGAGAGTAACGGAGCGCTGCACTTTAGTGAGGGATAGTTGCATGATGCAAGACTGTGTATATCAAGGAGGGATGTACACATTTTGAGTTGTGTATTACATTATGTTTCATATATTTACATATTTTAGGCTGAGATAAATGACATGATTTGCTCCGAATCACAGGATTGTCAGTCAAGTGCCGCAGCTGGGATTAGACAGCAGGCTCCAAAGTTTGCAGTTTACCCACCAGTCAATATCACCTCCCTCAGAGCCAGCCATGGGGAGCAACGCTCAGTGCACCTCTGAGGTGTCTCGCAGCCATGTACACACACGTGAACACTATACAAAGCCCTGAGTGCGAGCTGCCTGGAGCAGGAGCCCCACTTTCCCTCCTAGCCCCCCTAACCCAACCAACTCAGCCTGGGGATCCCATTCCAGGAGTCTAGGGGCCACACATTTCCAAATCTGGCAGCACCGAACCCCGTTTATCCAGGTGGGGTACAAACTCAAAAGAAAACGGGGCTGCAGGAGAGGCAGGAGCTGTGGACAGCGGCAGAGCCCAGACCCCAGGCACGCCTTTCAGCACTATGGGGTGGCAGCTAATGCTTCCCCCAGGGGAGGCCCCATCATCCCAAGATTTAAGATACCGTCTCCGACTCATGCCCAACACCCTTGACCCACGCACCCCCCCCCCCCCACCTCGCAGGTATTTACTCAGATCAGGTGGTAAATATCTTTCTAAAATTCACCAAAATAGGAGGACAGCCAATAATGAAGGAAACAGTCCTTCGGGGTCCAGAAGCTAAATCCTCATTCCAGGGAGATTAAATTTGAATTTCCAATAACTCATGGAGAGCTTCCATCTGTAATCAATAGTTCCAGTCACTGTGTCTCCCCATGGAGCTAAATGAAGCTTTCTCCCCCTTCTACCCCAACGCTATCCTTCTCACTCCAAATAACTGGCGAACCTATCCACCACTCAAATCACTTTCATATTTCACTATACTAATTCGCCAATAATCCTTTATGGGTTTCCGGAGTAGCGTGCTACTGCCCCCCCAAAAAAAGAAAAAGGCGCTTCAACACACCATTAGGGTAACAAGCGCTATATAAATACAAACCTTTTTTCCTCTTCTATCCTTCCTAATCCAAATAACTGACTAACCTATCCACCACTTTAATTACTTTCATATTTCACTATACTAATTCAACACTAATCCTTTAAGGGTCCCGGAGTAGCATGCTACTTGTCGAAAAAGAGCTTTGACGCTTCGTCAGGGATAGTGAGCGCTACATAAATGCAATTACAATACAATACAATGGGAAATTCATATTGGGGTCTCCAGTGACTAGTACCGGTGTCCCCACAACAGCGCTGTAATTGCCTTTTGATTCTACCACGGTTTCAAGCAAAAGTTACTTTGCTCTTTTTTCAAGTCTCGCGGCGCAGCAAGGGGACATGCTGTACCGCACTGTGTGGAAGGGACAGAGAACAAATGCTCCATATTTACAAAGATAGGGAGCATTTCTGCTCTCTCTGTGCGCTGGCGCACTGTGTGCTGCCTCGCGCTAATGCAGGCACCGTTGCACCATAGTGCAAGGGTGCTGACGTTACAGGAAGACTGGTTTTTGTGGCAAAAGGGACACCTCTTGACGCAAGTAATCCTTGGCGGCATAGTCCTCTTTCCGTGTGTGCTGCATAGAAAGAGGAAGCACCGAGGAGAGATAGAGACATTTCCCCTTCTTACACCTCTGTCAGGAAGGGGCACAATTTTAGTGCAAACCCAGGTTTACAAGACTTTGTAAATCTGGGTTTGCGTTAAAATACATGGGTGGGTGCACGGGAACACCCATGCACCATCCATGTAATGCCTGCCCAACGCAAAGTAATGCGAAGCAGCCCTTTGTGATGCCTCGCAATACTTTGTATTTACTAAACAACGCAAAGCCACACAAAGTGACTTTGCATGGCTTAGTAAAAGCTGAAAATGATTTTGCGTTGGGGCCGCGCCCCAGAAGTGATGCAACCCTGATGCAAAATCATAGTAAATCCAGGCCTTCGTTCCTACAGAAAATGTTTTGAATTAGAAAGGTGTCCTTTTAATGATGCAACATGATGCCTCTTTCCACTCCTTTGCGTCACGGGGCATGACATGGGTGTCATTCGGGAGGATGAGTGTAAGCACCCACAGATTTTTACTCAAAGTCCAATCTACTAAAATTGTCAGACCAGGCTTAGCATAAAAACATGACACCTCCTTGTAGCAGGCTCCAACTTAGAGAACAGTTCTCATTTCTCCACACACTCCGCATCCGGTATGCATGCCACATGGTCCGTGACTGGCTACCCTCCCCTCCCAGCTTCCCACACCACACCTTGAAGGATTGACATCGGCAAGTTGTCTTTGGAAAGCGGGGGGTCAGGGACCCCCCGGCCGTATTTATTATACAAAACAATAAAGGATGAATATCAACATTACATCAATATGTTAAGAAATGCCAAATTCATAACATTAGATCTACAGTATTGAAGACAAATATCAAAGGCTAACCTTAAAAAAAGTCTAATACAGCGTGTTTCCTATCCGAATCTAACATCCTGTCTGAATTTTGCATTCTAACATTTCTGGCCCGACGGCAAGGTCGCTAACCGGTGTCAAGCCCTACTAGCCACGCCCTTACCTACAGGTGCGCATGCGCGACAGGGGACCGCCTACCCCGTCGGCATCGTGAACTCCATTTAACCAACAAGGAGGGCCCTTACACTCTGCGTCATTTGCTGACGTCATGATGTATGTGCGGGGTGGCTACCAGCCTAAGGAAAGCGTGACTCCCTCCCCCGCATCTTTAGCAGCTAGCGGATATTCCTGCCCCTGAAGTTCTAGGAAGAACCAGTGGCCCCTCCCCCTGGGCCGCCCCCTCCGTGGATGGTGACGCCCCCCCTAGAACCTTAAATTGCTGCTCACCGATCATGACCTTACCGCCTGACCAACCCTAATTAATACGACGATGAACCTAGGGAAAAAGGGAAAAGAGCTCGCTAAAGGACAACTACACTAAACTAAAAACCAGACCATAGTAATACAAAGCATGCTGTACTAATGGGAAAAAGGCATAAATACACACAATAGTACACTTTTAATGACAACATAATCACAGCTATAACGGGAAAAAGGCCTAAGTACACACAACATCCATATTTGATCACAACCAATCACAGCTAAAAACGGGAAAAAGGCCTAAATTCAGATATGACCAAAGAGAAAAAAGGGGGCCTATGTACAACCATACAATCACGTCAACCTCCTACACATGTAACGGGAAAAAGGCCTAAATCAAACTTACATAGTACCACCGACTAGCATTGTTTAGTAGCTTGTTTTTTAGGGCTGGTGGGTGGGGAAAATTAAACGCCCCGAGCGTGGGGCACACGAGGTATGCAGGGAGCGAGCCAGGGGCAAGAGGGCGCCCAGCTCGCTCCCCGGGCCTCTTGTGGAACTGTGCCACCAGGGGGTCGCCACCCAGCCGGCCTGCCCCCCGGCCGACCCGCCCCCCCCGGCCCCAGAAGCTGTACAGCTGCTTCCGGGTCACGGGGGAGGCATCAGCCTATCGGTGGTGGGGGCGCACCGCGCGCGTCATAGACCCGCGACGCACCCCCACCACCGAGAGGCCGGGGGAGGGAGGGTGCCGCACCGCCATGTGGGCGGGAGGGCCAAGCGGCCCCCCCTTTACACATGGTCCGTGACTGGCTACCCTCCCCTCCCAGCTTCCCACACCACACCTTGAAGGTTTGAAATCGGCAAGTTGTCTTTGGAAGGCGGGGGGTCAGGGACCCCCCGGCCGTATGTATTATACAAAACAATAAAGGATGAATATCAACATTACACCAATATGTTAAGAAACGCAAAATTCATAACATTAGATCTACAGTATTGAAGACAAATATCAAAGGCTAACCTTAACAAAAGTCTAATACAGCGTGTTTCCTATCCGAATTTAACATCCTGCCTGAATTTTGCATTCTAACATTTCTGGCCCGACGGCAAGGTCGCTAACCGGTGTCAAGTCCTACTAGCCACGCCCTTACCTACAGGTGCGCATGCGCGACAGGGGACCGCCTACCCCGTCGGCATCGTGAACTCCATTTAACCAACAAGGAGGGCCCTTACACTCTGCGTCATTTGCTGACATCATGATGTATGTGCGGGGTGGCTACCAGCCTACGGAAAGCATGACTCCCTCCCCCGCATCTTTAGCAGCTAGCGGATATTCCTGCCCCTGAAGTTCTAGGAGGGACCAGTGGCCCCTCCCCCTGGGCCGCACCCTCCGTGGATGGTGACGCCCCCCCTAGGACCTTAAATTGCTGCTCACTGATCATGACCTTACCGCCACAGGCCAGCATTGTTTCCCGACGATCTGGCCCCCCCACAACTCCTGCCTGAAGGTCATCCCTACCTCACAAAGCCCTTCAACCAAGCTAGGATATTATCACACCATATTGTATTCCCTGCCTCAGTCAAATGGACCCCATCCTGTAGGTACAATTCATCCCCCCAAATAGTCCCGTGTGGGATGGTCTGTAAGTGCGTGGTTCGGAAAAGTTTTTCTAACTTGGTATTGATCCTCTTTACCGAGTGATTCAATGCCCTGACGGAATCACCCCCACGCCACTGCAGCCGCGGTATCAGCTGGGACCAGACTACAGTGCAGTCAGGGCACACCCTCCTTACCCACCCCGCTGCTGAGATGATCTCTTCCAGGAGGACCCTCCTACCCAGTCTAGCAAGGTCATTCCCCCCCAGATGAAGAATCACCACCGCCGGTGGTGCTGCATGTTGGGCGACCAACTCTGCAAAGAATCCCCGAAACTGACTGAGGCAGAGACCCCCCTCCCAAAGAAGGAGATGGACAAACCTTTGTGCTCTAGCTCCCTTCTACCCTTGCCTGTAAAAAAGGCATGTTTAGCACGATTAACATATGAATGACCAACAATCCAAACCCTGCCTGACCGCGTCCTGTGTTCCTGACTGTTCACGCCGCGATGAGTCGCCGATGAATCCTGATGATGACCCGAAGCAAGCTCTCCGCCTGCGTCACAGAGCGAAGGAACTGCAAAACCAGAAAAAACAACCCCAATGTCAGCAAAACTCTAGGTACTTTACAACATGTGTACCCGCACATACCGTTTGTAGCAATTGGAATTGGGTGACCATCTCCCAATTCTCCTAACACTGTTCACATGCAGACCCCTTGTGATTGCCTCAGTGGCTGCGCCTATCCTAAAGGAGTGTGTGCCAAATTCCTTCGGGTCAAGGCCCACCCTGGTAATAGTCAACTCCATGACTCTTCTGAACTGGTATTTGGTTAAAGGGGTGCCGTCAGCGTGTACTAGGAGCGACCCACCCAACAATCCACCTCGCTGCCTGATGAAAGTCTCCACATGGTGTACCGGGCAGCAAGGATTAGCCCTCACCCTGTGCAGTACCACAGTCTCCCCCGCGACTCCTGATCAGTTTTTGATCTCAAAATTGTCACCCACAATGTGTCTCCCTGAATTGTTGTGTTCAGTAATTGGATACCCCCCTGCCTATCTGCCTTGGAGGCTGCAACCAACTCGCTCAGTCTCAAAGCTCCATAAAAGGCTAATGTGAAAGCTGCTTTAAACAATTGTATCTCCCAGTCTGAACTACAGACGTCATGCAAAGCAGGCAATAATGCCGTCAGCCTCCCCAAGCCTATTGGTTTCCTAGTGTCAGCCGTGCTGCCCTGCAAGCGGCGCCAACCCCTCAAACCCTTCTGCACCACAAAGCTGTTAGTGGGGTCTTTTACTCCCTTTGCCTGTGCGTAGAAGGAGACAGCTGCCCTATGCCTGTTAGCTGTTGCCACTGAGCGACCCTCCTGATGCAATTTACCCAGATAATCTGTAAAACTATTCTCTAGAGCCCATTTAGATTCCCAGTCTCGCCCCAAGAAAGTGCAATATGAACCGAACGCCCCTTCATACGCTGTCCTTGTCTTGGGGGCTAAGCTAGCAGCCACGAGGTCCTGTAGTTTCAATCTGCCAGAGCGCTGACGGGAAGTGTCTCGGTGTAGGCTCTGCCGATGGAAGATGTTCCCTGAATACCTGCATTTTTTGGCGAGAGAGTGCATCAGCTGCATTATTAAGGACACCTGGTACATGTTTTGCCCTAAATATAACATTCAATTTCAAGCATCTCAACACAATCTCCTTCAAGAGGCGGAGTATGAACCTACAGAGCGCCGCTTGCTGATTGATACACTCCACCACCGTCATGTTGTCTGACCAGAATATCACTGATTTGTTACGCAGATGTTCTGGCCAGACCATTAGTGCAACCCATATGGGGAACAGCTCCAGAAAGCCAATGTTGGTTGTCAACTCACTGTACACCCATGCGTCCGGCCACCTGTGGGTGACCCACTTGTTTCCAAGGATGGCACCAAACCCAACACTCCCAGCAGCGTCAGTCCATAAACCTAACTCTGCTGAAGTAGTGGGGGGGCCGGACCACACAACCCTGCCGTTGAAGTCCTCCAGGAATGCCATCCATATCTGCATGTCCTGGCGTACCTCAAGCGACAGTCTAGTGCGGTGGTGTTTTTCTCGCAGACCCTTCATAGCCTGCGCAATCGAGCGAGAAAAGGGGCGAGCCATTGGTATCACCCTGAACGCGAAATTCAACTGGCCCACTGTTTCCTGAAGCTGTTGTAAAGAGACCTTCTCTTTGGCCAGGCACGCGCGTAGTGCCGCCTTGAATTTTGACACCTTCTCCTTTGGGAGCCTGAAACAACCCTCCACAGAGTCTATTTCAATGCCCAGAAATTCTAAGCAAGTAGCTGGCCCCACTGTCTTCCCCGGCGCCAGTGGGACCCCAAGAGCCCGCATGAGCACGCAAAATTCCTGCAATGCCCGCGCACACTTCTGAGACCCAGCCGCGCCAAGGAAGAGAAAGTCATCCAGGTAGTGCATGACCTGTTGATGCCCGGTTGCCTGCCTCATTACCCATTCCAAGAAGGAACTGAACGTCTCGAAATAGGCACACGAGATCAAACAACCCATGGGCATGCATTTGTCCATGTAATACTTCCCATCAAACTTGAACCCCAAAAGGTGGTGATCCCCCTGATGTACAGGGAGAAGACGAAATGCAGACTCTATGTCAGACTTGGCCATTAATGCCCCTGAACCCAGGCCCCTAAGCAACACCACCGCTTGGTCAAAAGAGGCATATTTTACACTGCAGACATTCTCATCTATAGCATCATTCAAGGATGCCCCCCTTGGGGCTGAGAGATTATGAATGAGTCTATATTCGTCTTTCTCTTTTTAGGGACAACACCAAGTGGGGAACAAACAAAGTTGGGCACTGGCACCTCATCAAATGGTCCTGCTATCCTACCCAGGCGTAATTCTTTTTCAATTTTTGCAGCCACTACCCCGGGGTTATGCTTTACAGACAGTTGGTTCCTGCACTCAGTCTTACCTGTTTACCCTCCTGCCGGTATCCTGAAACCCCAAGAAAATCCCTCCTGAAGTAATTTAGCCGCTGCGTGATCTGGGTATCTGTTCAGCCAGGGAATCATTGCCATGACATCAATGGGAGTGTGTGATACTAAACCCTCCTCTAGTCTATTCAGGTTTCCGTCTCCCCCTGGAGCCCTGGTTGCCACCCTTAAATCTGCATGAGGTCTCGGGGTGTGAGGGGTGCCCACACAAGGAACAGGCGTGTTTGAACTTACATGTGCCCGCTGCCCTAGTGCAGGACCGTTTGTTGAAATCCCAACATTCGCCCTTTTTATCCCCCCAACCCTTACCCTTTCCTGGTACCTCACTTCCTTGCGCATGCCGAAAGGGCTGTTGGGGCTTGGCCGGGTATATTTTCAGTGCACCAGTTGCCCCCATCGCTGCTGCCCCCCCAGTTATCTGATTGTACCATGACAGGGAATCCACCATATCCCACGCTAAAGAGGGATTGAATTCTTTAGCTTTCCTGAATGAAATGTCATATTCCTTCCACCCGTTCCCCACTTGTGTCTCGCTCCACATGGCAATCCTGCTCTGGTAGCGGGCCATTTCAGCTTGTAAATTGGGCGACCTTTCAGCTGTAATGGCACTGAACACGGAAAAGGCCCTCATCCACTTAACAAATGTCTCCTCAACTCTGAACTTAACCAACTCTATTCTCCATTCACTGGGCAACATCCATTCCTTTTGTGACTTGGCGTATTCAAGTTCCCTATTATCAATCAGCAAGGAGAATATGTTGATATATTTGCCCGCCCAGATCATCTCTTTCACAGCCTGAGACACATGCTGCGCCAAATTCTCCTTCCTTGAGGGCATAGCACCATCCTTAAGTAATGGCAAAGCCACCTCCTTACCACTGTCAATGCCTTGTGACGTAGCGCCATCCTTCTTTGCCGTCTGCTCGCTGGCGGAACCTGTTAGGGGAGTAATTGGTGCCAATGGTGCCCCTTCCCCCGCCCTGGCCAACTTAATCATCTCAACCAGTTTCAAGGCTTCCGCTGAATGATCTTGAGAAGATGGCAATAAACCCCTAACTGTAACCAGGTAAAACGGCGGCTATATGGGATGCCAATTCCACCGAGATAAAGTTATTCGGGGGGGTTGGGACCCCGACGGGGGCAATGTTCACGGGGGTGACGGGGGCAATGACCCCAAGTGGGGCAACCGGCAATGCTGGCGTAGGAGGAGCCGGCCCAGCCGGTGCCATTGGGGGCATCACGGGAGTATCCTTAGGCACTCCCACTGGCATTCCCTCCCCCTCAGCTGTACTCTTGGGCGTTGTGCTTGCAGTTTTCTTGGACTTGCCCCTCTTAGGAGGGGTGACAAAATCACCTCAAGGCTGTGGCGGGTTGATTATCCTTCTTGGCCTGCCTTGTGGACCAGGAGGCCCATCCAACCTCTGATTAATTTCTGCCACACTCCTACCTAACTCATCCACCTTACCCAAGCGCCTATCAATCGCCGTCATCCTGCGCATCATAGTCTGCATCATTTGCTCCATGCGGGCACTCTTCTTAACTCGTGCCCCAGGCATACTCCACAATACTCAATGCAAACTAATCCTAGCCAACCCAGGCAATTGTACCTTCTTTCAGATGGAGGATGTGAAGATGGCCGTAAGCACCATGCAACTGTGACCGCAACACACACCAAGCTAGTCTTAGCGTGTGGGCGAGCGGCAACCCCTCGTAGGAAGGTCTCAAGCCCTGCAGCCCCCCAGAAGCAATGAAGTGCACGTCCGCCTCACTCCCCTTACCACCGATGACCCGTGTGTCTTCAGCCCGTTGCTGTGCTCTGCGCCCGTGATCTGTTGTCTGCCACTGGAAAAACCCACAGTCAAGCTTCCTACGAAAAAACAAATATTAATAGCTTGCAAAAGACTTTGTGTAATCAATCCCAGTGCCTGGAAAAAACTTTCAGCAACCAGAAACCTTAATCAGTAAGAGCGTGTGGCTCACTGTCCTTGGGGGGTGGGGAGGAGAACAATTAACACTCGACTGCAAGGGAAAATTCAATTCAAACAATCACAGGTACCCCCCACCGTATGCCCTGCACACAGCAAACCAAACAATATTGCTCACAATGCTGGAAGCGTCGCTTAGCAACAAGCATGCGCCTGTGTGTTGTACCGATGCGCACCCAACCGCTCTGTAACCGGAGAATAACGCCCCCGCAAATGCGCGCCAAAAAATGCCTTCTAATTATGCACGCGCCTGTTCAATGCCCGGTAAATGCACGTACGTAATAAATTGCCGAGCTCGATGGCCGGGACTCCTATCTAAGCGAGCGTTTGAATTACGCGCCAAAGTGCACCGAATTATGCACGCGCTATCCAATGCGGTAAATGCGCTGTCCGATGCCTGGTAAATGCGTGCCACCATTAGCTCGACTCTTGATCACCCGCTCTCCCTCGCATGCAGCCCGGCTAGACTCTGCGCGCACACAGCCACCCTGCTTGCGGGCCCGGATCCCAACCGAGGGAGGCGTCCTGCAATGATAAAGAGGGAACCGCAAGCAGCTACCAGCGCCCGGCGGGGAGAAAGGCAATTTGAATACGCAACGTTTCTCCACCACCAGCTACCGGCAGCCACAAAGCACTCCCCCACGCCCCAGACACCTCACCTCCGGATCCGGATACCCGCACGATACTCGATACTCCGTCACTGAAAAAACTGTACTCGCGCCCACAGCACCACAACCGCCGACCGCCCCACGAGTTCAGGCTGCAGAAAATTAAACGCCCCGAGCGTGGGACACACGAGGTATGCGGGGAGCGAGCCAGGGGCAAGAGGGCGCCCAGCTCGCTCCCCGGGCCTCTTATGGAACTGTGCCACCAGGGGGTCGCCGGCCCAGCCGGTCCGCCCCCCGGCCGACCCGCCCCCCTGCCCCGGAAGCTGTGCAGCTGCTTCCAGGTCACGGGGGAGGCATCAGCCTATCGGTGGTGGGGGCGCGCCGCGCGCGTCATAGACCCGCGACGCACCCCCACCACCGAGAGGCCGGGGGAGGGGGGGCGGCGCACCGCCATGTGGGCGGGAGGGCCGAGCGGCCCCCCCTTTACACACTGTGCGGCATAGATCCAATGTGTGCAATGTTTGAAAATGGGTCTCAGTGTAGGGCTTTGTGCATCCATGCTTCTAGTACAAATCTTATGCTAGTCATCCTGCACACACCTCTCCACTGTGGTGCAAAACATCTGCATGGGACACGGCAGCCTGTTTGTAGTTGCAGCACTGCGCTGCCCGAAGAAACCATGATACAGCTGCCTCTCGGTGTGTTTGCCACGCTGAGGAACAGCCTCCAGGGATCTGGGAGGAAAGAGGCTCTTCCTAATCCATCTGCCTCTCGGTGGGTTTGCCACGCTGGGCAACAGCCTCCAGGGATCTGGGAGGAAAGAGGCTCTTCCTAATCCATCTGCCTCTCGGTGGGTTTGCCACGCTGGGCAACAGCCTCCAGGGATCTGGGAGGAAAGAGGCTCTTCCTAATCCATCTGCCTCTCGGTGGGTTTGCCACGCTGGGCAACAGCCTCCAGGGATCTGGGAGGAAAGAGGCTCTTCCTAATCCATCTGCCTCTCGGTGGGTTTGCCACGCTGGGCAACAGCCTCCAGGGATCTGGGAGGAAAGAGGCTCTTCCTAATCCATCTGCCTCTCGGTGGGTTTGCCACGCTGGGCAACAGCCTCCAGGGATCTGGGAGGAAAGAGGCTCTTCCTAATCCATCTGCCTCTCGGTGTGTTTGCCACGCTGAGGAACAGCCTCCAGGGATCTGGGAGGAAAGAGGCTCTTTCTAATCCACCTGCCTCTCGGTGTGTTTGCCACGCTGAGGAACAGCCTCCAGGGATCTGGGAGGAAAGAGGCTCTTCCTAATCCATCTGCCTCTCGGTGGGTTTGCCACGCTGGGCAACAGCCTCCAGGGATCTGGGAGGAAAGAGGCTCTTCCTAATCCATCTGCCTCTCGGTGGGTTTGCCACGCTGAGGAACAGCCTCCAGGGATCTGGGAGGAAAGAGGCTCTTCCTAATCCATCTGCCTCTCGGTGTGTTTGCCACGCTGGGCAACAGCCTCCAGGGATTTGGGAGGAAAGAGGCTCTTCCTAATCCATCTGCCTCTCGGTGGGTTTGCCACGCTGAGGAACAGCCTCCAGGGATCTGGGAGGAAAGAGGCTCTTCCTAATCCATCTGCCTCTCGGTGTGTTTGCCACGCTGGGCAACAGCCTCCAGGGATCTGGGAGAAAAGAGGCTCTTCCTAATCCATCTGCCTCTCGGTGGGTTTGCCACGCTGAGGAACAGCCTCCAGGGATCTGGAAGGAAAGAGGCTCTTCCTAATCCATCTGCCTCTCGGTGTGTTTGCCACGCTGGGCAACAGCCTCCAGGGATCTGGGAGGAAAGAGGCTCTTCCTAATCCATTTGCCTCTCGGTGGGTTTGCCACGCTGAGGAACAGCCTCCAGGGATCTGGGAGGAAAGAGGCTCTTTCTAATCCACCTGCCTCTCGGTGTGTTTGCCACGCTGAGGAACAGCCTCCAGGGATCTGGGAGGAAAGAGGCTCTTCCTAATCCATCTGCCTCTCGGTGGGTTTGCCACGCTGGGCAACAGCCTCCAGGGATCTGGGAGGAAAGAGGCTCTTCCTAATCCATCTGCCTCTCGGTGGGTTTGCCACGCTGGGCAACAGCCTCCAGGGATCTGGGAGGAAAGAGGCTCTTCCTAATCCATCTGCCTCTCGGTGGGTTTGCCACGCTGGGCAACAGCCTCCAGGGATCTGGGAGGAAAGAGGCTCTTCCTAATCCATCTGCCTCTCGGTGTGTTTGCCACGCTGAGGAACAGCCTCCAGGGATCTGGGAGGAAAGAGGCTCTTCCTAATCCATCTGCCTCTCGGTGGGTTTGCCACGCTGGGCAACAGCCTCCAGGGATCTGGGAGGAAAGAGGCTCTTCCTAATCCATCTGCCTCTCGGTGGGTTTGCCACGCTGGGCAACAGCCTCCAGGGATCTGGGAGGAAAGAGGCTCTTCCTAATCCATCTGCCTCTCGGTGGGTTTGCCACACTGAGGAACAGCCTCCAGGGATCTGGGAGGAAAGAGGCTCTTCCTAATCCACCTGCCTCTCGGAGTGATTGCCACGCCTCCATGGATCTGGGAGGAGAGAGGCTCTTCCTAATCCATCTGCCTCTCGGTGGGTTTGCCACGCTGGGCAACAGCCTCCAGGGATCTGGGAGGAAAGAGGCTCTTCCTAATCCATCTGCCTCTCGGTGGGTTTGCCACGCTGGGCAACAGCCTCCAGGGATCTGGGAGGAAAGAGGCTCTTTCTAATCCATCTGCCTCTCGGTGTGTTTGCCACGCTGAGGAACAGCCTCCAGGGATCTGGGAGGAAAGAGGCTCTTCCTAATCATCTGCCACTCGGTGTGTTTGCCACGCTGAGGAACAGCCTCCAGGGATCTGGGAGGAAAGAGGCTCTTCCTAATCCACCTGCCTCTCGGTGGGTTTGCCACGCTGGGCAACAGCCTCCAGGGATCTGGGAGGAAAGAGGCTCTTCCTAATCCATCTGCCTCTCGGTGGGTTTGCCACGCTGAGGAACAGCCTCCAGGGATCTGGGAGGAAAGAAGCTCTTCCTAATCCATCTGCCTCTCGGTGTGTTTGCCACGCTGAGGAACAGCCTCCAGGGATTTGGGAGGAAAGAGGCTCTTCCTAATCCACCTGCCTCTCGGAGTGATTGCCACGCCTCCATGGATCTGGGAGGAGAGAGGCTCCTTTGGTGATGAATCCCAGCATGGACCTCCTCGCCCAGAGCACAACCATCAGCTGCTGTTGCCTGCATTGTGTCCTGGCTGGGAAGAGGTGTCAAGCCAAGAGGAAATCATTTTAGTGTCAAGCTCTGCGTGTTTGGAATGTTTGCAAGTGTGTAATTACACAAATCATAATTTTTGACATAGCGCAAAATGCAAACTGATTCGTTAAACCGAAAAATATGTCTTTCCGCTGAATGGCGCTTTTTATCAAACTTGGCAAAATGAAGGCTTCGATAACCTGCAGGGATGAAAGTGTGTGTCTTGCAGGTGACAAGCAGCTGCTTCTAGTTTGTATCCAACCCCCTGAGATACTTCACCTGGAAATGTTTCTTGAGGCCTGCGCATTCCAAAGATTCTCAGCAACAACCCCATGATCTATATTTACTTCATGTAATCCAAACCCTCCACCTGCATGAAGCAGGCGCGTTACACTCTTAAAATGCTTTAGGGGTGATTCACACGTGCGGCAAGGATGAAGGTCTGTGCCTCTGCGCCTCATGACTCTGCCCTTCCATCCACTGTCTGCAGAGCCTCCACCTTGTGGGTTCCCAGGGTATTCTCGCAGTCAGCGACCCTAAAACACAGGAAAAGAGTCCACTGATGCTGCCACGCGCAGGGCTTTGTCTCGAGGAGGTCCACGCGGCTTGCCTGTTCCACAATCCGACAGTCTGTACATCTCAAAGTGCTTCCTGCCGCCCTGAGCTTCTCTGGGGGCTACCTGGGATTGTTGCTTGCAACTTGGGAAAAGATTCTACTTTCGGTGAGCACCTGGTTCAGCTGCCAAGAGAGCCGATTCAGGAGGGAGACTCACCATTTTTTAAGCCACAAATGGCTTTATGTTAGCTGTCTCCAGTCTAAAATTGTCTCTGCGTCAATAATTGTCAATCGGGAATATACATTACCCCAATTTTTTTCCCAAAATCACCCCCTTTCCAGTTGTAAAATGTGTGGTCTTCCCTGCCTCTATTGGGTAGCTCAAAGTCTGGCTATCAATCAATCAATCAGGGGATTATAAGCGCACTACTCACCCGTGAGGGTCTCAAGGCGCTGGGGGTATTGATGGTCCATTGTAGTGTGGGTGCGATGGTGGTGGCGGCTCTGTGGTATATGTGGGGTGAGCAGGAGCCCCGGAGTGGATGCCCTTCATCGTTGCGGCGGTCTCCTCGGTCGTGATCAGAGTCCAGGCAGAGATGGTGGTCTGGCAGGTGTTGCCACAGGAGGGGTGACTGCGGGGGCGGGTGTGTGGTCGTTGAAGTTGTTGTAGATGATTTTAATCTTCAGGTGAAAATAGGACCCAAGCTTGTCACAGAGGTCCTGGGAGGGGGTGATGTCCGTTGTTTCGCTACGGGGTTTGGTAAATTCCTGGAGGACGCTGAAAAGATTCTGAAGTTGGAGAGGATTCTGTTTTGGATGAAGTATCTTTTAGTGACTCTGATGCATTGGTGGTAATCTGACATGGTTTCCTTGTAGGCGGTGTAGTTTTCTGGTGTCTTGGTGTGTCTCCATTTTTTCTCCAGGCGTCTGCAGGTATGGCTGGATTCTTGGAGCTTGGTGGTGAGCCGGGCGGATTTCCTGGAGCAGTGTTTGTCTGGGTTGCGCAGCGGGCAAGCTTGTCTGCGCAGTTGGCGATCCAAGTGTGGAGTTCCATGGTTGTGTGGTTGGCATCCATTGCTGTTGGGGGGTGTTGCTGTTGAGGGTGGAGTTGAGTTGTTCCTCTGTGACTCTGCTCCAGTTCCTACGCAGGGGCGTGGGGCGGGTTCTGGTGGCTTGGGTTTGTTGACGAGGAAGTGTACGCAGTGGTGATCGGTCCAGGGGGGCTCTGTGATGTGGCTGAACTGAACGCTGCTGCCTCCCGCGAAGATGGGGTCGAGAGTGTGTCCTGCCTTGTGAGTCGGTGTGGTGACCAGCTCTTTCAGCCTGATGTTGGTGAGGTTGTTGCGGAGGGCTGGGTAGCTGGGGTTGTCGAGGTGGAAGTTCAGGCCTCCTATAAGAATGTAGTCCATGGTGGTGATGGCGTGGGGTGCGATGAGGTCGGTGATGGTATCGTTGAAGAGAGCTCGGGCCGGTGGGTCTGTAGGCGAGGGTGCTGCTGGGTGTGGAGTTAGGGCTGGTCTGGATCTGGAAGTGTAGGTGTTAGGTGCAGGGAAGCTGTCGTTGAATGTGGTGAGATGCAGGGAGTTTTTGTGTACGATGGCGATGCCTTCTCCCGAGTGGTTGGGGCGGTCCTTTCTCTGGATCTTGTACCCATCCGGGATGGCGATGGCGATGATGGGGGCTGAGTAGGCGTTGGTCCAGGTTTCCGTGAAGAAGGGGACTTCGGGTGAGAGCGAGTCGATTAGGTTCCAGATTTCCATGGCGTTTCTGTGTATTGAGCGCACTTCTGAGTGCGTCGGTGGTGTTGGTCTTGGTGGTGTTGGTGTCCGGGGCGGTGGTGAAGGTCTGGAGGCAGCTGTAGCAGGAGAACTGGCCGTGGGTCGTACTCAGTGTGGCTAGCTGGCAGTTGTTGTGCCGCCCGGGGTTGAGTAAGAAGAGGGTGGGGGCGTCGTAGCGGTGGATGGTTGGAGATACAAGGTTCCTGGCGCTGGTCGGGTCGCAGACGGGTGCAGACGAACTTGCCTTAGGCGCGCCTTCGGCGAATCAGCGGCGCGCCCGCTTCGCGCGGCCGCCATTATGTAGGGAAGGGGGGAGGGACGTGCAGCTGGGAGGTGGAAGAGGGGACACTCGGGGGGAGGGGTCGCTCTGGCAGAGGTGGCTGTGGGAAACGGCGGGGAAAAGGCAATCCCAAGGATAAGATTAAGCGCCACAAGAAGCTGATAACAATTAAGCACAATGCACAGAGAGCGAGATAACAGACAAAAGGCACAAAGAACGAAGTAAGAACAAAATGGGCACAATGTACAAAAAATGAAATAACAAAATGGGTACAATGGACAAAAAACGAATACCAACAAGATGGGCACTAGGCACAGAGCGAAGCAGTCTCAAACCCTACCAGGAGGGGGGATAAGAGGATCTGCGGCGGATCAGAGCACAGCGGAGCTGGTGGGGAGAGAGCAGGCCTCAGACCAGAGGTAGGGGACCATGCCAGAGCCACCTGAAAGCTTGGGCCTGCACTCTGAGCAGTTTCCGGCTCAGAGTCACCTCGAGGAGTGAGTGTGAGTAAACAATTTGCAGCTTTCACAACAAGAATTTTTTATTCTATTAAGGACACGGAGATGAGGGATTAGCTTATCTTTCTTTACTGATATAAAAACAAGAAGTACAATAAGGCCTACAACTCCCATGCACCCAAAGTTCTACCCTCATGGAGGTGAAAGGCGGCCGCCTTTGTCATGTGATAAGTAGCATGGGCGCTGTGATGGCTGCATACCATGTACTGATCAGTAGGAGTGAACAGGTCTATTTTAACCTGCGTCACTGGAGTGAGGCCTGTAGGCTCACCAATGTAATGTTCCTATGCTGTGTGTTTAACTCACCCATGGCCTACATCAGGTTAGCATGTAGTGCTATGCAGTGTGTGTGTGCTATATGCATGTCCTGGGTGTATGTATGCCTGTAAATGGTACAATACATGGAGGTTGCAGTGCTGTGCAGTGTGTGTGTTATATATGCATGTCCTGGGTGTATTACGCAAAGAAGAAGGCCCCGGGCCCTGATGGGATACCTCCGGACTTTTATATCTCAAACATGGACATTTGGGTTCCTACCCTTACTGCGGTCATTAATGCCGCCGTTTTGTGTGGCTGTCCGGCCTCGGACCCAATCTACAATTGTACCGGTCTTCAAAAAGGGAGACCGGGACAATACCCATTGCTACTGGCCCATCTCTCTACTTGACTCAGTGGCAGGTCGCATCGTTCTCAATAGGCTCTCGACTTGGGCAGAGGACAATAGCATCATGTCCGACACCCAATACGGTTTTCCTTCGGGTCAATCCACAGTGGACCAAATTTCAAATTTGTACCTGGTACTTAACAAGTACACCGTTGTACGCCTCTGCACTGTTTATTTAGCCTTTATGGTTCTGTCCCTGGCTTTCAATCTAGTTAATAGATCAAAGCTCTGGCAGATCATGTTGCCCCTGCGAGTTAGACCAGCCATTGTATGTCTTTTTGAGGGACTTACACAGAGACACACAGAGTTTTCCAGTTCTATTGTATGACGACGCAGTGCTTATGGGCAGGACAGCCAGGGGGTTGCAAAACACTATTGAATTAATTTGTCCAGTTCATGGAGCACCTGGATTGGAGAGATAACAACACATCCTTTGCATTGCAAGTAGGTTCATGTCCCACTAAACCCTACTCCTTTGTGGTGGGTCCATCGCCGGTCTCCAAGGCAGATGTTTTCTCATATCTGGGAGTAGTCCATGACACCTCCATCAATTGACGCCCCCTTATTAGTAGGTAAAGAGGAAATTTTGTTAGGGCCGACTCTGGTGCTTTTAACTTTGCATCTAGGATGGGCAATTGACTCATTGGGCCCTCTTAAAGGTTTATAAGGCCAAGTGCATCTCTAAGGTGTTCTATGGCAGTGAGATCTGGGGACACATGGAGCATGAAGAACGCCAGGTTGTCAAAAACACCTTTTTAAAACGTCTTTTATGCCTACCGCACTCAGTTCCCTCTATCATAGTCCACGAAGAACTAGGGATGCCTTTTCTTTCTGATCTATTGTCCTACCGGCTCTTATCAATGTGGATGAACTTGTGGCTTAGGAAGGTAATCGCCCTAAGTAAGGAGATTTTAACTGATTGCCTTTCCCTGGATAACTATTACCGTATTCCATGGTTTAAGTATGTGAGGGACCGACTTGTGTACCTGGTGAGGAAATTTGATTACGGCTCCATCTTGCGTATTGACACCATTATGATGTTGCCCTCACTCAGGCACCGACGACCTCCGTAGCGTTTCTTCGTACTCTGAACTGTAACATGTTAAATGATCTTTTTCCTTTTCCTCTGAGCAAGGTACATTCTGGGACCCGGCTCGAAGCAACTAATTTCCGTGATAACCATCTATTGACCCTTGGTGATCCTTCTCTGCCTTCCCTTTGTTTTACGAATCATCACCTGCATCACGCAAACACGTCCTGTTGTAAAATTAATTCAACTTAGGAATGCTCATGCCACCTGGCCTATAGGGTCAGGTAGAGAACACGACCCTAGGGAAGGAATTTCTATTACCTGTTATCCTGTATCTTGTAAAAGGAATGTTTGCTAGTGGATGACATGTTTCTCTTTGCACATTGAGGGCGTTGTTGCTTTAGGGGATTTAAGCGCTATAAAAGACTGTGAGCCACGGATTGAAGTGGCAGTCTCCTGAGAACCTACCACTGATGTACTTCTAGGACAACTGTACCAGGCTGCAGCTAATAAATTGAAGTTCCAATGCCAACAGAGTGTTCCGTGTCTCTGTACAATTAAGCAGGCGAACTCAGAAGATTTCAGGCGTACCCTGCGCCGCCAGGCCTAATTCAGCCTGGTTCTTCACTGGGAAGGGTCGATCTAGTCACCAACCCAGAGAATATGAGTAAAAGAGATCAGAGTTGGGTGAAGGAGAACTTTTGAAAATCGTCAGATGGACAGGAAAGAAGAGGAGCTGAAGAAGCCTCGTGTGCGTGGGTATTTTCCTTTGAAAACTGTCCCATCTACTGAGCCATATCTCCTATGTCTGAAAAGCTCTCACAACAGATTTTTACTGACTAGGTTCCGTTTGGACCTTTTTCATTTTCTCCTGGCCCATCCGGGTGGGGTATATAGAGGCCAGAGACTTCCCCTCTGTGGCTGCACGGTAAGCCTCCACAGGACATGAGGCATTTTTTTTATGTTTTGTAGTTTTTATGAGTTTCCTAGAAAATCTCTTATACCTGTTTTAAAGAAGTGCAACTTTAGACAGGTCAGACCAGCTTTTATTTTCTTGCAAATGCTTACCAGCAACTCCTTGTTATATGTCCTTAGCTTCTTGAGGCGTGCAGTTAGGCTTAGATGAAGCTGTGATTAGCCTATCTGCCAGTGTCCTCAAGTTTAGGCTGTGACCATTTTACTTGTCCGCCCCGGTCTAGGACATGGATTGTTCCTTACTTTGGTATTTAATTGAGCTGGTGTTGAGGATCCGTATTGTTATAGGTATATTATGTGGTTTTTAACCTATTATACCTTTGTCTTTTTATCATTGTACATGTTTTTAAATGACGATTAGTGATTTTAAGTGGAATTTAGGTAGATTGAAATGGATAGCAGATGTTTATTTGCTTCCATCTTCTCAGTTTTCAATTGTACATACTTTTTCCATCTTTTTAACGTAACAGAAATCACTTTTATCGTCTTGTATTGTATTGTATCGTAACTTTTTATCTTTTTGTAATTTTATGGTCTATCTCGATAGATCGAATAAAGTTTACTATCGATTTATTGGTATTATGCCAGTGAATGGTACAATACATTGAGGGTGCAGTGCTGTGCAGTGTGTGTGTGTGTGTGTTATATGCATGTCCTGGGTGTATGTACGCCAGTGAATGGTACAATACATGGAGGGTGCAGTTCTGTGCAGTGTGTGTGCGTGTGTTATATGCATGTCCTGGGTGTATGTACACCAGTGAATAGTACAATAAATGGAGGGTGCAGTGCTGTGCAGTGTGTGTGTGTGTGTGTGTGTTATATGAATGTCCTGGATTTATGTACGCCAGTGAATGGTACAATACATGCAGGGTGCAGTGCTGTGCAGTGTGTGTGTGTTATATGCATGTCCTGGGTGTATGTACGCCAGTGAATGGTACAATACATGGAGGGTGCAGTGCTGTACACTGTGTGTGTTATATGCATGTCCTGGGTGTATGTACACCAGCAAATAGTACAATACATAGAGGGTGCAGTGCTGTGCAGTGTGTGTGTGTTATATGCATGTCCTGGGTGTGTGTACGCCAGTGAATGGTACAATACATGGAGGGTGCAGTGCTCTGCACTGTGTGTGTTATATGCATGTCCTGGGTGTGTGTACACCAGTCAATAATACAATACATGGAGGGTGCACTTCTGTGCAGTGTGTGTGTGTTATATGAATGTCCTGGGTGGATGTACGCCAGTGAATGGTACAATACAAGGAGGGTGCAGTTCTGTGCAGTGTGTGTGTGTTATATGAATGTCCTGGGTGTGTGTACGCCAGTGAAAGGTACAATACATGGAGGCTGCAGTGCTGTGCAGTGTGTGTGTGTTATATGAATGTCCTGGGTGTGTGTACGCCAGTGAATAGTACAATACAAGGAGGGTGCAGTTATGTGCAGTGTGTGTGTGTTATATGAATGTCCTGGGTGTGTGTACGCCAGTGAAAGGTACAATACATGGAGGCTGCAGTGCTGTGCAGTGTGTGTGTGTTATATGAATGTCCTGGGTGTGTGTACACCAGTGAATGGTACAATAAAAGGAGGGTGCAGTTCTGTGCAGTGTGTGTGTGTTATATGAATGTCCTGGGTGTGTGTACGCCAGTGAAAGGTACAATACATGGAGGCTGCAGTGCTGTGCACTGTGTGTGTGTTATATGAATGTCCTGGGTGTGTGTACGCCAGTGAATAGTACAATACATGGAGGGCGCAGTTCTGTGCAGTGTGTGTGTGTTATATGAATGTCCAGGGTGTGTGTAAGCCAGTGAATGGTACAATACATGGAGGGTGCACTGCTGTGCAGTGTGTGTGTGTTATATGAATGTCCTGGGTGTGTGTACGCCAGTGAATGGTACAATACATGGAGGGTGCAGTGCTGTGCACTGTGTGTTATATGAATGTCCTGGGTGTATGTACGCCAGTGGATGGTACAATACATGGAGGGTGCAGTGCTCTGCACTGTGTGTGTGCTATATGCATGTCCTGGGTGTGTGTACACCAGTCAATTGTACAATACATGGAGGCTGCAGTGCTGTCCAGCGTGTGTAGGTTATATGCAGTGCTGAGTGTCTGTACGCCAGTGAATATATGGGAGATTACAGGTTCCATTTTAGGAGAACCAGGGCTCACTGGCGGAGCAGGAGGAGATAGAGGGTCCCCCGGACAGATTTGTGAATTGCTGCTTTCCTCTGAGCTGGGTGGAGCACACTTCAAAGGGTGCTCAGTGATTCAGGGAGAACTCTCTGGAAAGGGGCCTGGGCACATCTCAGGAAGGACATGAGGCTGAGAAGAGAATCATAAAGAGTAGGGCGGAGGACGGGGGTATCCTTTTGATACAGGAATAACTGTGGCTGACATCCAGGTGTAAACCTCTGCTCACTCCCGCGGGCTGTGTTGTGGGGCTATCAACTTCTGAGTCTCACGTGCTGTGACAGACCACTTCCTGGAGAAGCAGCTGACCCCAATATGAACTCCAAAGACTCAAACCATAAACCACATTTGGTACCTAGAAATGGACTATTAAAAGGGATGTTAAAGGCCCCTAATATTGTTAAACGTCAAGCTTCCAGTCCATCTGTGTGAGGAGAAGCTCTGCAAGAGTTCTGCCTGTGACCAGGACTGGGGCCAAGGCCTGCGTGTCTCCCAGCTCGGTGAGGGGACATCATCCTGGTAATTGAAGATCACCTGCCCCAGGAGCCTGGAGCACCAGGGCCTGCCTGTGTATCAAGACGAGTGTGCCCTGTGTGGAAGAGGAGAGCACTGGAGGGAGTGAGGCCCAATGGGAGTTACTGGCGATTGGATATCTGAAGCGATGTGTGAGGAGATGACGTCTGCACCGGTCAGGCCATTGGGTCATAGTCCATGTGCAGAGAAAAGCCAGCGGCCCCATATGCCAGGTGGGACCACTGAAGATTACTGGCATGCCATCGGGTCATAGCCCATGGACGGTGTGTGGACGGTCACCCTGTATGCCAGATGGGGCCACCCGCAAAAGGCAAGGAGCATGGTCTAGTGAGATTGTAGTTAAAAGGGAGAGGCCACCGTGGTAACCCCTGCGGGCCCAAGCTCAACTGAGGATCCACACCAAGAACGTGGAATCCCCTCCATCCCACGTGTGGGGAGGATCCAAGGAAACTTACCAGAATCAGAGGAGCACTGAGGACACCCTGCTGCTGCCCGTGCAGTACAGGGCGTGAGGAACTGGAGGAAACCCAACCGCTGCTCCGGCAGGGCAGTGTGTGCAGGACTCACCAGAGACAGCTGCTGCAGCGTCCGCACTCGTGAGGGGGTACACGCTTTGAGACTCCGGTCGTGCAGGTCCCGCTGGAGAAGGTCAGGTTGATTAACAAGTCAGAGGGCCCGGGGGGATTTTGCCTGCCATATTGTGCTTCGGCGCGGTAACACTTTTGACTTTAATTGGAATCAAAGAGAGACTCCTGAGACTCGGACTGCGAGTGGGGCGTCACCTGACTCTCGCCTACCGTAAATGGGGAATAGCCACTGCCGCTGGCAGGAGGGGAGTCGGAGAAAAGATCCATATTTTAAAACGCTAGAGCCTGACCTCAGGGGACTGTGTGTATTGTTTATGAATGTCGTATTTTACTCTGTGTGTTTATATAAATACTACTTTTTTCATAAAAGCAAGTATTTGACTGGACAATAATGTATTGCTGCTATTGAACATTTTGATTTGTGAGCCTGTGTTCATCCCCCGTATCTACCTCCCCCCGAGAAGCGTTGGACTGCTCAGCACCATCTACTGCTGAGAGTCAAGTGCTGAAGTGGTGCTTGTTCCAGTTGCTCAGGATCCATAGTGGGTCAGGCCCTGGGACATCCCCCACTGGTGGGCAGAGTAGCCCCTGCTTGCCCCGTGGCCTTCTGAATGGGGTTCTGACACAGCTGTTTCTGTTTAATTGCGGCAGTTGTCACCTGGGACAGCCTGCTGCCTTCCTGGCAGGAGGTGTGAAACTCTCCTAGAAGGGGGAGAAAAAAGGTCTGCTGGTGGGGTGGGGGCGTGACCACTCCTTACAGGATTACCAGGGGGCTGTGGCCACAGATGGCCCAGCTTCAAAGAGGCTGTGGCCCTGATAGGCAAATACAAGCAACACTTTGGCCTGGCCACTCCTTTGTGTAGGTAGACAGACTGGCATCTCTTCCAGATCGGAAAAACTCCCTGCAGAACCAGTTTTCCAGGAGGGGTGACTCATTATACTGGACACGCCTATGGAGTGGGCCCATAACTCTGACCCAGGCAAGTCTGGTCCCAGCATTTAGGATTTAGACAGAGAGATGCACTGTGGGATTGTTTAACACCAACACCATAGGAAGTGATGTAAGAGCGGGTAGGGTTGCACTGTTGGAAAGTTGCCCCCATTGGTTAGGGAGTCCTCTCTACCCACAAACTCAAAAGTGGCATAAAAGTGGAGGCTGTGGCTTCCAGCCTCAAAACACTGCTGGACTTGCAAAGAACAGAAGAAGAACTGCACCTGCAGAACCTGTGAAACTCCGAGAGAAAGATGGCATCCAGGAAGACTGCACCTGCAGAACCTGTGAAACTCCGAGAGAAAGATGGCACCCAGGAAGACTGCACCTGCAGAACCTGTGAAACTCCGAGAGAAAGATGGCACCCAGGAAGACTGCACCTGCAGAACCTGTGAAACTCCGAGAGAAAGATGGCACCCAGGAAGACTGCACCTGCAGAACCTGTGAAACTCCGAGAGAAAGATGGCACCCAGGAAGACTGCACCTGCAGAACCTGTGAAACTCCGAGAGAAAGATGGCACCCAGGAAGACTGCACCTGCAGAACCTGTGGAACTCCGAGAGAAAGATGGCACCCAGGAAGACTGCACCTGCAGAACCTGTGAAACTCCGAGAGAAAGATGGCACCCAGGAAGACTGCACCTGCAGAACCTGTGAAACTCAGATAGAAAGATGGCACCCAGGAAGACTGCACCTGCAGAACCTGTGGAACTCCGAGAGAAAGATGGCACCCAGGAAGACTGCACCTGCAGAACCTGTGAAACTCCGAGAGAAAGATGGCACCCAGGAAGACTGCACCTGCAGAACCTGTGAAACTCCGAGAGAAAGATGGCACCCAGGAAGACTGCACCTGCAGAACCTGTGAAACTCCGAGAGAAAGATGGCACCCAGGAAGACTGCACCTGCAGAACCTGTGAAACTCCGAGAGAAAGATGGCACCCAGGAAGACTGCACCTGCAGAACCTGTGAAACTCCGAGAGAAAGATGGCACCCAGGAAGACTGCACCTGCAGAACCTGTGAAACTCCGAGAGAAAGATGGCACCCAGGAAGACTGCACCTGCAGAACCTGTGAAACTCCGAGAGAAAGATGGCACCCAGGAAGACTGCACCTGCAGAACCTGTGAAACTCAGATAGAAAGATGGCATCCAGGAAGACTGCATCTGCAGAACCTGTGAAACTCCGAGAGAAAGATGGCACCCAGGAAGACTGCATCTGCAGAACCTGTGAAACTCAGATAGAAAGATGGCATCCAGGAAGACTGCATCTGCTGAACCTGTGAAACTCAGATAGAAAGATGGCATCCAGGAAGACTGCACCTGCAGAACCTGTGAAACTCAGATAGAAAGATGGCATCCAGGAAGACTGCACCTGCAGAACCTGTGAAACTCAGATAGAAAGATGGCATCCAGGAAGACTGCATCTGCTGAACCTGTGAAACTCAGATAGAAAGATGGCATCCAGGAAGACTGCACCTGCAGAACCTGTGAAACTCAGATAGAAAGATGGCATCCAGGAAGACTGCACCTGCAGAACCTGTGAAACTCCGAGAGAAAGATGGCATCCAGGAAGACTGCATCTGCAGAACCTGTGAAACTCAGATAGAAAGATGGCACCCAGGAAGACTGCATCTGCTGAACCTGTGAAACTCAGATAGAAAGATGGCATCCAGGAAGACTGCACCTGCAGAACCTGTGGAACTCCGAGAGAAAGATGGCACCCAGGAAGACTGCACCTGCAGAACCTGTGAAACTCCGAGAGAAAGATGGCACCCAGGAAGACTGCACCTGCAGAACCTGTGAAACTCCGAGAGAAAGATGGCACCCAGGAAGACTGCACCTGCAGAACCTGTGAAACTCCGAGAGAAAGATGGCACCCAGGAAGACTGCACCTGCAGAACCTGTGAAACTCCGAGAGAAAGATGGCACCCAGGAAGACTGCACCTGCAGAACCTGTGAAACTCCGAGAGAAAGATGGCACCCAGGAAGACTGCACCTGCAGAACCTGTGAAACTCAGATAGAAAGATGGCATCCAGGAAGACTGCACCTGCAGAACCTGTGGAACTCCGAGAGAAAGATGGCACCCAGGAAGACTGCACCTGCAGAACCTGTGGAACTCCGAGAGAAAGATGGCACCCAGGAAGACTGCACCTGCAGAACCTGTGAAACTCAGAGAGAAAGATGGCACCCAGAAAGACTGCACCCGCTGAGCCAAGACAGGGCTTCAGAAAGAGACGGGCTGCTCCTGCTGTTGAACCTGTGGCGAGAGAACCCAATTGCTGGACCTGCTCCCACTTGTGCCGAGGACCAGTAAGTGGACACAAGCGCAATGCCCACAGGCTGAAAAGAACATCAAAACGCAGTGTTTGAGAGAACAAAGGCTAAAATAAGAGAACATATGTCCACTGTGATATGATAGTTCACCCCAGCCAGACTCAAGGCATTTCATTTGAATGTGGCCAATCAGCAGGGAACTGCAAGATCAAGCATGAACCATGCATGCAAGAGCGTGCGGGTGTAAAAGACCGTGGGTCATAACAACTGTGTGGCTGTTGGGGGTTGTAGCCTGCACACTCACAACGACAGCTCGGCGCTGTCTGCACACTCGGCACTATAACAGCCTTCACCTCTGCTCTGTCAGCACACTCGTCCCTACAGCCCCTCCCACCCCCACTCTGCCAGCACTATCAGTGTGATCATATGGACCCTGCCTTACACATACACACAACTATCTGTGTGATCATATTTGGTCCAGTCCCCCCCCAAACACACACCCTGCTAGCACTCTCTGTGTGATCTAAGGGGCTCAGCCTCTTAACCCCCTCCCCCTCCATCTCTGTCAGCACTCTCTGTGTGACCTCCAAAACAGAATTCCTCCTCCTCTCAACCTCTCTCTCTTCTCCTCCTGTTCAATCTTGGATGGATCAGCTGAATCTACTTAACAATAAACCTATCGTTGTCGACAGCGCAAAATCCTTTTGGTGTCTTACTCGACAAAAGTCTCAATCTACTCTCCCACATCAATTCCATTGCAAAGAATGCTCGATACCAACCGAGCCTTCTTTGGGGGATTCAGCGCTTCTTCCCGGAGCAAGACCTTAAAACCCTGCTCCAATCGCTGGTTCTCTCTAGATTGGACTATTGCAATTCACTTCTTACTGGCCGCCCCAAATCCCACCTTTCCCCTCTTACATCCGTTCTCCATTCAGCGGCTCGTTTTATAGTTGGGGCCAAAAGAAGGGACCACATCACACCCATTTTGTCTTCCCTCCGTTGGCTGCCCATCGAGGCTAGATCAATCTACAAGACTGCCTGTATCACCCACAAAGCCGTGCACTCTTCCTCCCCTCGATACCTGGCGAATAAACTGAAACTCTCTGGAGGCTCCAGACCATCACGTAATGCGGAAAATGTACTGCTTGAGCCCCCCACTTTCAAAAGGGAGAGATCGATGGCTCAATCCTTCTCTCGATGGCTCCATCCTTCTCTGGCAATGCAGTGAGAATCTGGACCTCGCTTCCGCCGCAGCTCCGTACCACCACCTCTACCTGGACCCTCAAAACTGACCTCAAATCTCTTCTCTTCCAAAGACACTTCCAGAACTAATACACGCCCTGTCAAGTCCCTCAAGGAAGCTCTTTCTCCATTGTATATTTTGTATTCTGTGCCTGTACAAGTGTCATCCCAGTGTGTCTTTGTGTTTTTGAGTGATTGCCATCTATTGCTGTATTATCCCTCTTCTTGTTTCTCATTTGCTTCTGTAATATGTACATTTGTAACATTTTCCTCATGTAATGTAACTGGTCCTATAGTGAAGCGCTCTGACACCTTTGGGTAAAGTCTGCGCTATATAAAAATGCATAAATCAATAAATAAATAGGGGCTCAGCCTCTTAACCTCCTCCCCGTCCATCTCTGCCAGCACTCTCAGTGTGATCATAGGGGCTCAGCCTCCTACCCCCCCCCCTCCCATCTCTGCCAGCACTCTCTGTGTGATCATAGGGGCTCAGCCTCTTACCTCCCCCCCCATCTCTGCCAGCACTCTCGGTGTGATCATAGGGGCTCAGCCTCTTACCCCCCACCCCCCTCCCCCCTCCCCCCTCCCATCTCTGCCAGCACTCTCGGTGTGATCATAGGGGCTCAGCCTCTTACCTCCCCCCACCCCCCCCCATCTCTGCCAGCACTCTCGGTGTGATCATAGGGGCTCAGCCTCTTACCCCCCACCCCCCTCCCCCCTCCCATCTCTGCCAGCACTCTCGGTGTGATCATAGGGGCTCAGCCTCCTACCCCCCCCCCCCATCTCTGCCAGCACTCTCTGTGTGATCATAGGGGCTCAGCCTCTTACCTCCCCCCCCCCATCTCTGCCAGCACTCTCGGTGTGATCATAGGGGCTCAGCCTCCTACCCCCCCCCCCTCCCATCTCTGCCAGCACTCTCTGTGTGATCATAGGGGCTCAGCCTCTTACCTCCCCCCCCCCATCTCTGCCAGCACTCTCGGTGTGATCATAGGGGCTCAGCCTCCTACACCCCCCCCCCCTCCCATCTCTGCCAGTACTCTCTGTGTGATCATAGGGGCTCAGCCTCTTACCTCCCCCCACCCCCCCCCCCACCCACCCATCTCTGCCAGCACTCTCGGTGTGATCATAGGGGCTCAGCCTCTTACCCCCCTCCCCCCTCCCATCTCTGCCAGCACTCTCTGTGTGATGATAGGGGCTGAGCCTCTTACCCCCTCCCCCCCCCCTCCCATCTCTGCCAGCACTCTCTGTGTGATGATAGGGGCTCAGCCTCTTACCCCCTTCCCCCCCCCCCCCCCATCTCTGCCAGCACTCTCTGTGTGATCATAGGGGCTCGGCCTCTTACCCCCACCCCACCCTCCCCCATCTCTGCCATCACTCTCTATGTGATCATAGCCCCCCCCCCCCCCACATCTCTGCCAGCACTCTCTATGATCAGATGACCCCGACCTCTTAGCCCCTCCCACCACCCCAGCTCGTTCAGCACACTCACTGTGATCACAGCTTTGCCGAGAATGCGGATGTCTCACCGCAGAGCGGGCGCATTGCAGTCTGCACTGGTACCGACATCCCTCTCAGAACATCACAGAGGGAATGTGTCACCTTCTCGGCTGAGGATGTGAGGACAGAGATGACAGGCCCAGCCCGAGCCGAGGAATCTCTCTAGTCCTCTTCACGGATAAGAGATTTAAGAGAGACCCTGTGAAGTCAGGCAGAGAGCCGACACCAGCCACAGATTAACACCGACAGTGCTGTTATAGCACGCAGACAGGTTTGCCTCGCGGCGCTTGATGTGACATTATTAAACTCAAATGTAGTCATGTTACCGACTTCAGAAGGATAAAAGGGTGAACCAGGTGCAGTGGGAGTGCGAGCCTCGAGGTCGCATACCAGTCTCTGCATCGGGCGCAATGACTCGCGGGCAAGCCTTCCCCCACATCAGTTCTAAAGCCATTTAGGAGTGTGGAGTTCTCCTACACCGCCCCACAACCCCAGGCGTACTTACCCCCACTTCACGAAATTCTAGTTTGTATAATGCTATCCTAATTTGACGATAGTCGACTGTGTTCACTTTTATTTTATCTTACCGAACGGCCCGCCATCATTGAGCAGTAAGGTGCATGTGCAAGGCATGATGGGAACATCCCGGAACCAACAAAACAACAAGTAGCGAGATGCACACCTATTTTATGTCAGTGAAAAGTCATCTGAAGCTTGACAATTATATTCATTGCGGGCGTGCAATGCCAGGTAAGCGCTCCGTCCAAAAGCGCCGCATATGAACAAAAACTGTGGAACCTGTTGCAGCTCCAATACCGGCAGCACTGCCACTAATTCCATGAGTCCAATCAATAAATTCTAATATTCTTATTCTTCTTATACTCTTCCATTAATCCATTACTATTTACTGCCATTTTTGAAATATCTTCAATTCATTTTACTCATTCCAATGAAGGATCGTTCATTCAAACACAGGAGGCCAGATGGTATCCAAATGTCACGTGTTTGATTGAGTAACCCAATGCATTTCGGGATGAAATCCCTTCTTCAGGGGTATCTATAATAGAGAACTCATGGAATTAGTGGCAGTGCTGCTGGTATTGGAGCTGCAACAGGTTCCACAATATCCCGGAACCACCTGCTGTGTTGAAAAGTATTGTAACATGTGTAAAGCACTTATTACCCCTGTATGGGGGGAGGGGCCAGGGAAGGTAAGCTTGGTAATAGGAGTGGTACGCTATGTAGGGTGTGCACGCTTTTGCCTCTCAATCTGGGCCGGTTTAGGCGAGCTGGGCCCAGGCCCAGGGCGCCAATGGTCCGGGGGGCGAAGCGGGGCGCTGCCTGACTTCGTCTCATGCAGACACCTTGTCCATTCCACTTGGCCTCAATAGAGTACCTTTAAAAACGTTATAATCAGCCCTTAGTGTACCTTAGAGTAATTGTTAGCACCCCATCAACCTCCTGCCCTCCTCCCATATGCCTCACACCTCCTGATGTCACACCGCATTGACGCCATCAACCCCTGCCCTCTGGCCTCCTCCCATATGCCTCACACCTCCTGACGTCACACCGCATTGACCCCATCAACCCCCTGCCCTCCACCCATCTCCCTCATACTTCCTGCCCTCAAACCCAATGACTGCCCATTCCCACCGCCCCTCCCCCCCCAAACAACAAACACCAAGGGCTGTATTACATAAAGTGCCCCGGGGCACAACAGGCGTTTGCACTCGCTTTGTGCGCCACTGGGGCACTTTGGCGTTATAGAAGGGGACACAGATGCATATGCGTCCCCTTCTATAATACTGATAGTGCTGGTGCACTTAAAGCGTCAGCGCTACCAACAGAGGGTGTTCCCTCATGTGCATAGGGGCGTGCCCTATGCAAATAAGGGAATTCCTTTGACTCTCATATTACAGATAGTGGCGCAGAGTCAAAGAAGCCCTCAGTAGGCGCACTGACAGAGCGCCATTTAAAAGGTGGCCCACTGTCAGACAGCAGCCCTCTGCAGGAGGTAGAGGGGGTCCCATCCCCTCTAATCCCCTATGAAAGTGCAGGGGGGTGCCACCTGCACAGTGAAAACATAGAGCAGCTGCTCCGTGTTTTCATGAGGCAGCGCATTCACCATAGTGGGGCGTATTGGCATTGTTTGCACCTGGCGCACCTTTTCAAACGTGCGCCGGGCGCAATCAATGTCAATACGTAATACGGCGCCAAATTTTCTTTCTGCCCTGGTCATTGTCCAGATCAATCCGATTTAGGGCCGGCCCTGATCCCAGCCCTATCGCCTCGTGCCACATGAACCACCACGTATCGACCAAGCAACCCTATGGCGCCCACCAGAAGGAATGCCCAGTGACCCCGTCTACTACTGCCCGACAAGCCTGCCCCATGGCACAAGTGCTGCCAGGCGCTGGCCCTATCACACGGCTATTCCTACTCTGCCCCAAGTACAGACACAGTTTGGTCCACTCTGGGCCACTGGAATTATGCGGTATGGGAGGACCAAAATATGCAGAATAGATTATACAGCGAGAAAAGGCAAATTATGCAGCATAATGCAGCACATTATGTAATTGCATTGCCTCGTTATTGTGTCATTTTGCAGTTAATACTGTCTGGGCAAATGTTTCACCTCATTAGTACAAAATTTACACCCAATTACAACAATAAGCAACTGAAAGCTGACCAGTCAACCATCGTGAAGGGCCTTCCACTGTGCAACAACATGTCACGGCGTTTTTAGTAACTTTTAATCCGTTTGAACTAGATACAAATGCGGAAAATCCATAATTATGTGGAAATGCTGTGGCTGCAAAATCACATATTTCCAGTGTCGCCGAGCATACTTCACAGTTGCAATTAAGGCAGACCCCAGTGCCAGAGTCACCTTTATTCCAAAAAAGCACAGAGGCCCGACTGCACAAGTATCCCCGGGCCCCTGACACCCGTTGCTGGAGCTGAAACTTTTCGGGGTGGGTGAGCGAAGGAAAGTGAACACGGGTCTGATGATAGGATGATGAGGCTAAAAAAAAGAAATGGAATTGACATAGAAGTGGGACTAAATGTTGGGACTGACCATGAAGGGGCTACACTGGTCCATGCTGGAGACCTATAGATAGTCTATGTGTAAGTGTTGTAGAGGCTGTTCACTTTGTTGCAATTCAGAATTAAAACCAGCTCCTGAATGAATATTCAGTGAGCACCCTGTTGGCCTATTGTCATTGGTGTGACAGTACAAATCTAGTTAAACACGTTGGACGGGGCCCTTTCTGCACATCCTTCCCCAAACTTGTGCCTCCCTCCTCCCATTTTTGCTGAACTCGTTTTTTTGGCTTTAGGACTCTATGCACTTAATCACTTTAACGGGTGCTAAAGTGCATTTGCTCTCTCCTTAAAAACTGGTTGAATTGGTTCATACCCAATTGGCATTTCATTTACTTATAAGTCCCTAGTGAAGTGCACCACGTGTACCCAGTTCCTGTAAATTAAATGCTACTAGTGGGCCTGCAGCGCGAATTGTGCCGTCCACTTAAGTAGCCCTTTTAACATGCCTCAGGCCTGCCATTGCAGAGCCTGTGTGTACAGTTTCAAACTGCCATAGCAACCTAGCAAAATACACATTTTACCAGGCTCAAAGCTTTCTTTTTGATACATATATGTCACCCCAAGGGTAGGCCCTTGACAGCCCAGGGTGCAATGTACTAAAAAAGTTGCAAATGTACTTTTAAGTTTTACATGTCCTGGTAGTGAAAAACTCTTAAATTCCTTTTTCACTTCTGCAAAGCCTGTCTCTTCTATAGGATAACTTTGGCGTTGCCTTATTACATTTTAAAAGTGTCCTTTCCAAATGGGCAGAGAGAGAAGTAGTTCATGTTTGGTGTCTCTGGAATCCTAATTTAAAATCCTAATTTAAGGTGAAGTCGGATTTCAAATTACAATTCTAAAACAATGCCACTTTTAGAAACTTGGTATTTTCTTGCCATAGCTATTTGGTGCCTGCAGCCTATTTCCGGGCACATGACTGGCTGTAGCTGATAGTTGGGCTTGTATATTCATCCTAGACAGCCGCACACAATAGCAGCTTAGGTGTGACTAGATGGGCCGTTACTGACAAGATAGGATGGAGGAGCTGGGCACAGCCACATTTACACCTGAATAGGCAGTGTCTGGTCTCCACATGAAGGGCTGCATTCCCCTTGTTGTTAATCTGGAACCAGGGTCAGGAACGCAGGGCATCTGTGCACTTCAAAGGCATGCCTTTAAAAGCTTTTCCCCACTACAAAGGCACAACTGTGTATCAAAGAAGGACCTCAGACACCATCACTTCAGTTCACTTCTGGACCTGGGCGATACTCAGCCACAAATAAGAACTGCTGTGCTGCTACAAGGACTGCCACTGTTCTGTATAAATTCGTTGACACAGTAGCACATCCCTCTACTCTGCCCTTCTATCATGCATCCATTAACTGTTTCCTCTAGGAATGCTCCAAAGAGTCTCACAATCAACTAAATGCTCATACATTCACGCACTTTCACACCTGAAAATGTAGCACATGCACACAGAATCCTGCCCTTCCCGAGAACAGCGAACAGTCTGTCCCACTACAGAATTATAACACACGTTAACCAAGCAGCGCTTACCTCTGCCCAGTCCTTCAGACAAGCACAGAGAATACCTATTACTTCTCCAGCAGTAAGCTTTAACGGCAAACCTTACGGATCCCTGGGACTTAAGACCAGAGTTTCACAGATAACCTTCGCTACCATACGCACTTCTTTTATACCGAAAATATGTCCCTAATAGTAACACACAACGATGTCACTGATTCCGAACCCAGACAATGTGACGCGCAACTTCAATTGTCACACGTTTTCCCCCGCATACGTACAGGGCCAACAATCCCGTCTTTCCCGAGAGCAGCACTCACTTCCCTCTGCCCTACTACGGAACCGTCACCAGCTCCCAAGTTCCAGAAGCCGTACACACTACATAAAAGTCAACACGACGACTTCAACATATAGTATTAGTACATATACCAACATCAATCAATAAATCAATAAATCAAAAGCCTATGTACAAGCAATCTATCAGATCAAGACAATAATCTAAAACCATCCTCTGCTACCAGGAAACTGCTGCAGATCGGCGCATATAAAATTCCCCTACTTCCACGGACAGAGTAAATCCACAGTCACACGCACATACACTCATCACACGCTAGGGCCCATCATACTAAAATTCACACTATTACTCTATCCACACTGAATAATGTGGAAATATGGATTTTTCTGATCAGTTATGTCCCCTATCTTGGACCCCAACGGTTTCACGTATGAATCACAAGTACATGTATGTTCCCTCCAGTTCCAGTTATGAAGACGCAAACTCATGTGCGTCCACCGTCAACATGTCCTCTTTCAGATCCGCCATGAATAGGCTGGATATTCCATTCCTAAGTATGAAAGGCCACCGGCTTTATATGGTTCACTTATGCCATTTTACAGTCCAGGCAAGTAGGCCCTGATTCTGTCATCAAGCTTTTCTTGCTTTCTGCCTCTGAAGCTCCAGTCTGAGCCTGCATCTGAGACCATGAACTTTGTCTCATTCCCTGCGCGGCTCACGATGCCTGACATCAGCCTGTTGCCTGCCAAGAAACTGTATTTCACCTTCGAAATTATCTGCTCCGCTCCCTGCCCAATGCATTCCTGTCTAGTAGTTTAAGTAAACATTCTTCCAGCTACCGAGCGAAGGCCCGGCTTCTCTGTCTTTATGCAAGTAATTCATAGCCTTATTATTATGGAAGACTTCTGCCCTCGCATCTAGTGTAGACACTTAGACGCTTGTACACGCACTAACAGTCAGTATAGGCAGTATAGAATAAGATTCTACTCTAAGAGACCTCTCTTTTGGATAACATAGTTCTTTAAACATAGGATGTTAGATATGATTTGGGATTAGGTTGACTTGACCCTCCAGACATCTGTCGCCACATGTAGAGCTAAATGTCAAGTCCCCTTCACCCCCTAGTTGCACGTCAATCACACGTCAATGCTGCTGCGCGCGCATTTCTGCCAAGTAATTCTGCTAACGTTGCGAAATTCTTTCATGGAACCACCCTATTATGACATCACACTTAATGACGTTCTTTAGTTACACCCAGTTACACCTACTTTTGCTACGTATGTATGTTCTATCTACACTATCAATTGTTACGCCTCCTGCATTTGCTTCACTGTAATGCCTATTGTATAAAAGTAATTACTTATCAATAAAGTGTGCTTCACTTCCTGAACCTCCGTGGTGATGGAACTTGGAGTCACCGATTCGAATCGTCCATTGGAATAAAGCCCATTCCGAACCTCTAATACCACGGATTCTGCCTCTTATTTATTGAGCTATTTTTATTATGTTTCTGTATCAAATTAAGTCCCGGTAATTAAATTATTTACCACATGAATGGCGCCCGAATAGGGACACTTTCTCATCTCACGCGCCGGCGGTGCGTTGCAGGCCCGGTCTCCTGCCACAGCTGGACGGACAACAACGCGTACCAGCAGGATTTCCTGTATCTCCCTCCGGTCAAGCGGGGGCGACTGAGGCTGCGATCAACACCCAGACGAGGCGGTGAGAAGTGCGAAGTATCCCGACCAGAGCCTAGCTGAGAGAGCAAGATCCGAGGTATACAGAGGCCCACCAAGTTCCGAAGTTCCGAAGTTCCGAGGTTTCCGATGTCCCGAAGTGTCCGAAGTTTTCGAGTTGAGTCCAGTCCGGTCCAGTTCAGTTCAGTTCCGTTCCGAGGCCTTCCGTTCCGAGCTACCCGGTGAGTACCATTACTGGGGAGGCTTTCTGACGTGCACATAGGTTGTGCCGGTCAAGACGGGTTTGGGTACACAAATCCGGTCTGCACTGTTTTAGCAGTGTATCTGTACTGTTTAGCAGTATATCTAGTATATCAAGTATATAAATTCAGAATAATTCAGTTAATGCCGAGTATTATGTTTAGTGATTAAGTTTCCTTAGAATCGTCATCATCATTGTTGCTCATTTAAATGTTAAATGTTAAATGTGTTAATACGTCCTGCATATTGTGGTGTGAATGACTGTTCATCACTGTGTTTATTGTATTAAGTTTGTTCAAGATCAAGTATCAGACCAGTTCTCAATATGCCGCTCTTTTCGAAATTAAGACAGTTCACAACTAGAAAAGGGGTACTCGAAGAAGCTGTTCCTATTCCTCCTAGGGACACTCCAGGGTACTTCATGTATCATAAGCACGGCTTAGACGCTATACTATTTCTTGATTTGTGGGTAGACTACACCAAGGAATTACCAGAAAGTCAGAGGTGGCCCGCAGCTGGGACCTGGGATGCAGAGTGCATCATGAAAGTAGAGGAAGAGTTATGGAAAAGGAAAGCCAGACAGTCACAGAAAGACGCCGTTGAGTTATGGCGCAAAGAATCTCATAGACGTACAGAAAAGGCACTCCGACAGGAAGAGAAAAATAAAGAGAATTCAAATAAAGTCCGAGAAAATCTATTAATTGAAGAAGGTACACGAGTGAAATCAGAACAAGTAGACAGACAAAGAAATGCCCTTATGAAGGGTATGTATCCCCTTCTGGCCGAGGGATTACCTAAGGCTACTCCGGGGATACCAAAAGACTTGCCACCCCCATTATTTCCAATAAAAGTACATCCTAAGGGGCATCCTAGAACCGCAGAAGATGTTTTTCTTTCCTCATATTTAGATGACGCAGCTCCCGAGTATGCTAACCCCGCCCCACATAGACCGTCGGCCGGGGAGGTTCAACGCCAAGATCCTGTATCTGTATCTCTACAACAACAAATCCTGACACAAGTTCCGGCAAGCACATCTGTTTCCACATCTGTTCCTACAGCTACTTCTATAGCTGTGTCCACACCTATAGTTGCTGTATCACGTTCTACGAATCCTTTCACGCCCGATACCCCAGACGGGGCTACCGGAGGTGCTACCAACATTTTTTCTACGCCACCCAGAATAAATAAACTTACCTTTCAAGAGTCAGCACATCCACGTACCCCCAAACTCATAAATTCCCGCACGCTTAAGGAACTTCTTGTAGATTGTAGATATGACCCTGTGCCCGGCAAAGAGGACGAAATGATCATGGCATCATTACGTATCAGACGAGCTGCGGTGTATTTAGGGAAGCTACCAGGAATGACTATGCATCTAGATAATATATATCATTTTGTCCAAACAGGGCGAGATTCTGAATGTATTAACAGAGCTATGGAATACCAGAAAGTGGAAATACAGGGGGAACTGTTACGTTTCCTCATAAATTGTGTAATCAGAAATCAAGACCGACCGGGGGTAGACCCGGAAACAATGGAAACTCTCACCAGATGGAGCCAGAATATATCAGAAGGGAGACATGATAGGCAAAAATGTATAATAGCCATGTGCCGAAAGATCCGTAAAGAAATAGAACGCCTACACGAAGAGAGATTAGCGGTAGACCAGTTTGAACAAAACGAGGAGGAGGAAGGATCAGGACTGTCCACAGGACAGTCAGAAACCATAGCCTATGTAGGTAGAGGAAGATCTTGTAATAGTACTAGATGTTTTACTGACCCGATACGTCCGATATGTCCAGATAATAACAGGAATTTCCAAACACCTATAATAAATATAAGGTCCCCCGAGCATTCGTTCCAAGCCGCTGACAAATTACTGCGAGAACGAAGGGGTTATCATTTACTCGATTCTATGGATGAACAAGAATTAGCCAGGTCAGCCGTTCATTGGGTGGACAGTCCCGGAAAATATGGTGATGATACAGTAGCACACACATTTTTGAACCTCACCCCAGATGAACAGCGTTTAGCTGGGATTTATATGATTCAACAACTTCTTATACTATATAAAAGCCAACATTCAGATCCTGGTCCCTTACCTGATATATTGACTGAATTACTCACGAATAGATGGAGAGGTTCAGGTACTAAGCTAATTAAAGAAATACTAGAATCAAGAAAGCAGTACATTCTTTTTGTATGCCCAGAACATGTCTCACTGCCCATCAAGGAAAGACCGATGTATTACATGGACAGACAGAATCCCCTACGAGAAGTACACCCAATAAAGGGCGAGGACAATCAGTTTAAACGTGTATTTGTATATACGCCCATATCGAAAATAGAATTGTTAGAAATGAAGAAAGTGGTACCCAGTCATGACAAAGACCCAGCGGGTTTCCACCGAGAAATTAAAGACATGTTACTCATGGGAGAGTATACCTATCCCGACATTATGACAATATTAAAGGTATTAATGCCTGCTGGCATTTATGAAAAACTCAAGGAAAAAGAATGGGAGGTGGGAGACCAAAAGATAGACTGGACAGCATTAGAAAATGAAGAAAAGGCCCGAGGTCCAGGTTCGGGGCTTGGGGACAAAACTAAAGCACTACCAGGTTTACTAGTACAGGTACTGCCGCGTTTATTAACTACGAAAAAGGAAGACTGGGGTGCAATCTCAGCTTGTAAACAAAAGCAAGATGAAGACACTAGTGATTTCTATGCCCGATTTGAAAAATGTTTTGGTATAAATAGTGGCATAAAAGCAAGTAGCGAATCATACCCACATCTGTTTGTGACAAAATTAGTTGAAAATTCCTTGCCCCAAGTGAAGAATAGAGTATTAAAATTCGAGAGTACCTGGCAAGGTAATACCCCATCACAAATGTTACAAATGTTACAGTACCATTACAATAGAATTAGAGAGGAACAAGAACATGAACAAAGACGCATGAAAGACACGAAAATGAAAATGCTAGTCTCTCAGACAGTTCCAGCTGAAGGACATAAAAAGGGTACGACACATTTCGGTGAGTCAGCAGGACCTGTAAAAGGGACATGCAACTATTGTAAACAGCCAGGACATTACATACACGATTGCCCAGTCCTGAAGCGTAATATCGCCACAGGTAAAACACAGGAAAGACCACGGCCACCTAGACAGGATCAGAATGAACAAGGAGCCCCGCAGCATGCACAGTCCATGCTAGCTCCACAACAGTCTATACAGTTTGTGCCAGCTGCACCAGCGCTGCCGGTTGCTGCCACACAAACCACGACACGACAGCTGTACCAGACCGCACAGTATGACTATCCTGATTATCAACGATATGCATGAACCAGCCTAGAGAGGGAAGTTGACTTACCCCTTATCGAGGTCCCTGTAGACCAAGAAGGACCTTATGTACATAGTGAATTATTAGGCCAAGATAGAAAATTTTTACTTGATACAGGGGCAAGTCGAACAACAATAAAACACAGTGAAGTTCCAGGGGCACCCCTCTCAGGCTCACAGAATATTTCCCTTGGTTTTTCAGGAAAACCTATTGTTAATGAAGTATCACAGCCTCTTCCACGTACGATAGGACCCTTGACCAGAATTACAGATTTATTGCTTACTAAATCATGTCCAGAAAACTTGTTAGGTATAAAAACACTGAAAGCTCTAGGAGCTATAATATGTTGTTCTCAGGAAGGAGTAAGATTGTTTTTACGTGATTTCAAAGGTCACTATGTGTCTCGAGACATGGATCCCCGACTGCAGACTTTACCTACACATTTATGGGCACAAGGCCCTACTGATGTTGGTTGCATGAATATTACACCATATCGAGTTACACTAAGGGCAGGAGTGGTATTACCACGAATGCGACAATACAAGTTACCACCAGATGCTGTAGTGGCTTTACTACAAATCATTGACGAGCTCATTGCCCAAGGAGTGGTTGTGGAAACAGACTCCAATGTATGTAATTCCCCGATAATTCCGATTCTTAAACGAACAGATCCAAAGGCCCCGCCAGTATATCGATTGGTTATTGATCTGCGCGAATTGAACAAATGCATTGTGCCACAATTCCCTGTGGTCCCAGATATCTCGTCATTACTGACAGCTATTGATTCTGAAGCAACATTCTTTACTGTAATTGATCTCAAGAATGCCTTTTTCAGCGTCCCTATAGATCCGGAAAGCCAATACTTGTTCGGATTTAGTTTAAATGGACGTAGCTTTAAATTCACACGCGCACCTCAAGGATTTACAGAAAGCCCCAACATCTATAGCCAAGCACTGAAACGAGAACTCGACAGTATCCACATGCCAGTAAACACTGCCCTGCTTCAATATGTCGATGATCTGCTGATCACCGCTAGAAGCGAACCTGAATGTGAGAAAGCATCACTGACAGTTTTACAATTTCTAGCCGAAAAAGGGCACAAGGTGTCCCCTTCTAAGCTGCAATTCTGTGTCCAGCGAGTTGTTTATCTTGGACACTCGCTGTCCAAGGAGGGAAGGCAGCTTACACCCGACCGCATTCAGTTAATAGCTAACATGCCAATACCCAAGACACAAAAGGAGGTGCGGGCTTTTATAGGCCTCACTTCATATTGTAGGCAGTGGATCCCTCAGTATGCATTTCTAGCAAAACCACTCATTCAATTGACAACACAGGAGGCAGCCACATCGACTGTTCTCCCTTGGACTCAGGAACATGCACAAGCTTTTGAAAGCCTAAAGAAAGCCTTATGCCAAGCACCGGTTTTAGCAACACCATGTTACAATAAACAGTTTACACTCTTTGTTACAGAACGCGAAGGTACTGCCTTGTCAGTACTCACACAGGAACAGGCAGGATCCCACAAACCATGTGCTTATTTTTCTAGTACATTAGATCCCGTAGCTCAGGCTTTGCCTGCATGCCTGAAATCAGTGGCAGCAACAGCTTTAGCAATCAGACAAAGCGATGCCATAGTGTTAGGACATCCATTGACAGTTCAAGTACCACATGCAGTAGAGGTTCTTGTGAATCGAACGCAAACACAACATTTGACTATAGCGCGACTTACAGGGTATGAATTAACATTGTTTCAGCCACATATAGAAATCAGACGTTGTAACACATTGAATCCTGCCACACTTTTACCCGTAATCGGAACAGACCCACTAGCTCATGATTGTATTGATGTTATTACAATCACAACGAAACCCAGACAAGACTTGACAGATGTCCCATTGTCAGACCCAGACCTAACGTTGTATGTAGATGGTTCATGTATGAGAACAAGTACAGGAGAGTTAGTGGCCGCTTACGCAGTCACAACAGACACTGAAATCATTGAAACAAATTGCATAAATACCTTGTCCGCTCAAGCAGCAGAGCTCGTCGCTCTGACACAAGCCTGTATTCAAGCCACAAATAAAAGAGTCAACATATACACTGATTCACGTTATGCATTCGGAGTTGTACATGACTTCGGCGTGCTGTGGCGAGAGAGAGGTTATTTAACTTCTCACGGTGCCCACATTCAGCACGGACCCCTCATTCATGCCTTATTAGATGCAATACATCTACCCACTGCAATATCAATTATGAAATGTAAAGCTCATACGAAAGTTACTGATATCATTTCTCAAGGCAATGATCTAGCTGACAGAACAGCTAAACAGACTGCTCAAACTCAAACATCCGACATGACAAAGACAAAAGTCCCGACGCCAACACATTGTATGACGGTTAAGGATCCCACTCTTGATGTAATTGACATACAGACACATGCTACTCCAGACGAAATAAAGAAATGGACTGAATTAGGAGGGATCCAAACGGATCAAGGATGGATGACGAAGGAAAAATCTGTGTGGTTCCTTCCTGATTCAATGGTCCAAGTCATTATTAACACTGTACATAGTCCAGCGCATCTAGGAGAAAAAGCTATGCTAGACAGCATTCAACACATTTGGTTCAACAAACATTTACGAGCAGCAGCCAAACAAAAAGTTCGTACCTGTATGATCTGTTGTCAGTTCAATCCAGGAAAAAGCGTTCCCGTAGACCAGGGTGGATTTCAGCCTCCTGATCACCCTTTTGAAGTCCTCCAGATGGATTATATCCAGATGGAACGATGTCGAGGATTCAAATATGTTCTCGTAGTTGTCTGTGCTCTTTCCCGTTGGACAGAGGCATACCCGGTTTCAGATTACACTGCCCCGACTACTGCCAAACAGTTAGTTCGAGAATTCTTCCCACGATACGGTTTACCACGTGTTGTCTACTCAGATAACGGCCAGCCGTTCTCATCCGAACTAATGAAACACGTTTCACTTTTGTTAGGTTATCAGTGGAAGTTTCACTGTGTCCGACACCCCGAGGCAGCAGGTCTCGTGGAAAGACATAATCAGACCCTGAAAATTAGATTGTCCAAAATATGCAGAGAGAAAGGTGTCGACTGGGTAGTAGCGTTACCAGTTGCACTCTTTTACATGAGAATGGTAGCACACTCTCGAACAGGGCTATCCCCTTATGAGGTGATCTTCGGTAGACCACCAAATATGTGGGGGACGCCTATACCACGTAAAATAACTGATATTGACTGTAATATGCTGACAGATTACTTGGCTTCCTTGATGTCTGCACTACAATCTTGTCGTTCACAGGTAGCTGCAGCTTTTCCTGACAACACTGAGGTGAAACCCCATGACGTAGTTCCGGGGGACCTGGTCTTAGTGAGGAACTTTGATCGGAAGACTCAGCTGGATCCTAGGTGGAAGTCGCCGCAACTGGTCTTGCTCACCACAAGGACAGCCGTGAAGATCGAAGGCAGGAAAGGCTGGGTACATTCAAGTCATATCAAGAAATTTCATGGACTACCATCGGATGTAAATACCACACCTCGTGTGTCTTCACCCATTGACTCAAAGCTTCCTTTGGTTGAAATGAGTAATCACGAACAATATAAACTAAAACTCAGGTCTAACCAGTCAGGCAATTTGATTGTTTAAGTCCTCTCCAAGGTGAAGCGGTTGAATTTGTCTCTGACATGTATCCCTTAGACCTGAATAGAGAAAAAACCCGAAAAATGTTGAAACGACATGCATACTGTAAATCACTGCGTAGTCATTGCACAGTGACGTTATTAATTTTGTTTTTCTTAAGTCTTTTAATAATTACTGCAAGTATAATGTTGCACATATATTATCCTATTTCTAGACATGTTTATAATGTTACTGCTGAACATTCTTTTAGTGAATTACCTCCGCATGAGTGGTCTTATAGATTTGCGCTGCGCAATAATACGTTTATTAGTATGTTACATCATTCCCATCAGGTTAGCAATGCTACAAATTGTTGGATATGTGGCCGACTCCCTCCCTATCAGAATTATAAAGGAATTCTACCTCTTTTTCCATACCCATTCACACACAACGGCTCCTGTGGAGCATGGTTTAGTTTAATTAATTCCCTAGATTCAAATTCTGCAGTTTATCAAGACAACTGGGTATGGGGAAATTTAAACTTAGTTTTACTTAAAGTCTGCTACCCTAACAAGGAGGGACTTCCCAAGAGAACAGGAACTGATCTAGAAAATGAAGTTTATGGATTAGGTAATTTTACGCCTAATCTTATGATCCTAAATATCGAATCCGAAGCTACTCCAATTTTACCCGCCATGTCAGTATTTCCAGTAAAAGGTGAATTATGTGTAAGAAAGAATGGTTCCATACATATGGGCCATAGTAGATGCACCACTGTAATAGAATTCAGTGATCAAGGCAAGTCGACATTTAGAGCTTCCCGCCATTCCTATTTTATATGTGGTCAGACGGCATATGTACGTTTGCCTCTAGATTGGGATGGTACCTGCTACATTGGATTCCTTTTGCCACCTGTTTTCCTAGCTCCTCCCGATTATCACAGAAATACTCATTTAGTACATAATAGAGAAAGGAGAGATCTCCCAATAGTCGATTACACTGAAACAGCATGGGAAAAATACACAGATTTCAATAAAGGTCTCTTTCCCTATATAGGTACCGTTACTAATAGTAAGTTGATACGTAGATTAACTAGAACCCTTGAAGCAGTAGTGAACGAAACTATTTCCGCCTTAGGCAATTTAACAGAAGAACAGTCTGCTATGCGGATTGTTGTGCTTCAAAATCGTCTTGTCCTTGACGTCATCCTGGCCGATAGGGGCGGAGCTTGTAGGGTCATCGGATCAAGTTGTTGCATTTTCATACCAGAAAATTCGCCATCTGTATATAAAGCCATAACTCGCCTTCATAAGATTGTAAGCCAGATACACCAGAATCCAGGCACCTGGACTTGGTCCGGTTGGTTTTGGAGTGTATTATCTACCTTTGGATGGAAGGTCCTATCCTTCCTAGGTATTGGCTCTCTCATACTATTCAGTTGCTGTCTATGCCTACAATGTGGACCAGCGATTTGTGGTCTGTGGGCCACATCGTGTATTCCATCACCAAGATTTCATTCGTCCCAGAAGAAAAAAGAAGAACAAATGATGCTATATGAACAGATCAATGGATTGATGAAGATTGATATCTCTTGACGGGCAAGTAGGGGACAAGGAGGGAATGTGGAAATATGGATTTTTCTGATCAGTTATGTCCCCTATCTTGGACCCCAACGGTTTCACGTATGAATCACAAGTACATGTATGTTCCCTCCAGTTCCAGTTATGAAGACGCAAACTCATGTGCGTCCACCGTCAACATGTCCTCTTTCAGATCCGCCATGAATAGGCTGGATATTCCATTCCTAAGTATGAAAGGCCACCGGCTTTATATGGTTCACTTATGCCATTTTACAGTCCAATAGAACAAAAAATTGCCGATGCTGCACTGACTTTCAAGAGAAGTTTTTTGTCAAATGAATAGATCAAATCAAATCCATTTAAACCATTTAATGGCTGTTTTTAATCAAAAAATATATTTAAGCAAATTTTTTAATTTTTGCACGGTAGGATTTTAGAACATTTGAACAATATAAGTGAAAATTAAGACAATACATCAAAAGACATTTCGAATATTTACATGACAATACATAAACACATCCATATTATCACACCACTGGCATACCTCAAACATTCAGACAGAAGACAACATAGATTTAATATTTCTATATACACAATAAGTCCATAAGTGAGAGTCAATTGCAATCTTTCTAAAACATATATTTTAGATCTGTTTTGGCAGTTTTTTAGAATCTGAAGGCGAAGACAAGTCAACGTGGGTCAACGCGTTTCGAATCCCTTCACCGGGGATTCTCATCAGGACCAAAATTATCTAAGAGAAAGAAGAAGAACACTAAGTTGGACCAACAACCCTTTAGTTATAACCAATTCAGAGCCGCTATCTTTCAATGATAAACCTTACCAAAAAAATGACGAAGGAAAAACTCTAAATGGATGGTAGAAGGACTTTACAACCAGGATCTGAAAACCATTAGAGTGAAAAAATAGTTTTAGACAGAGATTTTAGAAGCAGAGTGAAAAACAGAGTGAAACATAAGCAATGTTGTCTCTTTGTATGGTCACTAAACACTGTAATTGTACTTACAGTCGAAATGTGCGTGTAGTCTTCTACACACGTCTTGGGCCCCTTAAAAATCATCAGGGTAATCTCATGCTGCTTGAGAGCGAGGTTGCAGGTCAAGGAACAGATCGGCGACCGCAATCTGAATTTAAACGAAGAGTCGGTGTAAAAACACTTGAAGTGTCTTGCTCTAAGCGGTGTGCAACACTCACGATCGAGATGTCTGAAATATATCTAAATAACAGAATACCTGGTAATTCGTGAAAGCCATCAAACGAGCATGGTGGACTCCCCGGGATGTATTGTTGGAAAGAAAGGACATTTCAAAAACCAACAGGATTGTGTGTGTTTCGACCTATAGTCCTACCGCAAATTGGCTCAAGAAGACCATATCTCAGAATTGGCATCTCATTAAAAACCTTGATTCCTCACTGAAAGAAGTTCCGTTATTTGCGTTCAAAAAGGACAAAAGTATTGCCAATCAGCTAGTCCGAGCTGCATTACCCAAAACAAAGAGCCCGGACATAAGAAGCCTTTTGAACTTACCCCCGATACTGGGGCATCACAAATGTGGTACTTGCGTCTGCTGTGACTCCACGATCGAAGGGAATCACTTCACCCATAGGGATGTACATTGGAAACATGATTGTTTTTCAAATTGTAAAACAAAATTTGTTGTATACGGGATACTCTGTCCTTGCGACAAACTTTACATCGGGAAAACAAATCAGGAAGTACGGACAAGAATTCAGCAACATAAATCGAGGATACGCAAGAAGGTGATTAACGCTCCATTGGTGAATCATTGGCATCTCAATAACCACACAGAAAGAGATGTGAAATGGACTGTGATTTCAAAAGTTACACAGGATGACCGAGGAGGCGACCTTGATGCAAAACTTGTGAAAAGAGAGGCGATGCTCATCATTAAGTTTAATACATCAGTTGTAGGATTGAATGAGCTGTCCGAGATTTTCAATTTGTAATTATTCCTGTGTACACTCTGATTGTGTTTATAATGCTCCATTTTACATATGAAGATATGTGTTGACGTTCTAACTTGCCTATGAAATATGGCAACGAACACGACTCATCGCTGCCCACTGGGAGTATTTGAGCAGTTCACCCTAAGAGTTATGCTCATTCGAATCTGGACTGTCACTAAAATGCATGTTTCACTTTAATAATACGGGCCCCTTCGGAATATGAATCTAATTTTCTCTCTGTTAGTTGCTATGTACAGATCGTAAACATGCGGACAAATTATCCAAAAAGAAACATCTACGGGAGTTGGCAAGTTCTTGAAGTTTATTGTACTCCCGTGCAATAAAGTTTTATTGACAGAAAAACCAACCATGAACATAACGTAATTCGGCGCCGCTGGTAATTTGGAGAACCGTTTCCTTAACTGGTCCCGTTCTTCAGAAATACGATTTTTTGAAAAACGACATATTCGGGTCCGTGGACTTTGAAGGGACACTGTTGCCAATAGACTACACGTCCCAGAATTCCTTCTAGTATCGCCCTAGGGAAGCCAATCTCGCGATGTATTTAAAATGGCCGTAAGCCCAGGCTACAATCACCGATCTAGGAGCACGGTTCACGTCGGCCCCAAGGACGCGGGAGGAGCACGAATTACCAGGTATTCTGTTATTTAGATATATTTCAGACATCTCGATCGTGAGTGTTGCACACCGCTTAGAGCAAGACACTTCAAGTGTTTTTACACCGACTCTTCGTTTAAATTCAGATTGCGGTCGCCGATCTGTTCCTTGACCTGCAACCTCGCTCTCAAGCAGCATGAGATTACCCTGATGATTTTTAAGGGGCCCAAGACGTGTGTAGAAGACTACACGCACATTTCGACTGTAAGTACAATTACAGTGTTTAGTGACCATACAAAGAGACAACATTGCTTATGTTTCACTCTGTTTTTCACTCTGCTTCTAAAATCTCTGTCTAAAACTATTTTTTCACTCTAATGGTTTTCAGATCCTGGTTGTAAAGTCCTTCTACCATCCATTTAGAGTTTTTCCTTCGTCATTTTTTTGGTAAGGTTTATCATTGAAAGATAGCGGCTCTGAATTGGTTATAACTAAAGGGTTGTTGGTCCAACTTAGTGTTCTTCTTCTTTCTCTTAGATAATTTTGGTCCTGATGAGAATCCCCGGTGAAGGGATTCGAAACGCGTTGACCCACGTTGACTTGTCTTCGCCTTCAGATTCTAAAAAACTGCCAAAACAGATCTAAAATATATGTTTTAGAAAGATTGCAATTGACTCTCACTTATGGACTTATTGTGTATATAGAAATATTAAATCTATGTTGTCTTCTGTCTGAATGTTTGAGGTATGCCAGTGGTGTGATAATATGGATGTGTTTATGTATTGTCATGTAAATATTCGAAATGTCTTTTGATGTATTGTCTTAATTTTCACTTATATTGTTCAAATGTTCTAAAATCCTACCGTGCAAAAATTAAAAAATTTGCTTAAATATATTTTTTGATTAAAAACAGCCATTAAATGGTTTAAATGGATTTGATTTGATCTATTCATTTGACAAAAAACTTCTCTTGAAAGTCAGTGCAGCATCGGCAATTTTTTGTTCTATTGAATATTTTTGACTTGGCCCTGCTGCCTTTGAGTCAAAACCCAAGCTTGTCTTGCTAATTTTACAGTCCAGGCAAGTAGGCCCTGATTCTGTCATCAAGCTTTTCTTGCTTTCTGCCTCTGAAGCTCCAGTCTGAGCCTGCATCTGAGACCATGAACTTTGTCTCATTCCCTGCGCGGCTCACGATGCCTGACATCAGCCTGTTGCCTGCCAAGAAACTGTATTTCACCTTCGAAATTATCTGCTCCGCTCCCTGCCCAATGCATTCCTGTCTAGTAGTTTAAGTAAACATTCTTCCAGCTACCGAGCGAAGGCCCGGCTTCTCTGTCTTTATGCAAGTAATTCATAGCCTTATTATTATGGAAGACTTCTGCCCTCGCATCTAGTGTAGACACTTAGACGCTTGTACACGCACTAACAGTCAGTATAGGCAGTATAGAATAAGATTCTACTCTAAGAGACCTCTCTTTTGGATAACATAGTTCTTTAAACATAGGATGTTAGATATGATTTGGGATTAGGTTGACTTGACCCTCCAGACATCTGTCGCCACATGTAGAGCTAAATGTCAAGTCCCCTTCACCCCCTAGTTGCACGTCAATCACACGTCAATGCTGCTGCGCGCGCATTTCTGCCAAGTAATTCTGCTAACGTTGCGAAATTCTTTCATGGAACCACCCTATTATGACATCACACTTAATGACGTTCTTTAGTTACACCCAGTTACACCTACTTTTGCTACGTATGTATGTTCTATCTACACTATCAATTGTTACGCCTCCTGCATTTGCTTCACTGTAATGCCTATTGTATAAAAGTAATTACTTATCAATAAAGTGTGCTTCACTTCCTGAACCTCCGTGGTGATGGAACTTGGAGTCACCGATTCGAATCGTCCATTGGAATAAAGCCCATTCCGAACCTCTAATACCACGGATTCTGCCTCTTATTTATTGAGCTATTTTTATTATGTTTCTGTATCAAATTAAGTCCCGGTAATTAAATTATTTACCACAATATAGGAGAGAAAACCTAAACCAATCTGCATCTGAACGAGGTCAATGCGACCAAAAAGACATTGTCCTGAGTCATGATTTTAAACATAGGAAATACATTTGAAAACTCAATAAATGACAAAGAAATAACCACCCGACACTGGAATTCAAACAAATGCTTATTTATCTAAATTAGTTCAAAATGAAAGTCAATCAATAGCAAAATCATTATTCTCATAGTTACCTATCCTAGTTAAATGGGTCAGGACAGCTCTCTCGGTAAAGTCTCTTGAGCTGCCGTCCTCAGCATAAGTTCAGGAAGAAGTCCAAAACGCAATGACTGCAAAGAACACGATGAATGCAATGAACGCAATGAACACGGACCCTCTCTAGTCTAGCATATTTATAACAAAAATGACAAAATAAAAGTTACAAACAAACGTTGAATATCCGTTGAGCCGCTGAGCAGAGCGAGCAGGAAAGGATGTCACTTGGTTACATTTAGAAAACCTCCGCTCAGAAAAAATCACAAAAATAAAAACACGGAAGAAGGAAACTCGAGTTTGCAAGCGATACTTTCAGGAATGCTCTTCCTCGGTACCATAGCAGAGCCACCGCAGATTTGTCATTGTTCATTGTGGCTTAATCCTTCTCCAAGGACAATTGGAAACATGCCCAGAGCTGCTGTCCTCACGGAAACTTTTAATTCAGGCAGAGGCTGTGGTCAGGTGACTTTCAACCATGTTCAGCAAGGCCTCTCGTCAAAATTCAATCACTCGAGCGCAGGCTGTAAATAGCAGCCATCTTTGTTTAGGCCAAAACGGACCATCTTAATTAAAAGAAACACAAAACAACGTTACCACATCATAATGATTATACAGTGTTAATTCCCACTAATACCCTTATGTGTATGTAATTATCTAGCCTTCTGCAACGCAATAAAGCATTAGCACACGTTATTTTAAAGCGCAGACTCAAAACAAATAACACTTTTGCGATACTTATTTAATTAAATTGCGCATATTATTAAGCAACATATATGCATTCCCACGTGTAGTTTTCTCTCATTAGTAATGTTGATTAATTTGGACTTTTAACAAAACAAACTATTAATTAATGATTTCAAATTAGTAATTTTAATCATAACATATAGACAAAACTGGAGCTTAAAACTCGATAAATTTTCAACAGAAAACTCTGCTCCAGCAATAGCATACACCATCCAGTGCTACCTCCCCCACACACACAGTGGGCTTTGTACTCCTAGTTGCAGGACAACGCTTACGCTCTCACACAAAACCAAATAAACCCAGTTAGAATGCAATACAAGCGTGCACACACCACTGATCCAACACAGGAAGCAACAATTCACCTGTCCTGCCTCACACACACATGGATCCGCAGACCATTGAACAGTGGGTGCAGCAGAGCAGTGACCATGCAAACTGCCATTAATGTGGTTTCTTTCGTCAGAGCAGTGACCATGCAAACTGCCATTAATGTGGTTTCTTTCGTCGCCTTCCACGCCATGCATGTCCACGCAGGCGCTCCTAGCTTCTAGCTGGCTCAAGTGCAGCTTTTACAGCGCCGGCAGGGGGCCCAGTTTGTGGCAGCAGGGCCAAGAATCAGGCTTCTTTTTAAAAGAAAGAGCGGATAAGTAAAATGTCTTGGAGTTCAAAAGCAAATTGATGTATAACATTGTTTCGTGGGCTGTAGTTGTGAAAATCCCTGGTGGCAACCCCTATAATTAAAGATTTAGTTTGTAACACAGCGGAAAGAACATGTGATGCATCTGGAATTTACAGTGATGATTTCGACGAAAGGATATCTGGAAGGTGGAAATGTGGTGAGGATTTTATGTTGTTCACCTCCACAGATTTAGAGTTTAACTTGGAATGCATAAAAGTGGTAGATTTCCCATTTGACCTATTTACAGTATATTGGACCTATATGCCGTAAATAGGGCTGCGGCATATCTGTTGCTTTTTGACAAATTTCCTGCATTCACCAAACTCAAAATAAGGCTTTTATTTTACTCCTGTTTCCCACAGAGAAGGCTTATCGTGCTTGTGTTGCAACCTCTCATTTCACTCCAGGCTTTCTCTGGAAGGTAGTGGTGAAAATTATCACATTTGTTTCATTTCATTATTTTAGGTTTTGTATCAAACTGGGTAGTCGAATGTGCTGCATGGCTAAACAACTATAAGGTCCCAAAGGTGAGACCTATTGGCTATGCCAATGCTTGTTTTCTTGGCCCCTGCTTGACAGTGTCTAAGTATTTGTGCAACACTTCAAACAGTAAAACAGTGAAAACACCACACACAAAGATCCCACACAAAGTAAGAAAAATAGAGCAAAACTTTATCAATAAAACAATACCAAACGACAAAACTCCTATCAGTAAAACCAGATTTATTAATTTTAAAAGAATAAACTGTGAAATAGCACCTCATAGAATGCGCCAACTGTGGCTATCTGGTCACACTGGACTCAGTCAAAAGTTCAGGCTGACCATGATGTAGCGCTGGTCAGATACAGTCCTAGATTAGTACAGATGAAGTTTCACCCTTTGAAGTTTTGTGCCAAGTGTCCCGAACGCGTTGAAAAGGGTCATCAAGAGAAGCAAGGAGAGTGTTGTGGCACGAAGAGCAGGCTGGGTGTTGCAGACTGGTGGGCTGGGGCATCGTGGCGATGGTCCTACATGGGCGATCAATGCTTTCTGTGAAAAGAGAAGGATTGGCAGAGGCCCACACTGATTTTCGGTGCAAGCGGTCCGGTTCCGGAGCGAATGGACATTTTCGCGGTCTGGAGCAGCCCAAAAGGTCAAGCGCTCTAGTGCCACACCAATGTTCCAGAACCTGAGGGGCACCACCTGGGGGCAGGCATTTGCTGACAATGGGCCAAGGAGCTGTTGGGTAACCTTTTAATGTCCCTGAGACTCGGATCAGGAGGCCAGCAGACTAGCTCTTTGAGTCACTCTGAGGTCCTGGTTTAAGATGAATTTGCAGGTCCAGTTCCTCTTCCCCAGACAAGAGGGCAGCACAGCAGGGCAGCAGCTCCTTCAGAGTGGCAGTCCAGCAGGACTGTAACAACGATGCAATCACATTTCCGTTATGTTAGAGTTAAGTAGTGTATTTCCACGGATCTATTTTGGTTGCCTGTCAACCCCGGATTCGCAGATTGTTCACATTGACCTCGGACCGGAGCTAGAAATCCCTTTTGCCCGCCTCCATACTTTAACAGGTACCCGCTTTGTCCTCTACCGGCGCTAAACTAATGCCTGCCTATCCGTGAAGACCAGATCGTCTTATCTAGTTCACTAGCTCACTCGTTAGCATTCTAGCAACTGCATGAAGTCACATGTGGCATGTGCACTGAGCACTATCACGGATGTTTATTCCGCGCTGCCATATTCAAGTTTAAAATTTCTTATTTTCTTTCTTTTCTTTCTTCCTTTCATTTTTTTCATGATTTTCCTCAGGCAATTTCTCTAAACACCAGGCTTGTTCATTGTCTCGTCCTGATGATGATCCTTGTATCCTTGTAATAGGATCGAAACGTCGTCGACCCCAATCTAGACAGCATGCACATTAGTCTATTATGTAAAAAAGTGCACTGTTTGTAGAAAAAAAGCTTAAAACATTGGATTTCGTAATTAAGCTCCGCTTGCCTTGCCTGTAATGTCTGTTTGCTTTGTAATTGTCTTCTTTCCCCAACGGATACAGGACTGTGTCCCACCTATGTTTTGCTGTTTATTATTGTTAGCTTTTTCATTGAAGAATTAAACTGGATGTCCGGCTGGGCATTCCTAAAATATAGTTTCGATTCTGTACTATATTCATCCCCCGCATTCCTAAACAAAATTGAGGACCACTGTTTGCTTAAAATTAACTGTGTCAACGAAAGTAATAATTCCGTAGTGGAGCAGAGGTAAGCGCTGTTCTAGAGAGAAGCGGGATTCTTGTGAGAAAGAATTTTCTTTACTATTCTATGGTTAGCGAAGCAGACAATGGAGATGTTTATATGTTGTAACTAATAGATCTTGTAGAATCTGAAACGAAGTCTACTGAGAAGGCTTTGTAAAGGAGGGGTAGACGAGTGACAGGAGACAGGAGAAGAAGCGTCTGCAGCAACTACTGACGTCAGGGAGTCAGAGACAGACCACGCTGTGATTGGACAGTGGATTAGAACAGTGCTCGCGCTGGGATTGGTGCGTTGGTGTGAGCCGCGCAGGGATTGGAAGGAGTACAGGGTGACGTAGACGCTTCAGGATTGGTGCGTTAGTGTGAGTCGCGCTGTTATTGGACAAAAGATCGTACAGTTGCGGAAGGGACTAGAGAATATTGGTAAACGTTAAAATGTATTACCAACCGGAGGAAAAGAAGAAAAAATCCTTGTTCGGTAGAATTAAAAGGTGGTTCGACAAGGATAAAAACATAATAACTAGAGAGGGTGAATTGCTACCTCCGACGAGAACTCCTGCATCCTTCATGGTTGAAAAATATGGGTATCATACCTGTATATGGTTAGATAACTGGGCTAAGTATACTAAGGAAGATGGTGTCTTAGCGTTCCCGGAACATGGTTCATTTAATCTGGCCGTGTTGAGAAATTTACGGGAAAAGATGATGTGTCTAGAGCCTAGACCAAGGCCGACACAGTTCGAGGCGTTGGTGGAATGGGAAGATGAGGTGCATGAGCGAGAAAAGCAGAGGAGTGGAGGCAACTATAGGTATATGTTTGGGAGGAAATATGATCGTGAAACTCATCATGATCGAATGAGGAGATGGCGAGATGCTAGTATGTCAGAGGGATTATATCCTATGAGGACAGTTGATGAGAAGGAAGAGAGGAAGGCTACAGAAAGGGTGCCTGATGCAGAAGTGAGAAGGTATGGGGCTAATGATTACGAGGATGAGGTCTTGGATGACATGATTTACAAGAGACCACCTCCGTATAGACCAGAACCAGAAGAGAGCACGCCAGTTGCTACTCCAATAAGAGATACTTTCCGAATTATTAAAACTGAGGTTGTGACGCCTGATCTGAAAAGTGGTAGCTCTTTCACAGAAAGGGAGAGAGAGCGAGAGAGAGAGAATCGAGTCAGTGACGAGAAAACAAGAGGATTAGCCAGAACCACATCTGAGCTGACTGAGAAAATTAGGGAGCTGACGAAAAATCTTGAAGCTGTTACAGTGCCTGTAAGGATAGGTCCGGTTGTGCCTATTTTTGATAAACAAAGAATGGGTGAAAATAGTTTGACAGTTCCTTATGTTGGAAATGGTTTGGTTGGTACTTGCTCTTTGGAGGAATCAGGAATGAGAACAGGAGGAAATAATTTGAGACAGTCGAGACATGACACCTGTAGTGGAGGATTAGATGTGCAGCCTAATTCAGGATTGAATGCTGGTTGTTTAGGAGGATCGATTTTGGAACCACAGAGGATGGTAGAACAAGTGGGTGCAGTGAAAAAGTCTACAGAAATAACAGCTGGAGATTTGAATGATTGGTTGAAAGTTCTTCAAAAGAAGGATAAAGATTCACAGGCAATTGATGTAGCCAGGTTGCGCATAGAATTGGAGGAGCTTATTGCAGGAACAATTCCTACAGATATATTGAAAAACCATCATGATGGAGAGTTGTTATTTATGCGTAAGAGTATCACCTGGGGGGCTAAAAGTACACATGACAGGTTAAAAGCAATAGCGAGTGAACAAGGAGTTGACATGGATAAGGTGAAAGCTTTGCAGAAGCCTTACAGGGTGGATTTCTCTGACAAAGATATTGAAAATCTAAATGGTGCTGGCAGAACAGGACAGATTAAGGAAATGATTGCCTTATTGCGAAAATGGGGTGATATGGAAAAGTGGAAGGATAGATGGTACAAGAAAAGGGAAGATTCAGTGGACAGGACTTACTCAGCTTTTCCCATGAGAGAAAAGGAGAAAACAGTGGATGCTTATCCTATGAGAGAGATTCCTGGAGGAGGATATGTACATGTCCCATGGACTAGACAGGATATTTTGTCATTTACAAATGATTTCCCTCGACTGAGAGAAAAGCCCGTCAAGTGGTATAGGCAGGTAGACAGGTTTGTGAAATTGTCAAAAGTGCTGTGGATTGACCTGAATAGTCTGTTTGATATAACTGTTCCAGCAGACTTGTGGGCTGAGTGTAAAATAGTTGTAGATTGGACTGCAAAGGAGTATCCAAGAGATCCGAAAACAGGAGCACCAGATCCAGAGGTGATGAAGAAATATGACCAGGTTATTGTGTTTCTGAAAAATAAAGTACCCCCGAAAGAGACAGACTGGGTTAAGATAGATCGAACACATCAGGAAGCAAAAGAATCAGTTCATGCTTTTTACGAAAGGCTGATACTGGCTTTTAAACAGTTCAGTGGAGATGAACACCTGGGTGATAAGGATTTGAGTCATTTTGTATACAGATTTGTATATGGCCTGAGATCTGAAATCAGTGAAAGAATACGTGAGCATACAGTTGACTGGCAGAGTAAAAAGATTGATGAAATCCTGAGACATGCAAAGTACTTCAGTGATGAGATTGAGGCAAAACAGAGAAAGCTGAAAGAAAAAGCAATGTGGGCACAGGTGAAAGTTGCTGAGAGACAAGAGGCACAGTTGATGGAACAAGCAAATAATTCAGGAAATAGGCCCAGATATGCGGGAAAAGGAAAGGGGAATTTAGAGGAGGCCAAAAAGAAGTTCCCTTGTCACAACTGTGGACAATTGGGGTATTGGAGATCCGAGTGTACCAATCCACCATTAGTGAGTAATGAAAATAAACCCTTAAATCAACAGGTGCAGAACGAGGGGTGTAATCAACAGCAGCAACAGAAGAAGGTTGTCAGACAGCAGAGTCAAGAGCCAAAACCGCCCTTGCCGCAGAATAGAGGGTCCCAAAAGTATAACCAGGGCTCAGGATTCTACAATGATGAGCAGGTAAACAAACCGAGATGTTCAAACCGGGTACAGCAGTACTGGTTAAAGAATGAGGGGAGTGAGTCTGAAGGGGACTATTGACGGTGCCGAAGAGAGGAGGAAGAGTGCATACTTGGTGCAACTCTAGAAATAGACCTGGCAGGACCATTTGTAGATGGGAAAATAAATGGGGAGAGTGTTACTTTTTTGGTAGACACAGGAGCGACAAGATCAACTGTCAGGTCAGCAGATATTAGAAATCTTCCTCTCTCGGACGAAGCAATCCAAGTGGTTGGTGTAGCCAATACACAGATTAAGACTCATCTTACCGAACCAGTAAGGGTAAGAATAGGGAAATTTTCAGATATGCACAGATTTGTAGTCTGTGACACCAGTCCAGTAAACTTGTTCGGTAGGGACCTATTGTGCAAAATGAATTGTACAATTTTCTGTACTCCGGATGGAATAGCTTTTGAGACACCAGATGAGGATGTTTTGTACAGGATGACTCTAGATAATAGAGAGAGTGAGATTGTTGGTACATATGCTGTGTTTAATCCAGATGATTTGCCTCAGGAGTTGAGACACACAGTGAAAACAGCAGTTTGGGATTTTACTGGAGAAGATGTGGGATTGATGAATAATGTAGATCCAGTGAAGATTTCAGTGAAAGAGGGGATTGTTTATCCTAATATTCCTCAGTATAGATTGACACCGGAAATAATTGAGGGAATAACTCCTATAATTGACAAGATGATTCAACAGGGTGTTTTGAGAGAGTTACTGAGTAACCCGTGTAATTCACCGATAATGGGGCTAAAGAAACCTAATGGAAAGTTCAGGATTGTACAGGATTTGAGAAAAGTTAACAAAATTGTGGTGGCATGTTGTCCCATTGTGCCAAATCCTTCAGTGATTTTGTATCAGATTCCTCATGATGCTGAGTGGTACACAGTGATTGATTTGTGTAATGCTTTCTTTTCAATTCCATTGCATCATGACAGCCAGCCGATTTTTGCATTTCGGTTTGGCCAGCGTATTTTAGCATGGTGTCGTATCCCACAGGGGTATACAGAGAGTCCTTCAATATTTAATCAGTTATTGAAGAAATCATTGGAGAGTTTGATCATGCCTGAAAGCTCAGTACTAGTGCAGTATACCGATGATTTACTTGTGGCATCGAAGACACGTGAAGCTTGTGAAGTAGATACCATAGCTTTACTGAATCATCTGGCAGATGGAGGGTTAAAGGTATCTCCAGCCAAATTGCAATTTTGCAAGAAAGAGGTGCATTATCTTGGACACAATATTGAAAAGGGTCTGAGAAAGGTGACCGATGACAGGATTAAAATTATCAGAGGAATGAGAGCCCCGATGACCCAGAGAGAGGTGAGGATGTTTCTGGGGATGGTGGGTTATTGTCGTCAGTGGATAAGTAATTTCTCCCTGATAGCAAAGCCACTGATTAAATTGACCAAAAGTGAGGTGAGAGACCCATTGGAATTGGATGGAGAACAAATGGCAGCATTTGAAGAGTTGAAGAGCAGAATGTGTGAAGCCCCTGCTTTGGGAATGCCAGACTATGAGAAATAGTTTGAGTTGTATTGCAGTGAGAGAAATGGATGTGCACTTTCAGTGTTAATTCAGAAACATGGACAACTGAGAAGGCCGATTGCGTACTTCTCATCGACACTTGACCCCGTAGCTATGGGTTTGCCAGGTTGCCTGAAAGCAGTAGCTGCTACATGCAGAAGCCTAGAACAGAGTGAGGGCATAATAATGGGATATCCTGTAAGGGTATTTGTACCTCATGATGTGGCAATTCTTTTGACGAGAAGCAGAACTCAGTACATGTCACATAGTCGGCTGACTAAATATGATAAAATCATTCTGGGAGCATCAAATGTGACTCTTGAGAGATGTGTGAATGTGAATCCAGCAACGTTGTTACCAGATGCTGACAATGTGAATGTGGGAGATGATGTTGATCATGATTGTTTGGATGTGCTTGACTACTGCACAAAACCAAGACCAGACATAAGAGATTTGCCATTGCCTGAGAGTGATCATGTGCTGTTTGTGGATGGATCATGTCTGAGGACTGATGATGGTGTGCTGAGTGCAGCATATGCGGTGTGCAAGGTTTCAGAAGTTATGGAAGCTTCGCCTTTGAAAGGAGTAAGATCTGCTCAAGTGGCTGAATTGGTGGCATTGACAAAAGCTTGCAAAATTGGGAAGAATCTGAGAGTGACTGTGATGACTGATAGACAGTACGGATTTGGAGTCGTTCATGACTTTGGCCAGCTTTGGCTACAGAGAGGTTTCTTGACGTCGAGTGGGAATCCAATAAAGAATGCTGAAGTGATTGGAAAGTTGCTTGAGGCGATACAGCTGCCTAAAGAGTTAGCAGTTGTGAAGTGTGCTGCTCATGGACAAGGAGATGATTTTGTTACTCTTGGTAATCGTTTTGCCAATGACATAGCACAGTATTGTGCAAAGAACAATCATTCGATTAATAGGGCACGAGAAAGGGAAATGTCTTTTTGTTCTGTGATGTTTACTAATGTCCTAGAAACGTGGGATGAAGTGAAACAGTTGCAGGATGAAGCAGGAGATGAGGAAATGAGAGATTGGATTAAGGCAGGTTGTGCCCCAAGAGAGACAGATCATGTTTGGATCTATAGAGATGGTAGACCAGTCATGCCCAATTCCATGCTGTCGACAATGGCAAGAATGTATCATGGCCAGGGACATCTGGGGAGGGATGCAATGATTAGGTCCTTCAAGCAAACCTGGTACAATGCAAAGTTCAGGTTAATTGCAGAGAGCATCTGTCAGAGATGTTTGATTTGTCAGCAGTTCAATACTGGGAAAAAGACAGTGGTAGGTCTAGGAACAATAGGCAGAGAAGGAGGTCCTTTTACCAGAATGCAAATTGATTTCATTGAAATGCCCCAAGTGAACAGATTGAGGTATGTTCTAGTGGTAGTCTGTTTGTTCTCGAGATGGGTAGAGGCCTATCCGACTAGGAGAAATGATGGAATAACAGTGGCAAAGTTACTGTTAAGAGAGTTGATTCCTAGGTACGGGTTCCCAGTGACAATTGAGTCAGACAGAGGTGGACACTTCTACAATGAGCTCATGGGTTTAATTTGTGAAGCATTGAGCATACAGCAGAAGCTACATTGTGCATACAGACCAGAGGCTTCTGGTGTTGTTGAACAGATGAACGGCACAATCAAAAACCGAATTGGTAAGATGTGTTTAGCCACTGGAATGAAATGGCCTGATGTCTTGCCTCTAGTGCTAATGACTATTAGGTCTACTCCAGATAGAACCACAGGGTTGAGTCCACATGAAATATTGATGGGACGTGCGATGAGACATGCTTTCGTGCCTGTCAACAAGTTGATGACAATAACTGATGACATGATTTTGGATTACTGTAAAGGCCTGGCTGACGCAGTTCATTCTGTGTTTCACCAGGTTGGAGAAGACGCCACTACACTTGAAAAGAAGCAAGCCCATGATCTGAGTCCAGGGGACTGGGTGAGGATAAAAGTGCACAGAAGAAGAAATTGCTTGGTTCCAAGGTGGGGAAGGCCAAGACAAGTTATTCTGACTACGACAACTGCTGTAAAGTGTGCTGGTGTAAAGAACTGGGTGCATGCAAGTCATACTCTAAGAGTTCCGAATCCAAAGGATGGGACTGGTAAAGAGTATTTTGAAGAGTCAGATTCCAGTGATGATGCAGAAACTGAACCAGTGAGAAGAAAAAAGAATCCTGAAAGGGGGGGAAGGAGAAAAAGAGTCAGGAGATTCTTTTTTCTGTCCGAGAGAGACTTCAAGGGTCTCAGAGGAGAGATCGGATTCTGTAAGAGTGCCTGAAGTTCCAACAACGAGTGGTGAAGAAAGAAGAGAAAAGGGCAATTCCACAGAGACTACACCTGAGTCGGATGAGGAGGTTGAAAATCCACCTGAGATTACTTCTGAAGAAGTAGGGTCAGAAAAAGATAGAGAGGGACAGATTGCGGAAGACCCCCGAGGAGGTGTAGGGAACATTCCTGATAAGTTAGGTGAAGGGACAAGTAGACAGCAAGAAGATTGCATGTCGGAGACCCGAGGAGGGACAGAAGTAGGGAAATCTCAATCGGTGGTGGGAAAGAAGTCTGTGGAGCAAAAGAGAATTGTTGAAGAACAAGAGGCAAATGAAACAGAATCAGATGAAAGTGAGAATGAGAAATCAGAGGGTCGAGTTCTGAGAAAGAGAACTTGGATCGGAGAAAGAAATAATAAAGAAGTGAGACCAAAAAGGGTTGTAAGAGGAGATCTTTGGCCTAATAGGATAAAGAGGCTGAGGTACAGACTGACACGAGCAAGTGCAAGTTCAAGTTCATCGAAAGCTGAACAGGTGAACGAGGTGTCCAGTCAGAATCAAGCAAAAGGTGAGAAACAAAAGGTCTCAAAAGAACCAGAGGAGATCAAGAGAATCAGAAAACCTAACCAGAAGTATAGGTCACCGGAATGGACGTACGTGGCGCTGTCTGAAGGTGAAGAGGCAGAAAGTCCAGGAAATCCAGAGGGGACCGTACGAGAAGTGATTGAGGAGGAGAAAACTGTTGGAATCCTGAAAGTTATCTTGACTGACATTGGAGAAGAGTCAGATGCTCAGGATGTTGAAGATCTGATACAGTTTGATGTTGCTGAAGAAGAAGTGAAAAGTGATGAAAATCCAAATTGAGTGAGCTGAAGGAGTCACTTGGAGACTTGGAGAAGAGTGAAAGAAGAAAATCTAAAATTAACAGTTTGAAATAATCTAGTGTTCTAAAAGTTCAGTAGTGGAGTAGTAGAGGCTAAGTCAAAAGAGACTGCCAGAGTAATAAGATGGCTAACACAGAAGATAATCAAAGTAGATGTGCCTTCTTGAAAAGATGGTGTAGAATGTGCTGCTGCTGTACAGGATTATTAATGCTATTATGGGGTGTACTAGCTTTACTAGTTACTTTTAGAGTTACAATAGACACTTTTGGAATGCATACAGAAAATGTGACCAATGTAGAGAAGAGTTCACAGAAAGTAGTTCCAACTAGAATTAGTAACATTTACATACATAAAGATAGGTCAATTAATGATTTTTCTAGCAATGTTTTTTCAAAGTTGTTGTACGAATACGTAAAGACAATGGAAGTTAGGGATTGCTACGTCTGTATGCAATTACCTGCATCCGTTTCAGAGGGTGTTACTTATCACCATTTACCAGCTACGTATGGAATTTCATGTAGTGTGTTAAGTAGTGTTTTTTATTTGTTAGGGAAAATAGATTATGAGATGTCTAACAAAGATAACATTTTTGGGCAATTGCCTATGAATAAAAAGCTGAATCCAGCTAAAGAAGCTAACATTTTTGGTGAGATTTTTATTGAGAAAGAAGAATTAACATTAGATTACATTTTTAGAAACAATTTAACTTGCAGTTTGAAAGAAGAAGAGAAGGCTTTCCTAAACATGGTAGAGGAAAGAAGAATGAGCATGCATGAGAAGGCAGGGAAATATAAAGTGAGTGAGACAATTTGGGATATTGAGATGGGAAAGGAATTGAGGAATGGGGCTAGTCCAACTTTGGCTTTAGATGCACCACAGAAGGGTAAACTATGCATCACCAGAAAGAAATCCCAATATGATAATTACTTTGTTGGGACTAGTGAGTGTCATGATACATACTTCATTGCAACAGGATGGGGTTTTAAAGGTGGAGAAGATCCAGTTTTCCCAGGAGTGTATTATGTTTGTGGGAACAAGGCTTATTACAAGTTGCCCGACCATTGGTATGGCACGTGTTATGTGGGCCTGGTCTTTCCAAAGATTTTTCATATAGATAGAATAGAAGATGTAGAACACATTAATTTACTAACACGTTTTAAGAGAGAATCTTGGTCAGAAATTGTGGGTGATATTTTTGGAGCTTTAATTCCAGCAGTGGGAATTTCTTTAAATGCATATGGAATTCGGAAACCGTCAACAGTGGTGGATCGCTTATCGACAAGTACCGCTGGAGGGTTTCTTTTGGTAAATACGGAGATGATTGCCGTACGTGCCATGTCTATGCAAAATCGACTTGCCCTTGATATTCTATTGGCCAAGGAGGGTGGAGTCTGTGGAATGCTGAAAGTTCAACATTGTTGCACTTACATTCCTGACGAGAGTAAAGATCTTAAGGTCTATATAAAAATATTACTGATTTGCATGAAGAATTAGTACCACTGGAAGCTGAAAGTATCTGGACTAAAATAGCTAATAAGATAGTTGCTGTTAAGAGTTTTATTGCTAAGATAGGTAGTACCATTATTGGTAAAATATTATTTCCATTGACATGCGTAATTGTTGCTTTATTGATATTAAGATTGGGGTGTTTGTGTTGTAAAAACAGGGGAGGGAAAAAGAGAATAATTAGAGGGAATGCTGAAAAGAAACAAAAAAGGTCAAGGAGAGACCCACAAGAAATAGAATTAGAAGAATTAAGGGAGAGTGTTTATTTGGAGTCAAAAAGGGATGATGTGAGGGAGACTGGTGTTTAATGTTGTGTTATAAAAGACATTTTCAATTTCTCCTAAAAATTGGGACGAAATTTTTTTTTTTGGGTTGGTTTTTGTGGTGATAATATATCACCAAAGGGGGGATTGCTGGAGCAGAGTTTTCTGTTGAAAATTTATCGCGTTTTAAGCTCCAGTTTTGTCTATATGTTATGATTAAAATTACTAATTTGAAATCATTAATTAATAGTTTGTTTTGTTAAAAGTCCAAATTAATCAACATTACTAATGAGAGAAAACTACACGTGGGAATGCATATATGTTGCTTAATAATATGCACAATTTAATTAAATAAGTATCGCAAAAGTGTTATTTGTTTTGAGTCTGCGCTTTAAAATAACGTGTGCTAATGCTTTATTGCGTTGCAGAAGGCTAGATAATTACATACACATAAGGGTATTAGTGGGAATTAACACTGTATAATCATTATGATGTGGTAACGTTGTTTTGTGTTTCTTTTAATTAAGATGGTCCGTTTTGGCCTAAACAAAGATGGCTGCTATTTACAGCCTGCGCTCGAGTGATTGAATTTTGACGAGAGGCCTTGCTGAACATGGTTGAAAGTCACCTGACCACAGCCTCTGCCTGAATTAAAAGTTTCCGTGAGGACAGCAGCTCTGGGCATGTTTCCAATTGTCCTTGGAGAAGGATTAAGCCACAATGAACAATGATAGATCTGCGGTGGCTCTGCTATGGTACCGAGGAAGAGCAATCATGAAAGTAACACTTGCAAACTCGAGTTTCCTTCTTCCGTGTTTTTATTTTTGTGATTTTTCCTGAGCGGAGGTTTTCTAAATGTAACCAAGTGACATCCTTTCCTGCTCGCTCTGCTCAGCGGCTCAACGGATATTCAACGTTTGTTTGTAACTTTTATTTTGTCATTTTTGTTATAAATATGCTAGACTAGAGAGGGTCCGTGTTCATTGCGTTCATTGCATTCATCGTGTTCTTTGCAGTCATTGCGTTTTGGACTTCTTCCTGAACTTATGCTGAGGACGGCAGCTCGAGAGACTTTACCGAGAGAGCTGTCCTGACCCATTTAGCTAGGATAGGTAACTATGAGAATAATGATTTTGCTATTGATTGACTCATTTTTAACTAATTTAGATAAATAAGCATTTGTTTGAATTCCAGTGTCGGGTGGTTATTTCCTTGTCATTTATTGAGTTTTCAAATGTATTTCCTATGTTTAAAATCATGACTCAGGACAATGTCTTTTTGGTCGCATTGACCTCGTTCAGATGCAGATTGGTTTAGGTTTTCTCTCCTATATTCAGTGTGGATAGAGTAATAGTGTGAATTTTAGTATGATGGGCCCTAGCGTGTGATGAGTGTATGTGCTTGTGACTGTGGATTTACTCTGTCCGTGGAAGTAGGGGAATTTTATATGCGCCGATCTGCAGCAGTTTCCTGGTAGCAGAGGATGGTTTTAGATTATTGTCTTGATCTGATAGATTGCTTGTACATAGGCTTTTGATTTATTGATTTATTGATTGATGTTGGTATATGTACTAATACTATATGTTGAAGTCGTCGTGTTGAGTTTTATGTAGTGTGTACGGCTTCTGGAACTTGGGAGCTGGTGACGGTTCCGTAGTAGGGCAGAGGGAAGGGAGGGCTGCTCTCGGGAAAGACGGGATTGTTGGCCCTGTACGTATGCGGGGAAAAACGTGTGACAATTGAAGTTGCGCGTCACATTGTCTGGGTTCGGAATCAGTGACATCGTTGTGTGTTACTATTAGGGACATATTTTCGGTATAAAAGAAGTGCGTATGGTAGCGAAGGTTAACTGTGAAACTCTGGTCTTAAGTCCCAGGGATCCGTAAGGTTTGCCGTTAAAGCTTACTGCTGGAGAAGTAATAGTTATTCTCTGTGCTTGTCTGAAGGACTGGGCAGAGGTAAGCGCTGCTTGGTTAACGTGTGTTATAATTCTGTAGTGGGACAGACTGTTCGCTGTTCTCGGGAAGGGCAGGATTCTGTGTGCATGTGCTACATTTTCAGGTGTGAAAGTGCGTGAATGTATGAGCATTTAGTTGATTGTGAGACTCTTTGGAGCATTCCTAGAGGAAACAGTTAATGGATGCATGATAGAAGGGCAGAGTAGAGGGATGTGCTACTGTGTCAACGAAAGTAATAATTCCGTAGTGGAGCAGAGGTAAGCGCTGTTCTAGAGAGAAGCGGGATTCTTGTGAGAAAGAATTTTCTTTACTATTCTATGGTTAGCGAAGCAGACAATGGAGATGTTTATATGTTGTAACTAATAGATCTTGTAGAATCTGAAACGAAGTCTACAGAGAAGGCTTTGTAAAGGAGGGGTAGACGAGTGACAGGAGACAGGAGAAGAAGCGTCTGCAGCAACTACTGACGTCAGGGAGTCAGAGACAGACCACACTGTGATTGGACAGTGGATTAGAACAGTGCTCGCGCTGGGATTGGTGCGTTGGTGTGAGCCGCGCAGGGATTGGAAGGAGTACAGGGTGACGTAGACGCTTCAGGATTGGTGCGTTAGTGTGAGTCGCGCTGTTATTCGACAAAAGATCGTACAGTTGCGGAAGGGACTAGAGAATATTGGTAAACGTTAAAATGTATTACCAACCGGAGGAAAAGAAGAAAAAATACTTGTTCGGTAGAATTAAAAGGTGGTTCGACAAGGATAAAAACATAATAACTAGAGAGGGTGAATTGCTACCTCCGACGAGAACTCCTGCATCCTTCATGGTTGCGAAATATGGGTATCATACCTGTATATGGTTAGATAACTGGGCTAAGTATACTAAGGAAGATGGTGTCTTAGCGTTCCCGGAACATGGTTCATTTAATCTGGCCGTGTTGAGAAATTTACGGGAAAAGATGATGTGTCTAGAGCCTAGACCAAGGCCGACACAGTTCGAGGCGTTGGTGGAATGGGAAGATGAGGTGCATGAGCGAGAAAAGCAGAGGAGTGGAGGCAACTATAGGTATATGTTTGGGAGGAAATAGGATCGTGAAACTCATCATGATCGAATGAGGAGATGGCGAGATGCTAGTATGTCAGAGGGATTATATCCTATGAGGACAGTTGATGAGAAGGAAGAGAGGAAGGCTACAGAAAGGGTGCCTGATGCAGAAGTGAGAAGGTATGGGGCTAATGATTACGAGGATGAGGTCTTGGATGACATGATTTACAAGAGACCACCTCCGTATAGACCAGAACCAGAAGAGAGCACGCCAGTTGCTACTCCAATAAGAGATACTTTCCGAATTATTAAAACTGAGGTTGTGACGCCTGATCTGAAAAGTGGTAGCTCTTTCACAGAAAGGGAGAGAGAGCGAGAGAGAGAGAATCGAGTCAGTGACGAGAAAACAAGAGAATTAGCCAGAACCACATCTGAGCTGACTGAGAAAATTAGGGAGCTGACGAAAAATCTTGAAGCTGTTACAGTGCCTGTAAGGATAGGACCGGTTGTGCCTATTTTTGATAAACAAAGAATGGGTGAAAATAGTTTGACAGTTCCTTATGTTGGAAATGGTTTGGTTGGTACTTGCTCTTTGGAGGAATCAGGAATGAGAACAGGAGGAAATAATTTGAGACAGTCGAGACATGACACCTGTAGTGGAGGATTAGATGTGCAGCCTAATTCAGGATTGAATGCTGGTTGTTTAGGAGGATGGATTTTGGAACCACAGAGGATGGTAGAACAAGTGGGTGCAGTGAAAAAGTCTACAGAAATAACAGCTGAAGATTTGAATGATTGGTTGAAAGTTCTTCAAAAGAAGGATAAAGATTCACAGGCAATTGATGTAGCCAGGTTGCGCATAGAATTGGAGGAGCTTATTGCAGGAACAATTCCTACAGATATATTGAAAAACCATCATGATGGAGAGTTGTTATTTATGTGTAAGAGTATCACCTGGGGGGCTAAAAGTACACATGACAGGTTAAAAGCAATAGCGAGTGAACAAGGAGTTGACATGGATAAGGTGAAAGCTTTGCAGAAGCCTTACAGGGTGGATTTCTCTGACAAAGATATTGAAAATCTAAATGGTGCTGGCAGAACAGGACAGATTAAGGAAATGATTGCCTTATTGCGAAAATGGGGTGATATGGAAAAGTGGAAGGATAGATGGTACAAGAAAAGGGAAGATTCAGTGGACAGGACTTACTCAGCTTTTCCCATGAGAGAAAAGGAGAAAACAGTGGATGCTTATCCTATGAGAGAGATTCCTGGAGGGGGATATGTACATGTCCCATGGACTAGACAGGATATTTTGTCATTTACGAATGATTTCCCTCGACTGAGAGAAAAGCCCGTCGAGTGGTATAGGCAGGTAGACAGGTTTGTGAAATTGTCAAAAGTGCTGTGGATTGACCTGAATAGTCTGTTTGATATAATTGTTCCAGCAGACTTGTGGGCTGAGTGTAAAATAGTTGTAGATTGGCCTGCAAAGGAGTATCCAAGAGATCCGAAAACAGGAGCAGCAGATCCAGAGGTGATGAAGAAATATGACCAGGTTATTGTGTTTCTGAAAAATAAAGTACCCCCGAAAGAGACAGACTGGGTTAAGATAGATCGAACACATCAGGAAGCAAAAGAATCAGTTCATGCTTTTTACGAAAGGCTGATACTGGCTTTTAAACAGTTCAGTGGAGATGAACACCTGGGTGATAAGGATTTGAGTCATTTTGTATACAGATTTGTGTATGGCCTGAGATCTGAAATCAGTGAAAGAATACGTGAGCATACAGTTGACTGGCAGAGTAAAAAGATTGATGAAATCCTGAGACATGCAAAGTACTTCAGTGATGAGATTGAGGCAAAACAGAGAAAGCTGAAAGAAAAAGCAATGTGGGCACAGGTGAAAGTTGCTGAGAGACAAGAGGCACAGTTGATGGAACAAGCAAATAATTCAGGAAATAGGCCCAGATATGCGGGAAAAGGAAAGGGGAATTTAGAGGAGGCCAAAAAGAAGTTCCCTTGTCACAACTGTGGACAATTGGGGTATTGGAGATCCGAGTGTACCAATCCACCATTAGTGAGTAATGAAAATAAACCCTTAAATCAACAGGTGCAGAACGAGGGGTGTAATCAACAGCAGCAACAGCAGAAGGTTGTCAGATAGCAGAGTCAAGAGCCAAAACCGCCCTTGCCGCAGAATAGAGGGTCCCAAAAGTATAACCAGGACTCCGGATTCTACAATGATGAGCAGGTAAACAAACCGAGATGTTCAAACCCGGTACAGCAGTACTGGTTAAAGAATGAGGGGAGTGAGTCTGAAGGGGACTATTGACGGTGCCGAAGAGAGGAGGAAGAGTGCATACTTGGTGCAACTCTAGAAATAGACCTGGCAGGACCATTTGTAGATGGGAAAATAAATGGGGAGAGTGTTACTTTTTTGGTAGACACAGGAGCGACAAGATCAACTGTCAGGTCAGCAGATATTAGAAATCTTCCTCTCTCGGACGAAGCAATCCAAGTGGTTGGTGTAGCCAATACACAGATTAAGACTCGTCTTACCGAACCAGTAAGGGTAAGAATAAGGAAATTTTCAGATATGCACAGATTTGTAGTCTGTGACACCAGTCCAGTAAACTTGTTCGGTAGGGACCTATTGTGCAAAATGAATTGTACAATTTTCTGTACTCCGGATGGAATAGCTTTTGAGACACCAGATGAGGATGTTTTGTACAGGATGACTCTAGATAATAGAGAGAGTGAGATTGTTGGTACATATGCTGTGTTTAATCCAGATGATTTGCCTCAGGAGTTGAGACACACAGTGAAAACAGCAGTTTGGGATTTTACTGGAGAAGATGTGGGATTGATGAATAATGTAGATCCAGTGAAGATTTCAGTGAAAGAGAGGATTGTTTATCCTAATATTCCTCAGTATAGATTGACACCGGAAATAATTGAGGGAATAACTCCTATAATTGACAAGATGATTCAACAGGGTGTTTTGAGAGAGTTACTGAGTAACCCGTGTAATTCACCGATAATGGGGCTAAAGAAACCTAATGGAAAGTTCAGGATTGTACAGGATTTGAGAAAAGTTAACAAAATTGTGGTGGCATGTTGTCCCATTGTGCCAAATCCTTCAGTGATTTTGTATCAGATTCCTCATGATGCTGAGTGGTACACAGTGATTGATTTGTGTCATGCTTTCTTTTCAATTCCATTGCATCATGACAGCCAGCCGATTTTTGCATTTCGGTTTGGCCAGCGTATTTTAGCATGGTGTCGTATCCCACAGGGGTATACAGAGAGTCCTTCGATATTTAATCAGTTATTGAAGAAATCATTGGAGAGTTTGATCATGCCTGAAAGCTCAGTACTAGTGCAGTATATCGATGATTTACTTGTGGCATCGAAGACACGTGAAGCTTGTGAAGTAGATACCATAGCTTTACTGAATCATCTGGCAGATGGAGGGTTAAAGGTATCTCCAGCCAAATTGCAATTTTGCAAGAAAGAGGTGCATTATCTTGGACACAATATTGAAAAGGGTCTGAGAAAGGTGACCGATGACAGGATTAAAATTATCAGAGGAATGAGAGCCCCGATGACCCAGAGAGAGGTGAGGATGTTTCTGGGGATGGTGGGTTATTGTCGTCAGTGGATAAGTAATTTCTCCCTGAAAGCAAAGCCACTGATTAAATTGACCAAAAGTGAGGTGAGAGACCCATTGGAATTGGATGGAGAACAAATGGCAGCATTTGAAGAGTTGAAGAGCAGAATGTGTGAAGCCCCTGCTTTGGGAATGCCAGACTATGAGAAAGAGTTTGAGTTGTATTGCAGTGAGAGAAATGGATGTGCACTTTCAGTGTTAATTCAGAAACATGGACAACTGAGAAGGCCGATTGCGTACTTCTCATCGACACTTGACCCCGTAGCTGTGGGTTTGCCAGGTTGCCTGAAAGCAGTAGCTGCTACATGCAGAAGCCTAGAACAGAGTGAGGGCATAATAATGGGATATCCTGTAAGGGTATTTGTACCTCATGATGTGGCAATTCTTTTGACGAGAAGCAGAACTCAGTACATGTCACATAGTCGGCTGACTAAATATGATAAAATCATTCTGGGAGCATCAAATGTGACTCTTGAGAGATGTGTGAATGTGAATCCAGCAACGTTGTTACCAGATGCTGACAATGTGAATGTGGGAGATGATGTTGATCATGATTGTTTGGATGTGCTTGACTACTGCACAAAACCAAGACCAGACATAAGAGATTTGCCATTGCCTGAGAGTGATCATGTGCTGTTTGTGGATGGATCATGTCTGAGGACTGATGATGGTGTGCTAAGTGCAGCATATGCAGTGTGCAAGGTTTCAGAAGTTATGGAAGCTTCGCCTTTGAAAGGAGTAAGATCTGCTCAAGTGGCTGAATTGGTGGCATTGACAAAAGCTTGCAAAATTGGGAAGAATCTGAGAGTGACTGTGATGACTGATAGACAGTACGGATTTGGAGTCGTTCATGACTTTGGCCAGCTTTGGCTACAGAGAGGTTTCTTGACATCGAGTGGGACTCCAATAAAGAATGCTGAAGTGATTGGAAAGTTGCTTGAGGCGATACAGCTGCCTAAAGAGTTAGCAGTTGTGAAGTGTGCTGCTCATGGACAAGGAGATGATTTTGTTACTCTTGGTAATCGTTTTGCCAATGACATAGCACAGTATTGTGCAAAGAACAATCATTCGATTAATAGGGCACGAGAAAGTGAAATGTCTTTTTGTTCTGTGATGTTTACTAATGTCCTAGAAATGTGGGATGAAGTGAAACAGTTGCAGGATGAAGCAGGAGATGAGGAAATGAGAGATTGGATTAAGGCAGGTTGTGCCCCAAGAGAGACAGATCATGTTTGGATCTATAGAGATGGTAGACCAGTCATGCCCAATTCCATGCTGTCGACAATGGCAAGAATGTATCATGGCCAGGGACATCTGGGGAGGGATGCAATGATTAGGTCCTTCAAGCAAACCTGGTACAATGCAAAGTTCAGGTTAATTGCAGAGAGCATCTGTCAGAGATGTTTGATTTGTCAGCAGTTCAATACTGGGAAAAAGACAGTGGTAGGTCTAGGAACAATAGGCAGAGAAGGAGGTCCTTTTACCAGAATGCAAATTGATTTCATTGAAATGCCCCAAGTGAACAGATTGAGGTATGTTCTAGTGGTAGTCTGTTTGTTCTCGAGATGGGTAGAGGCCTATCCGACTAGGAGAAATGATGGAATAACAGTGGCAAAGTTACTGTTAAGAGAGTTGATTCCTAGGTACGGGTTCCCAGTGACAATTGAGTCAGACAGAGGTGGACACTTCTACAATGAGCTCATGGGTTTAATTTGTGAAGCATTGAGCATACAGCAGAAGCTACATTGTGCATACAGACCAGAGGCTTCTGGTGTTGTTGAACAGATGAACGGCACAATCAAAAACCGAATTGGTAAGATGTGTTTAGCCACTGGAATGAAATGGCCTGATGTCTTGCCTCTAGTGCTAATGACTATTAGGTCTACTCCAGATAGAACCACAGGGTTGAGTCCACATGAAATATTGATGGGACGTGCGATGAGACATGCTTTCGTGCCTGTCAACAAGTTGATGACAATAACTGATGACATGATTTTGGATTACTGTAAAGGCCTGGCTGACGCAGTTCATTCTGTGTTTCACCAGGTTGGAGAAGACGCCACTACACTTGAAAAGAAGCAAGCCCATGATCTGAGTCCAGGGGACTGGGTGAGGATAAAAGTGCACAGAAGAAGAAATTGCTTGGTTCCAAGGTGGGGAAGGCCAAGACAAGTTATTCTGACTACGACAACTGCTGTAAAGTGTGCTGGTGTAAAGAACTGGGTGCATGCAAGTCATACTCTAAGAGTTCCGAATCCAAAGGATGGGACTGGTAAAGAGTATTTTGAAGAGTCAGATTCCAGTGATGATGCAGAAACTGAACCAGTGAGAAGAAAAAAGAATCCTGAAAGGGGGGGAAGGAGAAAAAGAGTCAGGAGATTCTTTTTTCTGTCCGAGAGAGACTTCAAGGGTCTCAGAGGAGAGATCGGATTCTGTAAGAGTGCCTGAAGTTCCAACAACGAGTGGTGAAGAAAGAAGAGAAAAGGGCAATTCCACAGAGACTACACCTGAGTCGGATGAGGAGGTTGAAAATCCACCTGAGATTACTTCTGAAGAAGTAGGGTCAGAAAAAGATAGAGAGGGACAGATTGCGGAAGACCCCCGAGGAGGTGTAGGGAACATTCCTGATAAGTTAGGTGAAGGGACAAGTAGACAGCAAGAAGATTGCATGTCGGAGACCCGAGGAGGGACAGAAGTAGGGAAATCTCAATCGGTGGTGGGAAAGAAGTCTGTGGAGCAAAAGAGAATTGTTGAAGAACAAGAGGCAAATGAAACAGAATCAGATGAAAGTGAGAATGAGAAATCAGAGGGTCGAGTTCTGAGAAAGAGAACTTGGATCGGAGAAAGAAATAATAAAGAAGTGAGACCAAAAAGGGTTGTAAGAGGAGATCTTTGGCCTAATAGGATAAAGAGGCTGAGGTACAGACTGACACGAGCAAGTGCAAGTTCAAGTTCATCGAAAGCTGAACAGGTGAACGAGGTGTCCAGTCAGAATCAAGCAAAAGGTGAGAAACAAAAGGTCTCAAAAGAACCAGAGGAGATCAAGAGAATCAGAAAACCTAACCAGAAGTATAGGTCACCGGAATGGACGTACGTGGCGCTGTCTGAAGGTGAAGAGGCAGAAAGTCCAGGAAATCCAGAGGGGACCGTACGAGAAGTGATTGAGGAGGAGAAAACTGTTGGAATCCTGAAAGTTATCTTGACTGACATTGGAGAAGAGTCAGATGCTCAGGATGTTGAAGATCTGATACAGTTTGATGTTGCTGAAGAAGAAGTGAAAAGTGATGAAAATCCAAATTGAGTGAGCTGAAGGAGTCACTTGGAGACTTGGAGAAGAGTGAAAGAAGAAAATCTAAAATTAACAGTTTGAAATAATCTAGTGTTCTAAAAGTTCAGTAGTGGAGTAGTAGAGGCTAAGTCAAAAGAGACTGCCAGAGTAATAAGATGGCTAACACAGAAGATAATCAAAGTAGATGTGCCTTCTTGAAAAGATGGTGTAGAATGTGCTGCTGCTGTACAGGATTATTAATGCTATTATGGGGTGTACTAGCTTTACTAGTTACTTTTAGAGTTACAATAGACACTTTTGGAATGCATACAGAAAATGTGACCAATGTAGAGAAGAGTTCACAGAAAGTAGTTCCAACTAGAATTAGTAACATTTACATACATAAAGATAGGTCAATTAATGATTTTTCTAGCAATGTTTTTTCAAAGTTGTTGTACGAATACGTAAAGACAATGGAAGTTAGGGATTGCTACGTCTGTATGCAATTACCTGCATCCGTTTCAGAGGGTGTTACTTATCACCATTTACCAGCTACGTATGGAATTTCATGTAGTGTGTTAAGTAGTGTTTTTTATTTGTTAGGGAAAATAGATTATGAGATGTCTAACAAAGATAACATTTTTGGGCAATTGCCTATGAATAAAAAGCTGAATCCAGCTAAAGAAGCTAACATTTTAGGTGAGATTTTTATTGAGAAAGAAGAATTAACATTAGATTACATTTTTAGAAACAATTTAACTTGCAGTTTGAAAGAAGAAGAGAAGGCTTTCCTAAACATGGTAGAGGAAAGAAGAATGAGCATGCATGAGAAGGCAGGGAAATATAAAGTGAGTGAGACAATTTGGGATATTGAGATGGGAAAGGAATTGAGGAATGGGGCTAGTCCAACTTTGGCTTTAGATGCACCACAGAAGGGTAAACTATGCATCACCAGAAAGAAATCCCAATATGATAATTACTTTGTTGGGACTAGTGAGTGTCATGATACATACTTCATTGCAACAGGATGGGGTTTTAAAGGTGGAGAAGATCCAGTTTTCCCAGGAGTGTATTATGTTTGTGGGAACAAGGCTTATTACAAGTTGCCCGACCATTGGTATGGCACGTGTTATGTGGGCCTGGTCTTTCCAAAGATTTTTCATATAGATAGAATAGAAGATGTAGAACACATTAATTTACTAACACGTTTTAAGAGAGAATCTTGGTCAGAAATTGTGGGTGATATTTTTGGAGCTTTAATTCCAGCAGTGGGAATTTCTTTAAATGCATATGGAATTCGGAAACCGTCAACAGTGGTGGATCGCTTATCGACAAGTACCGCTGGAGGGTTTCTTTTGGTAAATACGGAGATGATTGCCGTACGTGCCATGTCTATGCAAAATCGACTTGCCCTTGATATTCTATTGGCCAAGGAGGGTGGAGTCTGTGGAATGCTGAAAGTTCAACATTGTTGCACTTACATTCCTGACGAGAGTAAAGATCTTAAGGTCTATATAAAAATATTACTGATTTGCATGAAGAATTAGTACCACTGGAAGCTGAAAGTATCTGGACTAAAATAGCTAATAAGATAGTTGCTGTTAAGAGTTTTATTGCTAAGATAGGTAGTACCATTATTGGTAAAATATTATTTCCATTGACATGCGTAATTGTTGCTTTATTGATATTAAGATTGGGGTGTTTGTGTTGTAAAAACAGGGGAGGGAAAAAGAGAATAATTAGAGGGAATGCTGAAAAGAAACAAAAAAGGTCAAGGAGAGACCCACAAGAAATAGAATTAGAAGAATTAAGGGAGAGTGTTTATTTGGAGTCAAAAAGGGATGATGTGAGGGAGACTGGTGTTTAATGTTGTGTTATAAAAGACATTTTCAATTTCTCCTAAAAATTGGGACGAAATTTTTTTTTTTGGGTTGGTTTTTGTGGTGATAATATATCACCAAAGGGGGGATTGCTGGAGCAGAGTTTTCTGTTGAAAATTTATCGAGTTTTAAGCTCCAGTTTTGTCTATATGTTATGATTAAAATTACTAATTTGAAATCATTAATTAATAGTTTGTTTTGTTAAAAGTCCAAATTAATCAACATTACTAATGAGAGAAAACTACACGTGGGAATGCATATATGTTGCTTAATAATATGCACAATTTAATTAAATAAGTATCGCAAAAGTGTTATTTGTTTTGAGTCTGCGCTTTAAAATAACGTGTGCTAATGCTTTATTGCGTTGCAGAAGGCTAGATAATTACATACACATAAGGGTATTAGTGGGAATTAACACTGTATAATCATTATGATGTGGTAACGTTGTTTTGTGTTTCTTTTAATTAAGATGGTCCGTTTTGGCCTAAACAAAGATGGCTGCTATTTACAGCCTGCGCTCGAGTGATTGAATTTTGACGAGAGGCCTTGCTGAACATGGTTGAAAGTCACCTGACCACAGCCTCTGCCTGAATTAAAAGTTTCCGTGAGGACAGCAGCTCTGGGCATGTTTCCAATTGTCCTTGGAGAAGGATTAAGCCACAATGAACAATGATAGATCTGCGGTGGCTCTGCTATGGTACCGAGGAAGAGCAATCATGAAAGTAACACTTGCAAACTCGAGTTTCCTTCTTCCGTGTTTTTATTTTTGTGATTTTTCCTGAGCGGAGGTTTTCTAAATGTAACCAAGTGACATCCTTTCCTGCTCGCTCTGCTCAGCGGCTCAACGGATATTCAACGTTTGTTTGTAACTTTTATTTTGTCATTTTTGTTATAAATATGCTAGACTAGAGAGGGTCCGTGTTCATTGCGTTCATTGCATTCATCGTGTTCTTTGCAGTCATTGCGTTTTGGACTTCTTCCTGAACTTATGCTGAGGACGGCAGCTCGAGAGACTTTACCGAGAGAGCTGTCCTGACCCATTTAGCTAGGATAGGTAACTATGAGAATAATGATTTTGCTATTGATGGACTCATTTTTAACTAATTTAGATAAATAAGCATTTGTTTGAATTCCAGTGTCGGGTGGTTATTTCCTTGTCATTTATTGAGTTTTCAAATGTATTTCCTATGTTTAAAATCATGACTCAGGACAATGTCTTTTTGGTCGCATTGACCTCGTTCAGATGCAGATTGGTTTAGGTTTTCTCTCCTATATTCAGTGTGGATAGAGTAATAGTGTGAATTTTAGTATGATGGGCCCTAGCGTGTGATGAGTGTATGTGCTTGTGACTGTGGATTTACTCTGTCCGTGGAAGTAGGGGAATTTTATATGCGCCGATCTGCAGCAGTTTCCTGGTAGCAGAGGATGGTTTTAGATTATTGTCTTGATCTGATAGATTGCTTGTACATAGGCTTTTGATTTATTGATTTATTGATTGATGTTGGTATATGTACTAATACTATATGTTGAAGTCGTCGTGTTGAGTTTTATGTAGTGTGTACGGCTTCTGGAACTTGGGAGCTGGTGACGGTTCCGTAGTAGGGCAGAGGGAAGTGAGGGCTGCTCTCGGGAAAGACGGGATTGTTGGCCCTGTACGTATGCGGGGAAAAACGTGTGACAATTGAAGTTGCGCGTCACATTGTCTGGGTTCGGAATCAGTGACATCGTTGTGTGTTACTATTAGGGACATATTTTCGGTATAAAAGAAGTGCGTATGGTAGCGAAGGTTATCTGTGAAACTCTGGTCTTAAGTCCCAGGGATCCGTAAGGTTTGCCGTTAAAGCTTACTGCTGGAGAAGTAATAGTTATTCTCTGTGCTTGTCTGAAGGACTGGGCAGAGGTAAGCGCTGCTTGGTTAACGTGTGTTATAATTCTGTAGTGGGACAGACTGTTCGCTGTTCTCGGGAAGGGCAGGATTCTGTGTGCATGTGCTACATTTTCAGGTGTGAAAGTGCGTGAATGTATGAGCATTTAGTTGATTGTGAGACTCTTTGGAGCATTCCTAGAGGAAACAGTTAATGGATGCATGATAGAAGGGCAGAGTAGAGGGATGTGCTACTGTGTCAACGAAAGTAATAATTCCGTAGTGGAGCAGAGGTAAGCGCTGTTCTAGAGAGAAGCGGGATTCTTGTGAGAAAGAATTTTCTTTACTATTCTATGGTTAGCGAAGCAGACAATGGAGATGTTTATATGTTGTAACTAATAGATCTTGTAGAATCTGAAACGAAGTCTACTGAGAAGGCTTTGTAAAGGAGGGGTAGACGAGTGACAGGAGACAGGAGAAGAAGCGTCTGCAGCAACTACTGACGTCAGGGAGTCAGAGACAGACCACACTGTGATTGGACAGTGGATTAGAACAGTGCTCGCGCTGGGATTGGTGCGTTGGTGTGAGCCGCGCAGGGATTGGAAGGAGTACAGGGTGACGTAGACGCTTCAGGATTGGTGCGTTAGTGTGAGTCGCGCTGTTATTCGACAAAAGATCGTACAGTTGCGGAAGGGACTAGAGAATATTGGTAAACGTTAAAATGTATTACCAACCGGAGGAAAAGAAGAAAAAATACTTGTTCGGTAGAATTAAAAGGTGGTTCGACAAGGATAAAAACATAATAACTAGAGAGGGTGAATTGCTACCTCCGACGAGAACTCCTGCATCCTTCATGGTTGCGAAATATGGGTATCATACCTGTATATGGTTAGATAACTGGGCTAAGTATACTAAGGAAGATGGTGTCTTAGCGTTCCCGGAACATGGTTCATTTAATCTGGCCGTGTTGAGAAATTTATGGGAAAAGATGATGTGTCTAGAGCCTAGACCAAGGCCGACACAGTTCGAGGCGTTGGTGGAATGGGAAGATGAGGTGCATGAGCGAGAAAAGCAGAGGAGTGGAGGCAACTATAGGTATATGTTTGGGAGGAAATAGGATCGTGAAACTCATCATGATCGAATGAGGAGATGGCGAGATGCTAGTATGTCAGAGGGATTATATCCTATGAGGACAGTTGATGAGAAGGAAGAGAGGAAGGCTACAGAAAGGGTGCCTGATGCAGAAGTGAGAAGGTATGGGGCTAATGATTACGAGGATGAGGTCTTGGATGACATGATTTACAAGAGACCACCTCCGTATAGACCAGAACCAGAAGAGAGCACGCCAGTTGCTACTCCAATAAGAGATACTTTCCGAATTATTAAAACTGAGGTTGTGACGCCTGATCTGAAAAGTGGTAGCTCTTTCACAGAAAGGGAGAGAGAGCGAGAGAGAGAGAATCGAGTCAGTGACGAGAAAACAAGAGAATTAGCCAGAACCACATCTGAGCTGACTGAGAAAATTAGGGAGCTGACGAAAAATCTTGAAGCTGTTACAGTGCCTGTAAGGATAGGACCGGTTGTGCCTATTTTTGATAAACAAAGAATGGGTGAAAATAGTTTGACAGTTCCTTATGTTGGAAATGGTTTGGTTGGTACTTGCTCTTTGGAGGAATCAGGAATGAGAACAGGAGGAAATAATTTGAGACAGTCGAGACATGACACCTGTAGTGGAGGATTAGATGTGCAGCCTAATTCAGGATTGAATGCTGGTTGTTTAGGAGGATGGATTTTGGAACCACAGAGGATGGTAGAACAAGTGGGTGCAGTGAAAAAGTCTACAGAAATAACAGCTGAAGATTTGAATGATTGGTTGAAAGTTCTTCAAAAGAAGGATAAAGATTCACAGGCAATTGATGTAGCCAGGTTGCGCATAGAATTGGAGGAGCTTATTGCAGGAACAATTCCTACAGATATATTGAAAAACCATCATGATGGAGAGTTATTTATGTGTAAGAGTATCACCTGGGGGGCTAAAAGTACACATGACAGGTTAAAAGCAATAGCGAGTGAACAAGGAGTTGACATGGATAAGGTGAAAGCTTTGCAGAAGCCTTACAGGGTGGATTTCTCTGACAAAGATATTGAAAATCTAAATGGTGCTGGCAGAACAGGACAGATTAAGGAAATGATTGCCTTATTGCGAAAATGGGGTGATATGGAAAAGTGGAAGGATAGATGGTACAAGAAAAGGGAAGATTCAGTGGACAGGACTTACTCAGCTTTTCCCATGAGAGAAAAGGAGAAAACAGTGGATGCTTATCCTATGAGAGAGATTCCTGGAGGGGGATATGTACATGTCCCATGGACTAGACAGGATATTTTGTCATTTACGAATGATTTCCCTCGACTGAGAGAAAAGCCCGTCGAGTGGTATAGGCAGGTAGACAGGTTTGTGAAATTGTCAAAAGTGCTGTGGATTGACCTGAATAGTCTGTTTGATATAATTGTTCCAGCAGACTTGTGGGCTGAGTGTAAAATAGTTGTAGATTGGCCTGCAAAGGAGTATCCAAGAGATCCGAAAACAGGAGCGGCAGATCCAGAGGTGATGAAGAAATATGACCAGGTTATTGTGTTTCTGAAAAATAAAGTACCCCCGAAAGAGACAGACTGGGTTAAGATAGATCGAACACATCAGGAAGCAAAAGAATCAGTTCATGCTTTTTACGAAAGGCTGATACTGGCTTTTAAACAGTTCAGTGGAGATGAACACCTGGGTGATAAGGATTTGAGTCATTTTGTATACAGATTTGTATATGGCCTGAGATCTGAAATCAGTGAAAGAATACGTGAGCATACAGTTGACTGGCAGAGTAAAAAGATTGATGAAATCCTGAGACATGCAAAGTACTTCAGTGATGAGATTGAGGCAAAACAGAGAAAGCTGAAAGAAAAAGCAATGTGGGCACAGGTGAAAGTTGCTGAGAGACAAGAGGCACAGTTGATGGAACAAGCAAATAATTCAGGAAATAGGCCCAGATATGCGGGAAAAGGAAAGGGGAATTTAGAGGAGGCCAAAAAGAAGTTCCCTTGTCACAACTGTGGACAATTGGGGTATTGGAGATCCGAGTGTACCAATCCACCATTAGTGAGTAATGAAAATAAACCCTTAAATCAACAGGTGCAGAACGAGGGGTGTAATCAACAGCAGCAACAGCAGAAGGTTGTCAGATAGCAGAGTCAAGAGCCAAAACCGCCCTTGCCGCAGAATAGAGGGTCCCAAAAGTATAACCAGGACTCAGGATTCTACAATGATGAGCAGGTAAACAAACCGAGATGTTCAAACCCGGTACAGCAGTACTGGTTAAAGAATGAGGGGAGTGAGTCTGAAGGGGACTATTGACGGTGCCGAAGAGAGGAGGAAGAGTGCATACTTGGTGCAACTCTAGAAATAGACCTGGCAGGACCATTTGTAGATGGGAAAATAAATGGGGAGAGTGTTACTTTTTTGGTAGACACAGGAGCGACAAGATCAACTGTCAGGTCAGCAGATATTAGAAATCTTCCTCTCTCGGACGAAGCAATCCAAGTGGTTGGTGTAGCCAATACACAGATTAAGACTCGTCTTACCGAACCAGTAAGGGTAAGAATAGGGAAATTTTCAGATATGCACAGATTTGTAGTCTGTGACACCAGTCCAGTAAACTTGTTCGGTAGGGACCTATTGTGCAAAATGAATTGTACAATTTTCTGTACTCCGGATGGAATAGCTTTTGAGACACCAGATGAGGATGTTTTGTACAGGATGACTCTAGATAATAGAGAGAGTGAGATTGTTGGTACATATGCTGTGTTTAATCCAGATGATTTGCCTCAGGAGTTGAGACACACAGTGAAAACAGCAGTTTGGGATTTTACTGGAGAAGATGTGGGATTGATGAATAATGTAGATCCAGTGAAGATTTCAGTGAAAGAGAGGATTGTTTATCCTAATATTCCTCAGTATAGATTGACACCGGAAATAATTGAGGGAATAACTCCTATAATTGACAAGATGATTCAACAGGGTGTTTTGAGAGAGTTACTGAGTAACCCGTGTAATTCACCGATAATGGGGCTAAAGAAACCTAATGGAAAGTTCAGGATTGTACAGGATTTGAGAAAAGTTAACAAAATTGTGGTGGCATGTTGTCCCATTGTGCCAAATCCTTCAGTGATTTTGTATCAGATTCCTCATGATGCTGAGTGGTACACAGTGATTGATTTGTGTCATACTTTCTTTTCAATTCCATTGCATCATGACAGCCAGCCGATTTTTGCATTTCGGTTTGGCCAGCGTATTTTAGCATGGTGTCGTATCCCACAGGGGTATACAGAGAGTCCTTCGATATTTAATCAGTTATTGAAGAAATCATTGGAGAGTTTGATCATGCCTGAAAGCTCAGTACTAGTGCAGTATATCGATGATTTACTTGTGGCATCGAAGACACGTGAAGCTTGTGAAGTAGATACCATAGCTTTACTGAATCATCTGGCAGATGGAGGGTTAAAGGTATCTCCAGCCAAATTGCAATTTTGCAAGAAAGAGGTGCATTATCTTGGACACAATATTGAAAAGGGTCTGAGAAAGGTGACCGATGACAGGATTAAAATTATCAGAGGAATGAGAGCCCCGATGACCCAGAGAGAGGTGAGGATGTTTCTGGGGATGGTGGGTTATTGTCGTCAGTGGATAAGTAATTTCTCCCTGAAAGCAAAGCCACTGATTAAATTGACCAAAAGTGAGGTGAGAGACCCATTGGAATTGGATGGAGAACAAATGGCAGCATTTGAAGAGTTGAAGAGCAGAATGTGTGAAGCCCCTGCTTTGGGAATGCCAGACTATGAGAAAGAGTTTGAGTTGTATTGCAGTGAGAGAAATGGATGTGCACTTTCAGTGTTAATTCAGAAACATGGACAACTGAGAAGGCCGATTGCGTACTTCTCATCGACACTTGACCCCGTAGCTGTGGGTTTGCCAGGTTGCCTGAAAGCAGTAGCTGCTACATGCAGAAGCCTAGAACAGAGTGAGGGCATAATAATGGGATATCCTGTAAGGGTATTTGTACCTCATGATGTGGCAATTCTTTTGACGAGAAGCAGAACTCAGTACATGTCACATAGTCGGCTGACTAAATATGATAAAATCATTCTGGGAGCATCAAATGTGACTCTTGAGAGATGTGTGAATGTGAATCCAGCAACGTTGTTACCAGATGCTGACAATGTGAATGTGGGAGATGATGTTGATCATGATTGTTTGGATGTGCTTGACTACTGCACAAAACCAAGACCAGACATAAGAGATTTGCCATTGCCTGAGAGTGATCATGTGCTGTTTGTGGATGGATCATGTCTGAGGACTGATGATGGTGTGCTAAGTGCAGCATATGCAGTGTGCAAGGTTTCAGAAGTTATGGAAGCTTCGCCTTTGAAAGGAGTAAGATCTGCTCAAGTGGCTGAATTGGTGGCATTGACAAAAGCTTGCAAAATTGGGAAGAATCTGAGAGTGACTGTGATGACTGATAGACAGTACGGATTTGGAGTCGTTCATGACTTTGGCCAGCTTTGGCTACAGAGAGGTTTCTTGACATCGAGTGGGACTCCAATAAAGAATGCTGAAGTGATTGGAAAGTTGCTTGAGGCGATACAGCTGCCTAAAGAGTTAGCAGTTGTGAAGTGTGCTGCTCATGGACAAGGAGATGATTTTGTTACTCTTGGTAATCGTTTTGCCAATGACATAGCACAGTATTGTGCAAAGAACAATCATTCGATTAATAGGGCACGAGAAAGTGAAATGTCTTTTTGTTCTGTGATGTTTACTAATGTCCTAGAAATGTGGGATGAAGTGAAACAGTTGCAGGATGAAGCAGGAGATGAGGAAATGAGAGATTGGATTAAGGCAGGTTGTGCCCCAAGAGAGACAGATCATGTTTGGATCTATAGAGATGGTAGACCAGTCATGCCCAATTCCATGCTGTCGACAATGGCAAGAATGTATCATGGCCAGGGACATCTGGGGAGGGACACAATGATTAGGTCCTTCAAGCAAACCTGGTACAATGCAAAGTTCAGGTTAATTGCAGAGAGCATCTGTCAGAGATGTTTGATTTGTCAGCAGTTCAATACTGGGAAAAGGACAGTGGTGAGCCTAGGAACAATAGGCAGAGAAGGAGGTCCTTTTACCAGAATGCAAATTGATTTCATTGAAATGCCCCAAGTGAACAGATTGAGGTATGTTCTAGTGGTAGTCTGTTTGTTCTCGAGATGGGTAGAGGCCTATCCGACTAGGAGAAATGATGGAATAACAGTGGCAAAGTTACTGTTAAGAGAGTTGATTCCTAGGTACGGGTTCCCAGTGACAATTGAGTCAGACAGAGGTGGACACTTCTACAATGAGCTCATGGGTTTAATTTGTGAAGCATTGAGCATACAGCAGAAGCTACATTGTGCATACAGACCAGAGGCTTCTGATGTTGTTGAACAGATGAACGGCACAATCAAAAACCGAATTGGTAAGATGTGTTTAGCCACTGGAATGAAATGGCCTGATGTCTTGCCTCTAGTGCTAATGACTATTAGGTCTACTCCAGATAGAACCACAGGGTTGAGTCCACATGAAATATTGATGGGACGTGCGATGAGACATGCTTTCGTGCCTGTCAACAAGTTGATGACAATAACTGATGACATGATTTTGGATTACTGTAAAGGCCTGGCTGACGCAGTTCATTCTGTGTTTCACCAGGTTGGAGAAGACGCCACTACACTTGAAAAGAAGCAAGCCCATGATCTGAGTCCAGGGGACTGGGTGAGGATAAAAGTGCACAGAAGAAGAAATTGCTTGGTTCCAAGGTGGGGAAGGCCAAGACAAGTTATTCTGACTACGACAACTGCTGTAAAGTGTGCTGGTGTAAAGAACTGGGTGCATGCAAGTCATACTCTAAGAGTTCCGAATCCAAAGGATGGGACTGGTAAAGAGTATTTTGAAGAGTCAGATTCCAGTGATGATGCAGAAACTGAACCAGTGAGAAGAAAAAAGAATCCTGAAAGGGGGGAAGGAGAAAAAGAGTCAGGAGATTCTTTTTTCTGTCCGAGAGAGACTTCAAGGGTCTCAGAGGAGAGATCGGATTCTGTAAGAGTGCCTGAAGTTCCAACAACGAGTGGTGAAGAAAGAAGAGAAAAGGGCAATTCCACAGAGACTACACCTGAGTCGGATGAGGAGGTTGAAAATCCACCTGAGATTACTTCTGAAGATGTAGGGTCAGAAAAAGATAGAGAGGGACAGATTGCGGAAGACCCCCGAGGAGGTGTAGGGAACATTCCTGATAAGTTAGGTGAAGGGACAAGTAGACAGCAAGAAGATTGCGTGTCGGAGACCCGAGGAGGGACAGAAGTAGGGAAATCTCAATCGGTGGTGGGAAAGAAGTCTGTGGAGCAAAAGAGAATTGTTGAAGAACAAGAGGCAAATGAAACAGAATCAGATGAAAGTGAGAATGAGAAATCAGAGGGTCGAGTTCTGAGAAAGAGAACTTGGATCGGAGAAAGAAATAATAAAGAAGTGAGACCAAAAAGGGTTGTAAGAGGAGATCTTTGGCCTAATAAGATAAAGAGGCTGAGGTACAGACTGACACGAGCAAGTGCAAGTTCAAGTTCATCGAAAGCTGAACAGGTGAACGAGGTGTACAGTCAGAATCAAGCAAAAGGTGAGAAACAAAAGGTCTCAAAAGAACCAGAGGAGATCAAGAGAATCAGAAAACCTAATCAGAAGTATAGGTCACTGGAATGGACGTACGTGGCGCTGTCTGAAGGTGAAGAGGCAGAAAGTCCAGGAAATCCAGAGGGGACCGTACGAGAAGTGATTGAGGAGGAGAAAACTGTTGGAATCCTGAAAGTTATCTTGACTGACATTGGAGAAGAGTCAGATGCTCAGGATGTTGAAGATCTGATACAGTTTGATGTTGCTGAAGAAGAAGTGAAAAGTGATGAAAATCCAAATTGAGTGAGCTGAAGGAGTCACTTGGAGACTTGGAGAAGAGTGAAAGAAGAAAATCTAAAATTAACAGTTTGAAATAATCTAGTGTTCTAAAAGTTCAGTAGTGAAGTAGTAGAGGCTAAGTCAAAAGACACTGCCAGAGTAATAAGATGGCTAACACAGAAGATAATCAAAGTAGATGTGCCTTCTTGAAAAGATGGTGTAGAATGTGCTGCTGCTGTACAGGATTATTAATGCTATTATGGGGTGTACTAGCTTTACTAGTTACTTTTAGAGTTACAATAGACACTTTTGGAATACATACAGAAAATGTGACCAATGTAGAGAAGAGTTCACAGAAAGTAGTTCCAACTAGAATTAGTAACATTTACATACATAAAGATAGGTCAATTAATGATTTTTCTAGCAATGTTTTTTCAAAGTTGTTGTACGAATACGTAAAGACAATGGAAGTTAGGGATTGCTACGTCTGTATGCAATTACTTGCATCCGTTTCAGAGGGTGTTACTTATCACCATTTACCAGCTACGTATGGAATTTCATGTAGTGTGTTAAGTAGTGTTTTTTATTTGTTAGGGAAAATAGATTATGAGATGTCTAACAAAGATAACATTTTTGGGCAATTGCCTATGAATAAAAAGCTGAATCCAGCTAAAGAAGCTAACATTTTTGGTGAGATTTTTATTGAGAAAGAAGAATTAACATTAGATTACATTTTTAGAAACAATTTAACTTGCAGTTTGAAAGAAGAAGAGAAGGCTTTCCTAAACATGGTAGAGGAAAGAAGAATGAGCATGCATGAGAAGGCAGGGAAATATAAAGTGAGTGAGACAATTTGGGATATTGAGATGGGAAAGGAATTGAGGAATGGGGCTAGTCCAACTTTGGCTTTAGATGCACCACAGAAGGGTAAACTATGCATCACCAGAAAGAAATCCCAATATGATAATTACTTTGTTGGGACTAGTGAGTGTCATGATACATACTTCATTGCAACAGGATGGGGTTTTAAAGGTGGAGAAGATCCAGTTTTCCCAGGAGTGTATTATGTTTGTGGGAACAAGGCTTATTACAAGTTGCCCGACCATTGGTATGGCACGTGTTATGTGGGCCTGGTCTTTCCAAAGATTTTTCATATAGATAGAATAGAAGATGTAGAACACATTAATTTACTAACACGTTTTAAGAGAGAATCTTGGTCAGAAATTGTGGGTGATATTTTTGGAGCTTTAATTCCAGCAGTGGGAATTTCTTTAAATGCATATGGAATTCGGAAACTGTCAACAGTGGTGGATCGCTTATCGACAAGTACCGCTGGAGGGTTTCTTTTGGTAAATACGGAGATGATTGCCGTACGTGCCATGTCTATGCAAAATCGACTTGCCCTTGATATTCTATTGGCTAAGCAGGGTGGAGTCTGTGGAATGCTGAAAGTTCAACATTGTTGCACTTACATTCCTGACGAGAGTAAAGATCTAAAGGTCTATATAAAAATATTACTGATTTGCATGAAGAATTAGTACCACTGGAAGCTGAAAGTATCTGGACTAAAATAGCTAATAAGATAGTTGCTGTTAAGAGTTTTATTGCTAAGATAGGTAGTACCATTATTGGTAAAATATTATTTCCATTGACATGCGTAATTGTTGCTTTATTGATATTAAGATTGGGGTGTTTGTGTTGTAAAAACAGGGGAGGGAAAAAGAGAATAATTAGAGGGAATGCTGAAAAGAAACAAAAAAGGTCAAGGAGAGACCCACAAGAAACAGAATTAGAAGAATTAAGGGAGAGTGTTTATTTGGAGTCAAAGAGGGATGATGTGAGGGAGACTGGTGTTTAATGTTGTGTTATAAAAGACATTTTCAATTTCTCCTAAAAATTGGGACGAAATTTTTTTTTTTGGGTTGGTTTTTGTGGTGATAATATATCACCAAAGGGGGGATTGCTGGAGCAGAGTTTTCTGTTGAAAATTTATCGAGTTTTAAGCTCCAGTTTTGTCTATATGTTATGATTAAAATTACTAATTTGAAATCATTAATTAATAGTTTGTTTTGTTAAAAGTCCAAATTAATCAACATTACTAATGAGAGAAAACTACACGTGGGAATGCATATATGTTGCTTAATAATGTGCACAATTTAATTAAATAAGTATCGCAAAAGTGTTATTTGTTTTGAGTCTGCGCTTTAAAATAACGTGTGCTAATGCTTTATTGCGTTGCAGAAGGCTAGATAATTACATACACATAAGGGTATTAGTGGTAATTAACACTGTATAATCATTATGATGTGGTAACGTTGTTTTGTGTTTCTTTTCATTAAGATGGTCCGTTTTGGCCTAAACAAAGATGGCTGCTATTTACAGCCTGCGCTCGAGTGATTGAATTTTGACGAGAGGCCTTGCTGAACATGGTTGAAAGTCACCTGACCACAGCCTCTGCCTGAATTAAAAGTTTCCGTGAGGACAGCAGCTCTGGGCATGTTTCCAATTGTCCTTGAAGAAGGATTAAGCCACAATGAACAATGATAGATCTGCGGTGGCTCTGCTATGGTACCGAGGAAGAGCAATCATGAAAGTAACACTTGCAAACTCGAGTTTCCTTCTTCCGTGTTTTTATTTTTGTGATTTTTTCTGAGCGGAGGTTTTCTAAATGTAACCAAGTGACATCCTTTCCTGCTCGCTCTGCTCAGCGGCTCAACGGATATTCAACGTTTGTTTGTAACTTTTATTTTGTCATTTTTGTTATAAATATGCTAGACTAGAGAGGGTCCGTGTTCATTGCGTTCATTGCATTCATCGTGTTCTTTGCAGTCATTGCGTTTTGGACTTCTTCCTGAACTTATGCTGAGGACGGCAGCTCGAGAGACTTTACCGAGAGAGCTGTCCTGACCCATTTAGCTAGGATAGGTAACTATGAGAATAATGATTTTGCTATTGATTGACTCATTTTTAACTAATTTAGATAAATAAGCATTTGTTTGAATTCCAGTGTCGGGTGGTTATTTCCTTGTCATTTATTGAGTTTTCAAATGTATTTCCTATGTTTAAAATCATGACTCAGGACAATGTCTTTTTGGTCGCATTGACCTCGTTCAGATGCAGATTGGTTTAGGTTTTCTCGCCTATATTCAGTGTGGATAGAGTAATAGTGTGAATTTTAGTATGATGGGCCCTAGCGTGTGATGAGTGTATGTGCATGTGACTGTGGATTTACTCTGTCCGTGGAAGTAGGGGAATTTTATATGCGCCGATCTGCAGCACTCACACACACACAGCTTGGTTCCACACAACTGGGTGGTGGTGGTGGTGTGGCTTTTGATGTAGGAGTTCACACTGATGCTGCTGGTTGAGTGTATGATGGAAGACTGGTCGTTTTGCTGCATCTGATGTTCTGTGAAGTGAATGAAGCTTGCACTGCTCCTGCCCATGCTGTAGTGCTGGGCGAAGGAGTAAGCTTGCACTGATGGTACTGTCTATACTGCTGCACTGATGTCTCTGCTGCATTCCTGTGCCTGGCGTGTGCATGGAAGCCTGAACCATGATTGCTCCACAGCACTGGGAGTTAGGATGGGGTGTGCATACGTGTGGGTTGGCTTACACCACTTGCCTGCTCTAGCTTTGCGTCATAAGGGCATGGTTTGTGCTCTAAAGCTCCCCTGTACATACCTCCCTGCACAAACAATACCAGGGAAGAGGTGCTAGCATGTCCCAGATGCTGGTCCATGGGCATCACCCTGAAGGATGCAGGCAATTGTCAGCCCAGCCTCTGCAGCCATGGGGCTTGGGTGGAGATCAGTCTCTGTAATAAGGGTTTACTGAGTGTGAGCTTGATCAAATTGAAAGAAAAAAAGGGGGGAGGGGGAGAGAAGAAACCTGGCAAAACCAGAAAACCACGGAAGCACGGAACAACCACAGGAACGCCCTGAAGAAATACCACCAGCGCATAAGAGACACCAAACGGACCTTCATAAAAGACAAAGTCCAGGCCAATGCCAAGGAACTGTTCAACATCATACAGCAGTTCACCAAACCCCCCCAGCGAAGCCAAAGACATCACACCTTCCCAGGAACTCTGCGACAAACTTAGCTCCTACTTCCATCTGAAGATCCAGCCACTCTACCACAACATCAGCGAACAGACGCCGGACATCCCCCCCCTCCCCTTCTCCGCCACCACAGACAAGCCAATCATCACGACCTGGAATCCCACCACCATTTAACACATCACAGCGACCATTAAGAAAACCCACTCAGGGGCCCCAATGGACCCCTGCCCTCCGCACATATTCTACAGGGCCGCTGCTGCCATCGCACCCGAACTAGGACGGACCATCAACGCCTCCTTCAGATCTGGCATTTTCCCAGATGACTAGAAGCGGGCGGAGGTTAAACCCCCTCTCAAGAAGCCAACAGCCGACCCAACTGACCTGAAAACTACCGGCCCATCTCTCGCCTCCCCTTCGCGGCCAAAGTCACAGAGAGACTCGTAAACGCCCAGCTGACCACCTTCATTGAAGAGAACTCCATCCTTGACGCCTCACAATCCGGATTCCACAGCAACCACAGCACCGAGGCCGCCACGGACGATATCCGCATACTACTCCACCAGGGACACACCGCGGCTCTCATCCTCCTAGACCTCTCCGCAGCCTTCGAAACCGTTGTATGCTCGCAGCCAGACTTCACGATGCAGGGATACAAGGAGCCGCCCTCGACTGGATCCAGTCCTTCCTCTCCGGCAGAACCCAGAGGATCAGACTCCCTCCCTTCCTCCCCGAACCCACTGACATCAACTGCGGAGTACCCCATGGATCATCACTCAGCCCGACACTCTTCAACATCTACATGGCTCCCCTCGCCGCCATTGTCAGATAGCATGGGCTCAACATAGTATCCTACCCCGACGACACCCAGCTCATCCTCTCGCTCACGAAGAACCCCGAAGACACCAGACTCTGCTTCCACCAAGGAATGAAGGACGTCACAGCTTGGATGAAAGACAGATGCCTGAAGCTCAACTCAGAGAAAACCGAGGTCCTCATCCTTGGCCCCTGCACCTCCGCCTGGGACAACACCTGGTGGCCCTCCGCCCTCGGGAAGCCACTCACACCTACAGACCATGCACAAAACCTCAGCATCATCCTCAAATTCTCCCTCTCCTTGAACCGCCAGATCAAGGCCGTCACCTCCACCAGCTTCAACTGCCTGCGCATCCTCCGCAAGACCTTCAAATGGATTCCTCCCCCCCCCCCCCCCCCCCGACTGCAGAAGGACCATCACCCACGTGCTCATAACCAGCAGACTGGACTATGGCAACGCTTTATACGCCAGAATCAACAGAACTTTTCTACACAAACTCCAAACCATCCAGAACGCCACAGCCAGACTCATCCTCAGAACACCGCGCCACGAACTCATGACCCAGCACCTACGAGACCTCCACTGAATCCCCGTTGAGAAGAGGGTCACCTACAAGGTCCTCACCCACAGCTAGAAATCCCTCAACAACATCAGACCCAAATACTTCAACGAGAGAGTCTCCTTCCACGTACCCAAGAGGAACCTCCGCTCTGCCAACCTCGCCCTGGCAGACGTCCCTCGCATCTGCAGATACAGAGCAGGCAGTAGAGCTTTCGCCTACATCGCAGCCAAGACCTGGAACGAGATCCCTGTGAACATCAGACGCACCCCAACCCTGCATACGTTCAGGAAGGACCTCAAGGCCTGTCTCTTCGACTGATCCGGAGCTGCCAGGCCCCCTCACACCTTGAGACCATCACGGGTGAGTGTTACAGCAAGCTATCCTGGCTGAAGAGGGGTGAAACCCCGAAACCGGTTCTAGGATGCTTGTTTCCAGTCCAGGGAGGACCTGGCTTGCCAGTTCGAACTGGACTGTACCCATGAGGCACTGGGTCAAGACTGATTTGCATATGGTTGGGTTCAAACTGGAACGGCATGGTGAGCAAAAAAACGATGGATTTGGGCCCAGATCTCTGTACTGGGGTGAATGGATGACATTGTTCTGCATTCTGTCCATCAACTGTTGTTTTTGCATTTATCACGGGTGAGTAGCGCGCTTTATAAACCCCCTGATTGATTGATCCACACCCTTAATCCTGCCCTGCTATATTTTGAAAAGTCTTTCCGCAGAAGGGGCAGCTATGACAACCATAGGGGATGGAGGTTGGCACAGCGAGTATTAAACTGATCAGAGAAAAAAAAAAGACGGGCATGGGGTGGGAAAGAATGGTCACACAGGTCCAAAATGCACGAGGACACCATTTTGGACCTGGGCATCCCCTTCAATGAGGCGACTATTGGTGTACCCCCATTCTCCCTGAAGCCCAGGTGACACATACAAGTTGCGTTGTAAGGTTGTCCACCAAAGCACTGCTGCAGGTCGCATGTCGAGCTTTTAGAAATAAAACAGCATTACCAAAAGCACTCAGAGGCCCTTCAGTCTGTGGTGTGGGCTATATATTATAGTTTTGGGTACTGGTATTGAAAACACAGCGTAATTCATGCTCCACCAAAAGGAAATCCATAAATGAGTCTTTTACTCATCCAGTGCACCAAAACGAGTTTGCAGGTAATGTGAATTGTTGTCCATGACGTCACGTGTGGTTCTGGTGACACTCACAAACCAATAAACCTTCGGTCTCAGAGTTTATTATGTGTGAGCAGAATGCATCAAAGATAAAATGGAGAAATGATACATAAATGTATTGAATATGAACGCATTATGGTCCTATCGTGGGCCACCGAGACGGTCTGACGGGTTCCCAAACGTTTGACTCCTGAGGACCCCCATTGAGTCACCACTGGAAGCCGGGGACCCCCAAGCAATTTTTAGGATTTAAATTTCAAATATTAAAACATTAATTCGAAAAACATTAACACACGTGTGCACACAAAACAAATACTCGAATTACTAATGATTTTAGGTGCATATTTACAAGCCCCTATCACCATGGGAACATCACTTTTTTGAGATGTTCCCGTGGCGATAGGGGCTTTGCCTTATTTACAAGGTAGCATTAAGCCACTTAACGTGGCTTACCGCTGCCTTGTAAATAAGACCCCCTTTCACCCAATGCTTAGCGTGAAAGGGGTGGGCAGTGGGTGTTGCGGTGGGCGTTTCCCCTGCAACACCCATTGATTTTGACGCGGCCCCCTATTTACAAGGGCAGCGTAAATGGGAGGCAGCGCCAAAATTAAGACCAGGGAAAACCTGGTCTTAACTTGGCAAAACAAGGAGAAATACTTCATTTCTCCTCGTTTTTGCAAAACGCCTTGGATTGTTTATGTTCAGCAAGGTGACCCTTCCTGCACATCAACAATCTTTAAAAAAAAATGTTTTAATTTTGTAACTTCCATATGTGCTGCATTAAGCAGCACACATAGAAGTGTCAAAACGACATTTCAAGATTTTTTATGTGCAGGAAGGGGGACCTTCCTGTACATAAACAATCTTCCCCTGTTAAGTGTAGCGCCAGCGCAGGAGAAACGCAGGGCTGCACCATATTCTTGTAAATATGGTGCAGCCCTGCGTTTCTGAAGTGGCGGAGTGTGTTGTTAAGCCAAGGAGGCTAACAACACTCTCCGCCACTTCTGTTGTATTTTATATTGAAAGAATTTGCAAGAAAACGAATAAAGTTAATGGGAAGGTTGGTGCTGCATCTCCGTGACTAACTTTTCAATGGTTGATTTTATTTCGCAGTACGAGGCTCCTGCCCCTGCCAGGGCCAGACTGGAAATCCAAAGCAGCCCTGGCAAATGATTTCAGACCAGTCCCCACACAGTGCACACCAAGTGCAGTGAGTGAGCCTGACCACTACAAAGGGGGCTTTGGGAGGCTCTCCCCCCAAAACATTTAGGAAACAATGGTGCAGTCTACAACACATTTATCATTATATTGAATTGTATTAAATTTTAAAGAATAGTAAATGAAGACCTGACTATGCACCAGAATACGGCTATCTTTCTCGGGGGTCTTCAATGATTCCCCCCCTATCACCCTCCAACAGTGCTTCTCATCTCCCCATAGCCCATCTGTCACGTGTATTTCATTTTTTATAGCATCTCTAATACCATTGTATGATGTCAGAACACTTTACATCACACACATATAGAGACAGTGAATCATACGTGTAAATCAGTGTATAGAAAATGTTACATAAGGCAAAGGGGACTACAAGGTGTAGAATTCACATGTCATTCATACTGGTAGGCATTTTTCAAGAGTGCTTGATCTGGAGAAGCACAAACTCAGGATTCAGAACATAACACAGTGGTTAGCATTGACTTTAACAATAAAAATGTATTTCGACCCAAATAAACCTTTTTAGCAGCATCAGGATAATGAAAGACTGGGAAAAAACATAAGTCACTAACTTGTACCTTGCAGTTTGCAAGCAGCTGTTTGATGACAGTTTATAGGTCACTGTGCTAGATTACGATTGTCACTTATGAACTGCACAGTAACAAAAGAATCTCTGACAAAAGCAGTAACCCACTGACCTATGCATATAAAATACTGTTTTTTAAAATGCATGGTACACGTTCTTTGCAGTAGGCATATTAACCCTCTGTGCTACATTAGATAGGTCAAAGCTGCCACTGGACAAAACTCATCTCTCTCCAGCAGGGACACTAATCACTGGTGTTATCTTGACACTTTTATTGTTCTTTGAAAACTGCTAATTAAACAAGATACTTTGCATTGTTTCAGAACTGCTGCCTGCGGACCCCCTAGGAATGTGTCAGGGACCCCTGGGGGTCCACGGACCACAGTTTGGGAAACACTGTGACGCGCCTCTTGCAGAAAAGCAGGACAAGAGGCCACATTCACACATTTTGCTTTTCGACTTTGTTTTTAAAGACCAGTGCCACTGAAAAGTGATGCCTTTAACACACCACGCGGAGCAGTAATTTGAGAAGTCGCGGGAGACCCCAGGGCAGGCTTGAGACCTACTACACATACAGGACCTGTTGGACATGCTGGAATTCAGGCTCATCCTCAAAGACCATGTGTGTCCTAACTGGGCTCCAGGGAGCAGAAACCAGAGCCCCTCCCGGGATGCTGGGCAGACGGAGCCTTCACATCACTTCAAATCTAATGTCAGTCAAGGTTCTCCCGCCCACTACAGCATCCCGCGAGTTAAAGACTTCCTGCCCTCGCACTCAAAAACAAGCTTTTGCAATGCAATAGGTCTCGCATTTACGCGAGTTTAAGCTACTGGAACTGTAAATGACAACGCCTTTTATTTATGTTTTAAAAACCAAAACATAAACAACATTGTCATTTACAATGCCAATAACTTAAACTTGCATAAATGTGAGACCTATTGCATTGGAAATTATACGCATCACGGACAACAGGGGAGAAAGAGAGGGCAGGGTGTGGGAGGGGGTATAAGGCATGGACAACGGGAGGGAGGACGGGGGGGATATACAGACAACGAGAGGGAGGGCGGGAGGGTAATGAAGGCACGGACAAAGGGAGGGGGGGTGTAAAGAAGGCATCAAAGCACGTCGTGCCTGCAGTAAGAGAAACTCGAAAAACAAATAGTGCTTAAAGACTAAATAACAGGTACTGTGCAACAACCAAAGTAAAAGGGCCAGTCACCATGGGAGGTGACAAATGAAGACCAGGTGGTACTAAGGAGGGACTAACAAGCCTATTTACGAATCAGAAGCCAGGTTTAGGAAAGACAATGACACAAGCCAATGGCAAATATGAGCGGAGAGTGGGCGGGAATTCTATTCTCTACAACAAGTCTCGCAGAGCAGCGCATGTGGGCTGATTCTATGCTCAAACTAAACAGGGGGGGTCCCAAAACATGTTTTCCCCATGTTATGTCTATGGGGATTTTTCATTTTTTGAACACAAGTACAGCCCGAACCGTTGAACGCAATTACACCAAATTTGGCAAAAAGCTAGATGTTGGTCCAGAAAGCATGCTTTTTGTGATTTGGTGTACATCCGTTCAGTAGTTTCAGAGATATTTAAGTTTAAAAAATATAGATATCTAGGGATGCGATTCCTTGCAGGGGACTCGTGGATCGTACTGAAATTTGTTTGGCTGTCAACACTTCAAACAGGAAGTGTTAGCAGCCATCTTGGGACTCAGCTTCAAGCAAGGCCTTAAAGCATTTTTTTGTATTTAATTTTACTGCAAATTCACAGGTAGACCCACGGAAAAATAGAAAAAATATATATATATGATGCGCAGGAGACCGCATGTCTTTTTCACGAAGATCCCGGGTGGGCTAAATCCCGGGGGCATTGTTTTTTATTTAAGAGGGGGTGCCCAACCGCCTCCCCCACTGCAACCCCAGGGACCACCACCTCCCTCGGGCTTAATTTTAAACAAACGCAGGGGCTCCCTGTTCAGCAACCCCCGTGCCCTGCAGACCGCTACCTCCCCAGGGCAAAATGTGAAGTTAATGCAGGGCGATTCACCCCCCACAGCCTCGGAGATGGCCACCGCCGCAGGGCTAAAATCAAATTAGTGTGGGGGACCCTTGGGGCACACCCTCCCCCCAGCCCCAGGGATTGCTCCCTCCCCAGGGCAACTCTTTACAATTAAAGACAGGGCCCGTGCGGCCCCCCCACACCCCTGAGTACCACCACCTCCCGGGGCTCTGCAGTGCAAATGGGGGGGGGGGGCTGCACGGCCGCCTCCTGAAGCCATAGATGGCTTTGGTGACCCCCACCCTGCTCCTGCTGTGTCCTGGGGTGCCCACCCTCGGGACATAGCTGTTCGATATGGCTCGGCTGAACCTTTACCACTCTCACTAAGCCATAGCAAACTCTTGCTCCGCTTTGAGCAAGCAAGAGCATTTTGCTCTCGCTTGATCAAAGTGGAGCACAATTTGTTTGACAGAGAGGGAGCTGCATGTTAACAGAACAACTCCCTCTGTCAAAGCAGTGCCGGCACCCGCAGGAGGTGGGGAGCCGGAAGGGAACACGGCAACCTGAGGCTCCCCCCACAGTCATCATTGTCAAGTGAGTGCCCTCGCAGCACCCCCTCCCCTGATAAAGAAAAAAAAAAAGGAAAAAAAACCTTTAAAGAACACTACACCATGATGTTGAGTCCACTTTTCCTTAGAAAATAGATTCTTCTCTAATAACACACTGACTGCTTCTTTGCCTTTGACCCTGAAAAACACCCTGCAGTCTTTCCATTCACTTTTTGTTATAAATGTAGCAGAAACATCCACATCCGTACATACAGGAGGAGGGTGAATAGAACCAGGAGAAGGGCCAGGCACCCCAGAATGACCATGAAAACCAAGAGCACCAGGAAGAGGAATACCAGTGACCAGATGGACAAGAGATCTCGAAGGACCAGAGATGAGAGGAGGAGCCAAGGAAACCAGAGTAGGAGAATGATCTAGAGGATAATCAGGAGGAGATTAATGCATAGTTTACACCAATGTCTTTTTATTCCTTTGCAAAATTTGGGGAGCTCTTTAGAGCATCTCAGCAAAGCTGGTGGTGAGCTTCCGAGGGCTGAAGCTGCACCACAGAAGGACTTTGGGGAAGCTTTGTTTTATTCAAGATAAGGTTTATCAATATTCCTGAAGTTGTAGATGCCACCAGAGGCTCTTAAGTATGTGACTGGCCTTTATGTGATAGATGCCAACTTAAGTGTTATTGTGGTTTTTCTGGGAATCCAGTGAAAGCCTTTTAGTAAACGCAAAGGTTTGGGGTCAATACGTGGTCAAACATTCTAGGACCATGTATCATCCTAGCCGCTGAGAGTAAAACAGCTTTCAAAGGAGTTCGCAATGAGCTTGGGAGGCCCATTATGATGAAGTTACCAGAGTCCAGATGTGCTAGAACAATATTCTGAAGAGAGTAGCCCTGAGGATGCAACAAGAAGACTTATTTTTCAGCCTTGTGTGTGACTTGAGAGTTCATAGACAGCGTCAACCCACAATCTTAACTTCATCAACCAGAGTGATTTAGAAACCATCAATATTGAGCTCAGATAGCAAGTTTATTTTAATTTTAGATTTATGGCGACGTCTGTTGAGAATGCTTTTGTGTTTTTTCAGAATTCAACTTACAGAAGTTCATTGGCATCCAAATGTGCAACTTGGTAGACAATTTCTGATAGTACAGATGTCCTGGAATATTTGTAGGTACCATTGAATACCATATTTGAAATGAAGAATCACAACCCCTGCCTCCTGCATCAAGATTCGTAGCAGTTCCATTTCACACGTTTAACAGCACAGTCGAAACACGTGACAGAGATGGGTTCCGAGGGATTGTAGCCCATCCTGAACAGGTGGTTACGGTTAGTTGTCAGGGACGAAGAGAACCATCCAATGACCTCCCCACTGTAGCCCATGCAGGATTCAAGGACTATGTTGAGCTGCTTCTGATCAATCATATTGAACGCCACTGATAAATCGAAAAAGGCAAGAAGAAAGACACCACCATTTTCCTGCATGCACTGAACATCATTTGGGATTTTAAGTGGCGAGTTTTCAGTGCTTTACCCTTTACGGCAGCCAGTTTGGTATGGGGCCAGTATTTTCTCCAATTCAATGCGTGTGGCAAAGTGGTCAACAGTTCACTCCTCTGTCACTTTGTCCAGCCAAGGTAGATAAATCACAACAGGATCTTCGGACTAAGGTAGATGAACCACGATAGGATCTTTGGACTAAGGTAGATGAAGCACAATAGGATCTTCGGACTAAGGTAGATGAACCACGATAGGATCTTTGGACTAAGGTAGATGAACCACGATAGGATCTTTGGACTAAGGTAGATGAAGCACAATAGGATCTTTGGACTAAGGTAGATGAAGCACGATAGGATCTTTGGACTAAGGTAGATGAAGCACGATAGGATCCTCAGGCTAAGGTAGATGAAGCACGATAGGATCTTCAGGCTAAGGTAGATGAAGCACGATAGGATCTTTGGACTAAGGTAGATGAATTTTATGGCAAGGCACGGAGGCCAATATTATGCAGCTCTCTTTAATTGCCAACTCACAGCAGCAACTACAAAACAATGCAAATAACTTAGAATAGTAAACTTAACATTCTAAAGTCTATTTCATCCTGTGTGTGGCAGCCATCTTCCTTCTTTGTTGCTGCTGACAGCCAAGATAAGTTCACTGATTTTTTTCTGCTTGCCTTTTGATGTATTGAGCACTGCTGTGGCTCTATAAGCGTATGTTTGATTATAGGATATGTGGCACGCTTGTCTATGGTATGTGGCATGCTTGTTTGTACATATTTGTTGGGATTTATGAACCTTGTCGGAGCGCCTGTATGCCTGCTTTAAAAATAAAAAAAAATTGTTTGCGGGCCCATTGGGGACTCAGTGGGGATCTTCACCACCTTGAAGAGTCCTTAGATTCACAATATTTATTTGCAGGGCTCGGTCTAGTTTGACTGATGCCCTAGACTCAGGGAAGCGTGAGGGCACGACCATTGCACTTGATCCCCCCTCCAGCTGATCCTTTGAGGCACGTCGCGTAGACTCGATTTGGCTCCCCAAGCCTCTCAATTCCCGAGGACAGTTTCAATTTCAGGCGTGTGGTCTTCTTTGACCGAAGTGCTCGAGATGGGGAGGAGGCGCGAGGGCACGGTAGTTGCCCTCACGCCCTGCCCTACAAGGCATTCTAAAAAAAGGCATTGCGAGTGGATAAATTGCCCTCACACTCGACTAAGAAGACTTTTTCACTGCGCAATACTTAAATCTAACAAGGGCGAGCAGGAGATACTCGCGCTTGGATTTTTACTAGAACAAACACATGAGGAATTGAAATATTTTGTCAAAAAAGTTGAGGCACTTACTTTGTCCATTTGGCTTCTAATAAAATAGTTTTTTGACACAATCGTGATACTTTTAACATTCACTCCTTCACTATTCACTACACACGAATAACCAGCTCCGCAGTAATTTTGGTGTTGTAGCACACCGGGGTGGCACTCGGCCTCTCCTGACGGGCCCAATGATGAAGCATGTCACCAACCAGGTTGGTGAGTGAGGGCTTTATAAAGAACCAATTTGGATTCTTCTGTCGTGCTCTACATTCATTGTTTGCAAGGCACACTCTTTTGTTGTTATGATTAGATTGCACTTACTTATTGACTACCGATACCTTAGAACATAGTATTGAAGGCTGCTTCTAATGTCACATGACGCGGCGGCCATTTTAGCTTGGTTTAACATAGCGCATTTACATAATAAACAGGTAGCCATCTTTTGGGCTTTGAAAGAGCCTGTTACCATTTTTTTCCTCAGTCAGGTTGCCAGGGTCAAGAGTTTAACAGCTGTTCGGTCGGTACTTCAAGTTAACATTTTAGTGTTGGAATTTTAAGACAGATAGTGGAGTATTAGTGTAGCAGAATTTTGAGGGTGACTAATTCTAGTTTTGGTGATTTGCTCTTCATCATTCCTAGAGACTATAAAAGAGAATAGGACTAATGAAGCTAGTATGGAGAATAAAGTACAGGAGTGTGTGTATAAGACAGTTTCTGCCCTGGCGTCTCAGTTGGGTAAGAAACTGGACGACTGTATGGACAAGTTGGATGGGAGATTTGGTGAGAGACAAAATGAGGAGCATTTCTGGTCAGTTGAGGAGGTGATTGGTAAGTGCTAAAAAGGTTACCCAAAAGAGGAAACATCTGGGGAAAGAGAAGATCACTAAAGGAAATGGGGCCTTTAATCAGAAAGGCTTTGGGAAAGCAACTCATAAGGAGTTGAATGAGAAGGCTATAAAGGCAGCAAAAAGGGAGCACCGGGCTATTGCCTGCGATGAATCCTTTAGCAGGGGGGATATCATAAATTCATGTTCCTCAAACTTTGACTCCTCGGAGGAAGAGATTAGGAAGAAGAAGGTTAGAAAGGAGAGGAGTGAGAAAACAGGCTTTAGATCAAGTCATAGATCCCCTGGGTGACCTTATGTTTGAGCCCAGTAATATCCAACATCCTCTCTCTCCTCAATGGGCTCCATCAAAGCATGTGGCTCAATACGTTGAATATTGGATTAGGAGAGAAATGCCTAACGAGGTTAGGACAAGACTCCGATCGGAGTGTCCAAGACCCTCATTTTCGAATAAGGTGGCCTATACACCCGAATTAGATGCAAAGATGCTAACCTTCCTAAATAAATGTGGTAGAGACCCGAGAAGGGGACTTGATAAGGGACTGAAGGGGTGATTAGAACAAGGGTTCTCCCTAAGTAAATTTGGGCCCTAGAGGAGGGAGAGATCAAATTTTTTTTATATGAAATGGAAAACCTCTAAACTGGCCCTTATATTTAAATAGCTGATCTGATTACACTAACAGTCCGTTTATAATTTTTAAGACCAAAAGATTTTTTTTTTTTATTTCTTTTTTTCTATGCCATTTGTGAATTGCACATTATTTAAAACAAACTAAATAATTTTTTCTTTTTTTCACTTATAATTTTGGTGCAGACACATTATATAATTCATATAGACACAATGACATCCTAGACATCAAGGACATAAGAAATCATTTACTAACCATTCATACTTGCATTCATTCAAAAAGAGTAAAAGACATATATATACAATGGAAAAACTGGGGGAAGGAAGGCGAAAGACCCTTGGATTGGTCAGATTTTTTCAGATTGACACGATGGAAACTATCTGTCTTCAGTATCACTGTGTTGAAAAAATCGCGGTCAACGCGCGTTTCAGTGGGAGACCACCTTCATCAGGACCAACTGCAAATTGTTAAAAACTGAAATATGTACAAGGAATGTCTGGATGTCTATAAGTCAGAGAGCAAAAAGCACAATATGCGGTGTCAGTTTCTGAAGCAGCTGGAGTAGAAAGATAAGTTCACAAATTGAGATTGATTTTATATATCGTTCTTAGTTGCAAAATGCTTTGCAAGACGTGTAGATATTCAAGGGGCCAAGATCAAAATAGATTTTCTGTATTCCTAAACTGATTTCTATTTATTTATAGTAGGTGAAGTTTATCCCATCCAGGTTTGTCTGTTTACTTGGAATCCTTGCCAGAAATCAACCAGAAAGACAGAAATTATAAACGGACTGTTAGTGTATTTATGAAAATAATGGTACAATATAAAATGATATTTGGCATGTTATTTTGGTAATGCAGAATCTAATCAGATCAGCTATTTAAATATAAGGGCCAGCTTAGTGGTTTTCCATTTCAAGGGACTGATGGGGTGTCAGGACCGCCTTCTTGATGTGTTTGGGCCATTGACAAACATTTTCGACCTCTGTGAGGAGGCTTATCTGCAAGAATCTGTTGTTGATATTCTGGAATTAAGACAGTGGGTGCAAAGGGGGAACGTGAATGCATCCCTGTGTATTGAAAGTAGGAAGAGCCTACTTATGAAGGTAGACCCAAAGTTGGCAGAACTAGCTGGGAGAGAGTCTGGCCTGGAGGCAAATGGTTTCCTGTTTGGAGAGGAATTTGTTAGAGAGATGGCTCAGTATGTGGGAGCCTTGAATTCAATATAAAAAGTCCAGAAGGACATCAGAAAGGTTTTTGGAACAGCCGGGAGAATGCGGGGTCGATTCCCCAGCCGAGGCATTGGAATCTCACGAAGCTACTTCTCTCGTAGGTACAGACCCGGAAATTGTCAAGCAAGAAACAAAACTCCCAGTTTCTACCCTCAAAGGCAGAGGATGATTTAGAGGAGACAGAAGATCAAGAAATCAAGGTATGTTTGGCAAACGACCCTTTGTCTATTCCAGTAAAATTGGGTGTCAGACTAGCTTATTTTTTAGACCGAAGGAAGGCGATTACTTCCGATTCATGGGTGTTGCATACTGTAAGTGGCTATTGAATAGATTTTGTAGAGAGACCAGTCCAGGTAAGGCGTCCACCTTCCTTAAGTAGACCAGGAGGTTCAAGAGTTGGAGTATAAAGGTGCCATAGAGTTAGCATCAGAATCCACCCCAGAGTTTGTAAGCAATTTATTTCTGCTCGAGAAAAAGGACCAGGGCATGAGGCCAATCATAAACCTGAAAGATCTGAACAATTGGGTGGAGTACACCATTTCAAAATGGAGGGTATCCATAGGTTAAGGGACCTTTTAAGGAAAGGAGATTGGTTAACCTGCCTAGACCTAAAGGATGCATACTTGACAGTCCCTGTCTGCCACGACCAGAGGGACCTTTTGAAGTTCCAATGGCCGGGAACCATGCAGAGATTCCAAAGCCTTCCCTTCGGTTTAACATCAGCTCCATGGTGCTTTACAAAGGTAATGAGACTGATAACTGCTTGGTTGTGATCAAGAGGGGTCAGGCAGATCATCTACTTAGACGATATCCAGATTATGTCACAAAGCAAAGAGATAGGTCAGGAACACACCACGTTGGCAGTTCGTGTGATAGAGGACTTGGGTTTTGAGGTAAACAGAAAGAAGTCATGTTTGGAGCCCAATCAGGAGACTGTTTTCTTGGGTTTTCAGATTTAGACATTAGACTGTGTGTCGAAGTTACCAATGGAAAAGGTGAGGAAAAATCGCAGGGAAATCAGGAGGATGTTAGCAAGCGAATGGGTAACTTTGAGACAGTTAGCAAGAGTTCTGGGTCTCCTTTCAGCCACAATTTAGGCAGTCTTCCTGCCTCCCTTACATTATCGGGCTATCCAAAGACTAAAAACTATGTATTTGCACAAAGGGGTAAGATATTCTCAGAAGGTTCAGATGGATTCGGTAACAAGAGAGGAATTAAGGTGGTGGCTGGAGAATCTAGAGGTTTGGAATGGAAAGGCGATTTTCGGGCCGAGCCCGGATGTAGTAATAGAATCGGATGCCAGTCTGCAGGTGTGGGGAGCAAGATGTGGCTCTCTGACAAAACGTGGGAGATGGACAGGTCAGGAGATAGAAATGCACATCGACTATTTGGAGTTGCTGGCAGGTTCGTTTGCAGTTAAGAGTTTTGTCAAGGATCGGGCGAGATGTTGTGTCCTCTTAAGGATGGACAACATTTCGGCGGTAAGATATGTAAACAAGTTAGGGGGCCCTCGGCGAAGGAATTTTGGTATTACTGCCTGAGCAGAAACATTATGATTCTAGCTCAATGCCTACCGGGAATAAACAATACCGTTGCAGATTGGAATTCAAGACAGCTGGTGGATTTCAGCGATTGGAGGTTGAACAGGGAAATGTTCAATTCTATAGACGAGAGATGGGGTCCGCTGGCAGTGGACTTGTTTGCAAACAGGGTGAATGCTCAGATTCACAGGTTCTACAGTTGGAGGCCAGACCCAGCAGCCGAAGCTGTAGATGCTTTTCTGCAAGTCTAGGGCAGATTACGGAATTACGCATTCCCTCCCTTTGCTTCAAGTCAAAGAGTGTTGCTAAAAGTAAAGAGGGAGAAAGGGGAATTCGTGTTAATAGCCCCTTTCTGGAGTTCCCAGGTTTGGTTTCCCGACATTAAGGAAATGCTGATTGCCGATCCGGTTCTTCTTCCGAGTGTCCCAGAGTTGTTGACAAACGTACCAGGGGAGTATCACAAATTGATTCTTCAAGGTCATTTAAGTTTGATGGCTTGGCTGGTTTCAGGAGAGCCTGGCAAGTGTCTGGCTTATCATTGGAAGCTTCGAAACTCATTAGAGAGTCAGGGACTTCAAAGGTTGGCCAGGAAAAGATGGGTTTGGTGGTGTTCTACGAGGAGTCTGAATACCGTTTCAGCATTTCTGGTGGAAGTAGTGAATTATTTGACAGAGTTTTTCCTTGAAGGAAAATCATACAGTGCAGTTAACATCGGCAGGTCTGCCATCTCAGCGGGTCATGACTTAATAGACAGTAGGTCAACATGATGTGGTTAAGAGACTATTGAGAAACGTAAGAATAAAGGCTCCATCGGGAGCTAAATATTTTTCCCTATGGGACGAAGATCTAGTTCTTAAAGAACTATTGAGTTGGAGCGAAAATTAGTTTTTGGACTTGAAGGAACTCTCTCTGAAGCAGATTATGTTATTATATTTGGTTTCTTTTAGAAGAGTTGCAGATGTTGGAGCTCTAGAAATTTCACGGCGTAGCTTTGTTCCAGAAGGAGTTTGCTTCTATGTCACTAAGAGAACCAAAACAATGTCTTGAACTATATTTTATCCTTATTTGGACGAGTGTAGGAAGTTGTGTGAGGTGAGATGTTTACGTGAGTATGAGAGAAGAAAAGAATGTTTGAGATGCAATGCAGACTCCCAGCTGATAATTTCTTTCAGAACCTCACATAGGGCTGTGTCCGCCACTACCGTGGCTCGCTGGGTCAAAGTATGGCTTCCTTTGACAACTTATCTATCCCAAACGGCCTCCTTAAATGCTGCCCCGAGCAATGGATCAGATGCCGTGCGAAAGCCACCTTAGTTCCTCCCTTTGCCTTCTTATTTTACATGGTTTATTGTCATTTACTACTGATTGTTTTGATATTATGATCTCATGTCTTCATTGCTATGTTTACGATGTTATTTGTTATATCGATTGCTGTTACTTTCCATATCATATATTGTTCCCCTACCCTTCCTTTCCCTCTTTTATTTATGATAAATTTTCATTCTTCTTTCCAATGTAATACGAATGCAATGTTTCTTTTTGTTTTATATCTTTTGTTCTTTATTGCATAAGTTTCTTGTTTGATATTTATCATAGTTATTTCTTCTTTTCTGTTATCTTAATAAACTCCAACTAAAAAAAAAAAAGTCATGAGAAGAGCAGGGATAGATTTATCTAGGTTTGGAGCTCATTCTACTAGGGGGCTATGGCTTCTACGGCCCGGCTATTGGGTGGAGGACTGCATGTGATCTTAGCTGCGACTGACTGGTCATCAGATGCCATATTCAAGAAATTCTATTTTAACCCTGTGGATTGTGCAATAAGGAATATTATGGCAGGGCTTTAAACATGCATAATATTGGCCTCCGTGCTTTGCCATAAAATTCAGACTTTCCACAGCTGGGATGGGTAGAAAATCATGATTTTATTAAAGATACGGAGGCTGATATTATCCCTCCTTTTTGATTACCACCCTTTAATATATTGTTTGTGATTCTTTTCAGGAGGAAACTTCAAGAGGTAATTTGGAAATAAGAAATTGGATTTTATTTGTTCTATTGGACATTTAAGGATTGGTTTATTAAACAGTTTTTATTCATGGTTCGATGTGGCGGGATGTTCGCAGCATAAAGAAGGAAGATGGCTGCCACACACAGGATGAAATAGACTTTAGAATGTTAAGTTTACTATTCTAAGTTCTTTTCATTATTTTGTAATAGCTGCTGTGAGTTGGCAATTAAAGAGATATGCATAATATCTGCCTCCGTGTCTTTAAAAAAATCATGATTTTCTACCTATCCTAGCTGTGGAATATCTGAATTATTAGATGGTCTTCAGACTAAGGTAGATAAATCACGATGGGACTTTGGACTAAGGTAGATGAATCATGACAGAATCTTTGAATCATGATTGCTCTTCGGACTAAGGTAGCTGAATCACAAGAGAGTCTTCGGACTAAGGTAGGTGAATCACAAGAGGGCCTTCGGACTAAGGTAGATGAATCACGATAGGATCTTCAGACTAAGGTAGATGAATCACGAGAGGGCCTTCGGACTAAGGTAGATGAATCACGATAGGATCTTCAGACTAAGGTACATGAATTATCTGATGGTCTTCAGACTAAGGTAGGCAAATCACGATAGGATCTTTGAACTAAGGTAGATGAATCATGAGAGGATCTTCAGACTGAGGTAGATGAATCACGAGAGGGTCTTCGGACTAGGGTAGCTGAATCACTAGAGGGCCTTCGGACTACGGTAGATGAATTACAAAAGGGTCTTCAGACTAGGGTAGATTAATAAAAAGAGGGTCTTCAGACGAAGGTAGATGAATCATGAGAAGATCTTCAGACTAAGGTAGATGAATCATGAGAAGATCTTCAGACTAAGGTAGATAAATCATGAGAAGATCTTCAGACGAAGGTAGATGAATCATGAGAAGATCTTCAGACTAAGGTAGATGAATCACGAGAGGCTCTTCAGACTAAGGCAGATGAATTACGAAAGGGTCTTTGGACTAAGGTAGATGAATCACGGGAGGGTCTTTCGACTAAGGTAGATGAATCACGAGAGGGTCTTTGGACTAAGGTAGATGAATCACAAGAGGGTCTTTGGACTAAGGTAGATGAATCACAAGAGGGTCTTCGGACTAAGGTAGATGAATCACAAGAGGGCCTTTGGGCTAATGTAAATGAATTACGAGAGGGTCTTTGGACTAAGGTAGATGAATCGCGTGGCTCCTGCATTACCTTAGACTGTGCCCTATTAAAGCAGGAGAAGTGCCCACAATGTGTCCCTCTCTGGAGGGTGAGGGGGTCACTCAAATAGCCCCCTTGAGTTGCCATTAAGGTGGCCACTACTATCATCCTTATGCCTGCTGCATCAAGCATTTTGCTTTCTTTATCCAGCAGAGGAGTGTTGCCCTTGGATTGAGCGCAAGCCTGCTTATATGCAGTGGGGATAACAAAGGAGTTGGGTGGGACATGACCCTTGATGTTGGCAGAATCACAGGAGGGTGGCTTGCAATTTCTTTGGACCCTAGGCATTACCATCTTAGCTTTGACGTGTTCCTTGAATGTGTAAGGAGTTGATTTTAACATGCCCTTTAGCATGGCCAAGAACTGGACTATCAGCTCAGACTTGGAGAATGTCTCCACTAGGAAATAGTCTTCCTCGCGGAGAATGTTCATGTCCACCTCATGGATGGTGGCTGCCCGTTAGATCACCTCATGATAAGATGTGGTGTTGTCTGGGGGAGATGCTTTTAGTGTTCCAGGGCTAGGTCTCCTGGCGAATCTACATTATAGACGTCCCATGGGTCGTCCGTGGGCTACGACTAAAGAGGTGCATCGTAGAGTTCTCAGAGCTGAGGGGACTGCCAGGATCATGGAAGGAATGTGGGGATACCTCTGATTCTGGAGGAGTTGAAAACGGTGGAGGAGGTGGTGGTGGTAGTAGAGGTGGTGGTGGTAGTAGAGATGGTGGTGGTAGAGGTGGCAGTGGTAGAGGAGGTGATACATAGAGGGAGGCTGCTGCCCTGTTGCTATGTTTGACCTGTTGAAGGTTCCTGCTAAAAAAAGTTTTCTTTTCTGAGGCAGAGTCAAAACAGGTTTTACTGAGGTGGCTTTGCTGAAATCTTCCCAGTCAGGGGATAAAATTTGTCTTTTCTACCTTTTATCCAACTCTTCCCGCAGTGTCTGGAGGGGCGGTGGTTCCAAGTCATCCGACAAGGTCTTCGAAGGAGTCTTCAACATCAATGGTGGCCTTCAAGTTGTGAACAGCTTTGGCATAGAAGGGGCCTTTGGCTTTACGTGGAATCGAGGCATGGAAGGGATCTTGGGCTGGATGACTAGGAATGGTAGACGCTCTTGTATGGGTCCTTTGCCTGATGCAAGGCTTTTGTCTGGTGCCTACCAGAACCTGAAGGCGATGAAGGCCTTAATGATAATGATGGCTTGGGCAAAGAGCTCAACTTCGAAACCCCTCAGAGCAGGGCTCTGCTTCTGTGTGAGGCCTCTTAGGAGACTTAGCATGTGTGTTAGCATCAACCATACTCACGACCCCGGTGGAGCTCTCTGTTTGAGGGCCACTGGTTGTGGAAGTCGAAGGAGCTTCCTTTTCTTCCCCAGTGGTCGAAATTACTGGAGAAGAATACCTTTTGACTGGACGATGGTTGGTGTGGTGGACTACCTGAGGGGCTGGAATCTTCACCTTCCTCAGCACCGAAGGGGTCCTATTCACCGAAAATGTCTGGCCCATCAGTGGAGGACTGCTGGTGCATTTTTTAGTTTGTGTTAGAGTGTTTTCTTTGCCTGAAAAGCAAGACAGGCTTCGCACACAGCATTGTCGTAGTCATGCGAGATGCAGAGTTTACAGATGTGACGGTAGGACCACAGGCACTTTGCATGCCACTGGAGCCAGCACTGGGATGGCGTCCGTCCTATCACCCTGTGCGCATTCTCAGCGGATGGGTCACCAATGAAGGGTTATGCAGCCCCAAAGAGGGTGCAAGAACCTTGCCATATGGGAGTTGATAGCCAGGTGCTGGTCTCCAAAGGGCGTCGTCAAGAAGAGCGCGGAGGACTAAGGTTTTCTCCAGTCCCCGTGTGGGCCAGAAAGAAACCTAGAAAGCACATTAAGTCTCAGCGCTCCATCGGTACAAGTCCGAGCCCGATGGCAGAAAAAAACAATCTAACATGAAGTCTGTGCCCATGCGCACTGTCAGCTAAGAGTGGGTCACAATGCTTCCCATGTCTGGAAAGACTTTCTTTGAAGATAAACGGCTTGCATAAATGCAAGCCCAACACTAGATGGGAGTATGCCGAGCACGTGCATCTACTGCAACACATGCTACGAACATATCATTACCGAAGGTTAATAACTTTTTCTTCCGATACATCTTTCTGCAGAGCCATGCCCTTAAGAAACAAATCCCGAATGGATGCCGCCCTCAGAGGTGGGATTGAATAATGCCAGTTAACCAAGGAAACCATGCAACGCACCTCTGGAAAAGTACCCCTCCATCTGTGCCTGGGCACAAAGCAATAACACTTACCAGCACTCATTCAGGTTTTGAACACCACTGTAGTGAGTAGACCTTTCCCTAGACTCTAATTGGCTTGCCCAGCTTACCTGACCAATTCTCTTCAGATAGTAGTAGAGCCTACACCAAGCCTGGGCAAACAATGTCCCCTTGGGAACCTAGAGCTGACAAAGGCTTTCATTTAGAGAGAAAATGGCCATAACAGGCAATGTGGAGTTACCCTCCCCTAGGACCTGCAGTTACTTGAATTCCAAGGAAGTAGCTACATGGCCACCCTATGGGCCAATATAGACTGTGATGAGCAATACAGATACTGCCTGGAAATTCGATTTTACATGACAAGAGCCGATGGACACCATGACCTGTTTAACTGTTTTTAACTTTTTGCTGGATTTATTTTATTTTGACGGTTTTGTATAGCGCGAAAAAGACCCTTGCGGGTATCAGAGCGCTTTACAGGACAAATATATCGACATATACATAAAAGTACAATGAATTATGTGAATACAGTCGTGGTAAAATTAGAGACTAGCACATATTTACAAGAGTGTATCAAAATGTTCAGGTGAATTTGGCCAAGAGAATGGTTTTCACTTCTTTTTTTAAAAAGCTGCGGACGGGTTGAGTCTCGTTTCTGGGGACAAGGCGTTCCAAATCCTGGGAGCCATTCCTGAGAAGGTACGGTTGTACGTTTCTCCACTAGATATCTCGGGGTTTTGTGATGCAATGCCTCATGTGTCATACAGGTGATTTTCAAATGGATTCTGGCCTCAAAAGGTAGGCAGTTGAGAGCATGAAGGTCAGGGGAAATGTGGCAGTTTCTTTTGGAGCCTGTGATGAGTCTAGCGGCTGTACTGATTGAGGCTCTTAGAGGAGCGGTCGTTGATCTGTGCAGGCCGCAGAGAGCAACACTTCCATAGTCCACTCTGGGAATTACTAGAGTTTGAACTGCCTGTTTAAAGTCAATTGCGGGTATGAAGGGTTTCAGTTTTCTCAGGGTGTTCTTATGAAAGTTTGCTCCTTTAGTTGCAGCGCTGATGGGCTTCTGCATATTTAGCTTATTGTCCAGGGTTATTTCTGGTGATTTAGCGGAATCAATGACGAGAGGTTGACAATCTAGTGCTGTTAGGTGCCTCATCCACTTGCGGATGACGGTTGTTTGGTTGGGGGGGGGGGGGGAGGGGGACGATTAAGAGAAATTCAGTCTTTAGGGTGTTTAGTTTTTAGTGGTTCTTTGCCAGCCAAGTCGGTTTTTTGGAGCGTTTAATCCAGGGACTTGATGTCTTCAAGTGAGTGGACCTTAATGTAGAGTTGTGTGTCGTCAGCGTAGATGTGATATTGGATATTTGAGGAGCTCAGTGAGTGGTTCCATAAACAGATTCAAGAGTGTCGGTGAGAGGGAGGATCCCTGGGGTACTCCCAAAGTGACTGGGGAGGGGTTAGATAGAGTTTGGTTGATCTTGAATCTTTGCGTTCTGTTTTGGAGTAAGGAAGTGAACCAGTTTAACACTGTGCCAGATAGACCCATTCTAGGTTTCAAGAGGTCTAGTAAGTTGTCGTGTTTGACTGTATCAAAGGCTGAGGATAGATCAAGCAGGATTAGCAGACAGGCTTTGTTTTGGTCCAATATTTGTAATGTGTCATCTATGATGTGGGTCATGGCTGATTCGGTACTGAGCCCTGAGACTGAGCGGAATTGATCGAGCAGGTTGAAGTGGTCTATGTGGTTACTAAGCTGCGTGTGGACACATTTTTCTAGTAGTTTGGCCAGAGTTGAGATGTTGGAAATTGGGCAATAGTTATTCAGGTCGGACAGGTCCGCCGATGGTTTCATTAAGATGGGGGGGATACCTGACCAGCTTTGAGGATGTCTGGGATGGTTCCTTGCAGAAGAGAGGTATTTATAATCCTAGTCCATAGGGGCACTAGCAATGGAGTGAAGGCTTTTAAGTGGGTTGGTGGGAGAGGGTCTGTGAAGTGATTGGAGGGATTCAGAGCTGTGAGAGTTTTTAAGATAGTGTCTTCGCTGTAGAGGTTGAAGGCGGTCCAGGAGGCGTTGTTCTTGGGATCAAGCTTTGCAGAGCAGCTAATCGGGGTCCCTGGTGTGGTCAGTGAGGAGTTCATGTGTGGGTCGGTATGGGATAATAGATCATTAAGTAGGTCTGTTTTTAAGTTTTCAGTCTTTGTAGTGAAAAAGGAGGCAAGTTCCTTGCAATTGGGGAGTGGGAGGCACCCTTAGATTGAGCTTTGATCATTTTGAATAGTCTTTTGGGACGATTCTTGGCTTGGTCCAATTGTTTACATATGAAGTCAGCGTTACATCATCTAATCTTTCTGCAATAGTAATTTCTTGTGCTTCTTAGTAATTTGAGGTGGGCAGCGGATGGAGCGGCTCTCCATTGTCTTTCAATTGCTCTCAGTGATCTTCTGTCTTCATTTAACCTACCATCATACCAGGGGTTTGAGTCTTTTGGGGTGACTCTTTTCAATTGTAGGGGAGCTAGGGTGTCTAGTACCCTGGATGAAGGTGGCATGCTTTTTAACCACTGCAGGGCTCTCTCGATCGAAATACTACCAGCACTAAGCCCATATTGCATCCAAAGGAAGAGAAATGGAAAGTATACTCAACTATGAATGCTGCTGTACTCAGACAATTTTCTTTGCCCAGAGCCTTTCTGTATAGAAAGGAGATAAGACATTGGATAGTTTAATGGGAACCCTAGAAAATAATGTGAATAGTTGGGTTAAATAGCAGGAGGTTCCCATGATTGACAGCAACCATCAGGTGGCGTCAGAAAAAAAATCTCATTATTTGTTACCTACATCTGTAGCAGCAATTACACAAAACCAGCACTAACCCCAGAAGACATAACCTAACTGAACACCTTTACCTCATGCGTACCAGGGTTCCCATAGGGTGTGGCAAAAGCCCAGCTCAAGGTAGCTGTCTGGGTAAGTGAGCAGGAACCCAGAGGAGAAGAATCAGGAGGAGACAGTCCCATGGAGGGAACTACAACAGTCTAGGTGGCATGGAGGGAACCTTGTTCAGGAAGTCAGGAAAGGCTCCCTTCATAGCCACTACCAAGACTAACTGGTGCTGCCCACCAGAAGCTGCAAATTAAGTTCTGGTAGATTGTTACAAAAATCTAGGAAGGGTGTGAGAAGTTGGCCTGGTATATGCTGTCCACTAATTAAAGTGGGCACCTTGTACCAGTCCAAACAACCCTTATTGATGATTAGGTTAAAGACAACCTTTATTGAAAGTTATCCTAGTGGTAGCTATGGAGAGCAGCCTTCAGGCCAAGTCTTGAAGGAATGTAAAGCAGCTTGGTTTACCAGATTATAACCTCCTGAATGACCAAATGAAAGGAGAACCACACAAGATATATATACATATAAAATATATGTATTTATTACTAAACACTCTTTACTAAACTCTTTATGAGATTAGAGAGCAAGGCGCACAATATTACAGTACTAAAATGACAGTAAATAGCACAATACACAGTGGGCCCCAGGGGGAGACCAAACCATATATTAAGAAAATGTGACCGCTCAGCCCTCCACAGGGCTTGGTCGCCCCACTCACTGCTGCCACTCCTGCCTGCCTTTGCCGCCTCCTGCCTGCAGATTCCTTCGCTCGCTGCCCGCTGCTCCTGGGAATTTCCCGCTGCTCCTGGGAATTGCCCGCTGCCCGCTGCTTCTTGGAATTTCCCGCCGCTGCCTCCCTGCGGCCCCGCCCCCCTGTGATTCCATTCGCCGCCCCTCCCACCCAGCTGCTCCTCCCTCCCGACTCCTTACTTACGGGGACCGTAGGGGACCACAGAGTGTGACCGCTCAGCCCTCCACAGGGCTTGGTCGCCCCATTGACTGCTGCCGCTCCTGCCTGCCTTTGCCGCCTCCTGCCTGCAGATTCCTTCGCTCGCTGCCCGCTGCTCCTGGGAATTTCCCACTGCCCGCTGCTTCTTGGAATTTCCCGCCGCTGCCTCCCTGTGGCCCGTCCCCCTGTGATTCCATTCGCCGCCCCGCTCCCGCCACCCAGCTGCTCCTCCCTCCCGGCTCCTTACTTATGACGCCCCCAGAGCGACCGCGCAGCGGACGCGCGCAGCGGGAGCGCCGATTGAGCGCTGAAGGTGCACCAAAGGTAAGCCCGTCTGCGCCCGTCCGCGCCTGGACCGCGCCCAGCGCCAGACCCCCTGGTCCTCGCCAGTACACCCTGCACATCTACGACGCCAAAACCCTCCACGCACTCAACGCCGGCCGAAACACCGCCTGCTACCGAGCCACCCCGAGACGCACCCACGGACCCTTCACCTGCCTGACCTGCCGCTTCACCGGCCTCCGACCCAACACCGCACCTGCTAAACCGAGCCCCAGCAACAAACACCTGATGTGCATCCTGCTCAACACCCGCTCCGTTCACAGGCATGCCGTCGAACTCTGGAACCTCCTCGACTCTACAGCACCAGACATCGCCTTCCTGACGGAAACCTGGATGAACGCCTCCTCAGCGCCCGACGTTGCCATCGCCGTCCCGGAAGGCTACAAAATCACCAGGAAGGACCGCGTCAACCAGACAGGAGGAGGCATCGCCATCATCCACAAGAACACCATCCGCATCACGACCAACTCCGATGACACCTTCACCTCCGCCGAACACCTCCACTTCCAGATACACACCGACCCCAAGACCACGCTCAGAGGCACCCTCGTCTACAGACCACCGGGACCACGCACACAGTTCAGCGAAGACATCACAGACTTCGTCAGCCCGCACGCCATCAATTCCACCGACTACATCCTCCTGGGGGACCTCAACTTCCACCTGGAGGACAACAAGGACCACAACACCACTGCTCTGCTGGACAACCTGGCCAACCTCGGACTCAAGCAACTGGTAACCACCCCCACCCACTACGCCAGCCACACGCTTGACCCAGTCTTCTCATCCAGCAAATACGTCACCTTCAGCCACTCCACCAATCTCCAGTGGACTGACCACAGCTGCGTCCACTTCAGCTTCAGTAAAACGACGACCCACCACCACCCTCAACAAGCCCCCCGCAGGAGCTGGAACAAGATCACCGGCGACCACCTCACCACCTTCCTCAGCCAGAACCCCCCCACCAGCTCAACGGACCCCAACGAAGCCGCCAACAACCTCACAGAGTGGATCACCAACTGCGCAGACGCCCTCGCACCACTGAAGAACCACCCCCCCCAGCAGACGCGGCAGCAAGAAAGCCTCCTGGTTCACCGATGAGCTCATCACCTCCAAGAAGAACTGCCGCTCCCTGGAGAACACCTGGCGCACCAACCAGACCACAGACAACATGACGGCCCTCAAACACGCCACCCGCAAACACCACCAACTGATCCGCGCCACAAAGAAGACAGCCTTCAAGGAACGACTGGACAACAACACCCACAACAGCAAGGAACTCTTCAGCATCGTCAAAGAGCTCTCCAACCCCGACGCCGGAAACCATGATATCACTCCCTCGCAAGACCTCTGCGACTCCCTCGCAGCCTTCTTCCACGACAAGATCGCCAACATTCACAACAGCTTCGGCCCACCAACCACAAACCCCACCACCGAACCGATGCCCCCCACCACCACCCTCCGCACCTGGACCCCAGTCAGCACCGAAGACACAACACGCACAATGAACACCATCCACTCCGGATCCCCTACGGACCCCTGCCCACACCACCTCTTCAACACGGCCGACCACCTCATCGCACCCCACCTCCACGACATCATCAACGCCTCCTTCTACACCGCCACCTTCCCGGAGTGCTGGAAACACGCCGAGATCAGTGCCCTGCTGAAGAAACCAACTGCAGACCCCTCCGACCTCAAGAACTACCGCCCCATCTCGCTCCTCCCGTTTCCTGCCAAAGTCATCGAGAAGACCGTCAACAGACAGCTAGCCGCCTTCCTCGAGACCAACGGATCCCTCGACCACTCGCAATCCGGCTTCCGAGCCAACCACAGCACGGAGACCGCCCTCATCGCAGCCACAGACGACATCAGATCCCTAATGGACAACGGGGAAACTGCGGCCCTCATCCTCCTGGACCTCTCCGCAGCGTTCGACACTGTCTGCCACCGCACCCTGGTACAGCGCCTGAACAACACCGGCATCCAGGAGAAGGCCCTGGAGTGGATCGCCTCATTCCTCGCCGGAAGAACCCAGAGAGTCCGCCTCCCCCCATTCCGGTCAGCGGCCACCGAAGTCATCTGCGGCGTTCCACAAGGGTCATCGCTCAGCCCCACCCTCTTCAACGTCTACATGAGCCCCCTCGCAACCATCGCACGTCAACACAACCTCAAGATCATCACCTACGCCGACGACACCCAGCTGATCCTCTCCCTCACCAGCGACCCGGACGCCGCCAGAGCCAGCCTACACGAAGGGATGAAAGACGTCGCCGAATGGATGAAGAACAGCCACCTGAAACTGAACTCAGACAAGACAGAGGTCCTCATCCTGGGATCATCACCCTCCGCCTGGGACGACTCCTGGTGGCCCCCCGCCCTGGGAGCCACCCCCAAGCCAACGGACCACGCACGCAACCTAGGCTTCATCCTGGACTCCTCCCTCTCGATGACCAGACAAGTCAACGCCGTCTCGTCTTCATGCTACAACACCCTGCGCATGCTTCGAAAGATCTTCCGGTGGATCCCCACCGAGACCAGGAAGAAGGTCACCCAGGCCCTCGTCACCAGTCGGCTGGACTACGGGAACGCCCTCTACGCCGGCACCACCGCCAAACTCCAGAACGCCTCAGCACGACTCATCCTGGACATCCCCCGACACAGCCACATCTCCGGACACGAGAGACCTGCACAGGCTCCCCGTCAACAAAAGAATCACGTTCCGACTCCTCACCCACGCACACAAGGCCCTCCACGACCTGGGCCCCAAGTTCCTCAACAGCCTCCTGACCTTCCACAAGCCCACCCGCCAGCTCCGCTCCGCCAGCCTCGCTCTCGCCACCGTCCCCCGCATCCGCTGAGCCACCGCCGGAGGAAGATCCTTCTCCTACCTGGCAGCCAAGACATGGAACTCCCTTCCCATCCACCTCCGGACAACGCAAGACCATCTCGCCTTCAGGAAGCAACTCAAGACCTGGCTGTTCGAGCAGTAGCGTTTCCCCCCCCCCCCCCCCCAGCGCCTTGAGACCCTCCGGGTGAGCAGTGCGCTATACAAATGCCTATGATTGATTGATTGAGAAAGTGGTATAAGAACCAGGACTTGACTAGACACAGTGCCTAGAGCACGTAGAATCGCTGGGACCCCAAGGAACCACCCAAGGTAGTGACACAGGGGACCCACGGGGGACACGTGCAGTGTGAGAACACAGCCGCGTGCTCCGTACAATCCTATGAAAAAGTCACGGTTGGAATTTTAAAGATTAAGAACACTTAGGAGGACTTTGAGCAAACCCTTTTGAACTTAGAAGGTTCTAAGGCCAGCACCCATGTGAGCACTGGAGTACTCGTGTTACCTCACCCAGGGAAGCCGGGTCCATAGGTGTCAAATGGTGTCGGGAATCTTCGTTGTTTTCAATGACGAGATGCTGCAAAGTGCTGCTGCCGGAAAGATGAGAAGTGTCTGGGGTGATCCAAGCCTGGATCGAAGATGAGACGAACCTGAAAGCAGAGGGGACAGAGTCTGGGTCACTTGCCAGTGACCAGGGCACGATAGATGAATGCCTACCGATGTCGGGTGTTTCAGGTGTGATGAGGTGAAGCTTGACTCTGCAGCCACAGGGACCAGGAGAGGATGTCGAGTGCTGGGGGTCAGTGTCCGGATTGGAGACCAACAAGCCTTGGCAACTGCAACCCACGCGGTCAGAGAAAAGATGCTTCAGTGTGGAAAAGCAAAGTCGTGGGGACTCCCCAAGCGATGGAGAGTCAGGGCACATCTGGGGCAACCAGGTAAGTCCACTTAAAGTTACAATTCCCTGCTCAGGCACCCACAGGTCGGCAGACCAGTGACCGTGAAGGGACCTCGAGAGGAATCACTAAATACCAGCCCACGGAACACTCTTGGAGGGTAGGCCAGTAATCTTCGGTGGAATCACTGCTCGGGGTCTGGACTACAAGTAGCCCAAAGCACAGCCTCAGGGATCGCCAAAAAGCATATGCTGCTGCAAATGTGCACGGTGTCCAGGGGTTCGGGTTGCACGGTCCCCACGAGGGCTGCGGATCTCAGGTTTGCTGAGAGCACTGGTTGGCCTCAGGGAAGCTTAGAAACCCACCTCCTGTGCTGCAAAATCTTCAGAGTTTGTCAGGAGCTGCGAAGATGCAAACCGATCAGATGCGTTTTAGGTGCCTGCCTTGCAGGGGAGTAACTCCTTTATTCCAAGGGAGATTCTTCGGTCATCCAGCGTAGTGTAGATAGTTGAAGTACTTGGTTTCTGTAGCAGAGTTTCGTCCAGGTAAATCTAAAGTCCTATAGTCAGGGGTTCCTACTTTATACCCTAGGATGGGGTGGGACAAACTCTGGGGACCCCACCTATGGGAGGGTCAGGACAGAGGGGTGGCTACACCCATGTCCTTTGTCCAGTTTAGCGCTGGGGCTGGTAGCCCCTGCAACCGGTTTGAGCTGGACTATGCACAGGGACATCAAATGTGCCCCCAGTGCAGACATCACAGCACTCTCAGAGTGCACCCACCCAGCCCCAATACACTAAAGCCTGTCTGGGAGGTGGTCACACTTCCCTGTGACAGGAAACCTATTGTCCAGCCGCCCACTGCCGGAGTTTCGTCCAGCAGCAGGAGGGCAGACTCGTGTCTGTGGCTGGCAGCATCCATTTTGTGATGGAAGGGTTTGCAAAGCTGGTACCGGGTGTACCGGTGCCGTCATATTTCTTCCTCTAGTAGGGTGGAATCATACCTCCCACACTAGTTACTGGTGTGGAGGTATGATCCCAAGGTGTTTGACACCAAACACAACATGTTACCATGCAGCCGTTTTAAAGTTAGCATTTACCACGAGGTTATAATGCACTTATGTATATATGGTATGGCTGCATCACAATCAACCCCAGAAAAGAGGTTCCGAAAGCTGCAGAAGGGCTCTGCTCATGCATGGGCACCCTCTCACAAAAAACCCAGCACCCTGCCTTCAGGATTGATAAGGCCTGCCATAGGGGTGACTGATAGGTTTATATGTGCAGTGATATGGATAGATATAGTGAACCTATATCTAAGTAAGGGGTGCATGCACCACCTTACACAGGCTGCTGTAGCAGACCTGTTGTGTCATTTTAAATGGTCTCCCAGGGGTGGCATAATGCATGCTGCAGCCCCTGAGAGGCCTCTGGGGTACCTATGCCCTGGGTATATAGTATACCATATACTAGGGACTTATAAGGGTACCCCAGAATCCAATCTGGAGTGTACCTAAGGTACATGCAATCAATTTAGAGAGAAAGCAGATAGTCTGACTGGGATCCTGCTAATCAGGACCCCAGTCTAAGTCGAAAAACAGTGAAACATCAGCAAAAAGTGGGGGTAACTATAAGAAGCAGATCCTACTCTCCTATAAAGGGTTTGCCAGAATGGAATATTGTCTCCAAATACTGAGCAGTGTATAGAATGTCTTGTCTACATGAACTAGAGAGTGGTGCCCATCTAGTGACCAAAAGACAAGAAGAAGGTTTTCAAAATGTGAACAAGGTTCATTCAAAGGGAGTGAAATAGCTTACCCATGGCAAATGCATAGAAATGAGACAAAGAGAAGGGAGCAGGCGTATTTCCTTATTATATTCTGGCCACTACTTCAACCATTCCTCCTCAAACCTCCCATGCATTTTTACTCATATATTGAAGATTTTAACATGTTTCAGTTTCTTCTATGATTAACATACAAGACATTCACCAGGACTAATATTTTCAATGACTGAGAGACAAAACTATAAAACAAAGTGAACATGGGCTAGAAATCCTAAATGGCTGTGTCGTAGTTTATTTTTAGCAGATATATTTTAGCCACTTTCTACTCATTTCCTAAAGGGTTGAATTTGTTCTTAACATGGAGAATGCATCATATTCTCATTAATATATTCTGCATCTACATTGAAGCGCACAACATGCAGCAGCTGTTAGTAAAGATATAGTAAGTTAATGAAGCTTGTAGTTGGAATTAAGGTTTTTCTGGCAATATTCTGGCTAAAAACTCTGTTATGGAAGACCCATGGTACACTAGCTTGTTTAATGGCCTTTTTAGTATTTAGATGACTAAATACATTTGCTTTATTTTGCAACAGATTTTCTAGGTAATGAAAGGATAATGTTTCATACCCAGTAAGCTTCTGTTCTAGGCATGTAGAGCTGTAGATTCACATGCTTTGCATACTCTTGCTATCTAGTGTTGGGTCCGGTTGTTTTTCTTCGAAGAAGTCTTTCCAGTCACAAGGTAGAGGACTCCTCCTTTCGGTGATAGTGCGCATGGGCATCGACTCCATTGTTAGATTGTTTTCCCGCAGAGAACGAGAATGGAGTTAGTAAAGGTTGGATAGAGAGTATCCTGGCATATGAATGTAAAGTAAGAAAACTGCAACAGGTATAGGTACCCAGGGAGGCGGGTGGACGCATGTGAATCTACAGCTCTACATGCCAAGAACAAATGCTTACTGGGTAAGTAACATTATCCGTTCAAGGCATGTGAGCTGTAGATCACATGCTTTGCATAGACCATGTTGCTGATATCAGCTAGGGGAATATTCCCTAGGAAGGCCATAGTAGCCCCTTTTTTGAGGGTGGAATGCACTCTAGGGGGTATTGTCAAGGTTCTTTTCGCTTTCACATAACATGTTTGGATCCATCTCATGATCCATCTTGCAATGCTGATTTAGAAATGGGATTGCCTTTGTGTGGTGGCAAAAAAGCAACAAAGAGCTGTTTGGTCTTAAAAAAATCTTTTGTTCTTTCCACATAATATAGAAGAGCTCTTCTAACATCTAGTGTGCGTAGAGCTCGTTCTGCTACAGAATCAGGGTGAGGAAAGAACATGGGTAACAACTGATTGATCGATGTGAAAAGCAAAAACCACTTTAGGAAGATATTTGGGATTGGTGTGAAGAACCACTTTGTTAAATTGAAAGAAAGGTTCTTGTATAGTTTGTGCCTGGAGTGCACCAACTCTCCTTAAGGAAGTGATTGCACTAAGAAAGGCACCCTTCCATGAGAGGAGTTGTAGTTGACACTTGTACATTGGTTCAAAAGGTGGACCCATTAGCCTTGTAAGGACTATGTTCAAGTTCCATACTGGTGCAGGTGGAGCTCTTGGTGGTGACTCTTTTTAGTCCTTCCATAAAGGCTTTAATCACTGGTACTCTGAACAGAGATAAGTGTTGTGTGTTTTGTACATGTGCAGCTACTGCGGCTAAATGCGATCGAATGGATGTGCAGGCCAATCAAGATTGCTGGAAGTGTAAGAGATAACAGATGTTTTATACTGAAGCATCAAGGGGATTGATATTGTTACAACATATAACAAATTGTTTCCACTTTGCTGCATAACATGCCCTAGTAGTAGGTTTCCTAGCCTCCTTTAGGATATTCACACAGTCTGGTTGTAATTGTAAATTACCAAACTATGACTTCAGGAGCCAAATCGCTAGGTTGAGTTCCTTGGGATTTGGATGTGTGATTTCTCCATGGCTCCGAGTGAGGAGACTGGAGTGGAGATGCACCTTTTGTTGTGGAACTACTGAGAGCTCTAGTAGGGCGGTGAACCAAGGTTGACGTGACCATGTGGGTGCTATGAGAATGAGTTTGAGGGATGATTGCCTGAGCTTCCGAACTACCTAAGGAATGAGAGGGAGAGGCAGAAAAGCGTAGGCAAATATCCCTGAACAGTTCTTCCATAGGGCATTGCCTTTGGAGAGGGGGTGTGGGAACCTGGAGGCGAAGCTTGGGCATTTTGTGTTTGGAGCTGTGGCGAACAGATCTATGTGAGTAAATCCACATTCCTGAAAGTAGGGAAAAAGAATCTGGGGAGGAAGTTCCCACTCGTGGATTTGCGGTCGCTGTCTGCTGAGAAGGTCTGCTATTTGATTGTTTATTCCTGGAAGATGTTCTACTATGAGATGCATTTTTTGATGTATGGCCCATTTCAGAATGGCTTGTGCTAGGCGTGACAGTTGGAGTGTGTGTGTTTACCCCCTGTTTTTATATATATATATAGGCTTTGAGCGCTAGAAACACGGCTAGGAGCTCTAGGTGATTTATATGGAAGCTCTTGTACTTTAGACTCCATACTCCTTGGATTCTGTGACTTTGTAGGTGAACGCCCCAACCAGTGAGCGATGCGTCTGCAGTCAGCACTGTCTGTGGAACAGGGTCGAGAAAGGGCCACGCTTTGGTTACTTTTTGTGGGTTCCACCACTGCAGAGAACAATGGGTACAGCCATCAACCAACACTAGATCGGTCAACTGACCCTGCGACTGGTTCCACTGACTTCCTAAGCATTCGTGAAGAGGACGCATGTGAAGTCTTGCGTGGGGAACAATTATAATGCAAGACACTATCATCCCTAGCAGTTGCATGAATACTTTTGCTTGTGATGATTGGTTGGGCTGAAATGGAGTGAGAAGGGAGTGAATATTGTGAATCCTGGCTGTATTGGGAGAGGCTAGAGCTTTCTGAACGTCTGTCGTGGCTCCCAGATAAGTTTGTGTGTTGGAAGGCTGTAGATGAGACTTCAACTCATTTACTGTAAACCCTAGTTGGTGAAGTATGTGAATTGTAGTTTGAGTGTGTTGGAGACACATTTGGTAAGTGCTGGCTTTGATGAGCCAGTCGTCCAGGTATGGGAAGACAAGGATGTGTTGTCTTCTCAGATGAGCTGTGACTACTGCCAGACAATTGGTAAATACCCTGGGGGCAGTGGTGAAGGAGGAGGAGGTGGGGAGGGGTTAGTAACCACATTCTTCCTCTTAAAAGGAATATGGTAAAGGGTATCCTCTGACTCAGGTTTGCATTCCTGAGGTGATTTAGTAAGAACACATCCTGTATCTGGATTTATATAAAGTTCCTTTTGTTTTGAGTCCAATTTGGGTGTTGGGGCATTGAAAATCAGACCCTGCAGCTTCGGATGAACAGTTTTAGGTTTCGCCACCGAGGATCTCGGTGCCGGGTCGAATGACTTTTCGGTGCAGAAGTATTTCATGCCGAATGAGGCTTTGTTTTTGGTGTCAATGATTTCAGCTCCGAAGCAGCTTTTCGGCTTCAAGCCTGAAGGTTTTGGCTTAGTGCCAGACTTTGGCTGACTCGATCCGGAAGGTTAAGTGAGGTGTTTCGGTGCTGAGCCGGAGGGCGGGGCGTCAGAAACATCTTGTCAGTACAGATTATGTCCCAAAGGAGTGGTAGGGACCGAAGACTTTTGTTTCAGCCGAGTTGGAGTTTGGGTATAGGGGCGTTCGGTACTCACAGGATGTTGACCTTGGGGCAAGGCTTCTTCCATCTCAGAGTCCGATTCTGGAATGGAGGCAAGTTCTTCTTGTTCTTCCTCGGCCCCTTGTTTGTCAAATTCATGCTCTGATCCTTCGCAAAAGATGTCCGGCATGTATTCGATGTTTTGACTCTGCATTTGGCAATATCGAGCCCCGACAATCACGGAGCGTTTTCTTCGATCGGAAGGATCTGCACATGTCACAGTCCTATTCGTTGTTCACCGGGGACCAGCACAAGTTGCACACTCCATGCGAGTTGGTGCGCAGATACTTGGCGTGGCAACAAGGGCAGAATTTGAATGGAGTCCGTTACATTGACTACGAGGTGTACCAACGTGGTTAGGCCAGACGGCCTTCCAGTCGATCTTTGAAAAAGAGGTTTTACTCGACGCATACGATATGCGTAGAAGTGGGATACACGTTGGAAACAATACCGACGCGGGTAGAGTGGATTGCACACCTAGAGGAACCCGAAGAAAGTTTCAAATCGGAGCGCACCAATACACGTCCAAACCCGATGGCGGAAAAAAACAATCTAACAACAAAGTCTATGCCCATGTGCACTATCACCGAAAGAAGGTTTCACCTACCTCGTGACTGGAAAAAGTTGTTTGAAGAAAAACAATTTGCAAACATCCGGACCCATAACTAGATGGCAGGAGCGTGCAAAGCATGTGATCTGCAGCTCACATGCCTCAAACATATATAAATGTGTTATTTCCATTAAATACTCCACAAATGGTGCTTTGCCCCAAGAGAGACCGGGCTTTTTAGAGGCAATGCGTTCTCACGGAGTTCATATCACTTATGCCTTTCAAGAGGCATGTGAGGTTTGCTATTAAAATCCAAGGGAGCATTGAAGGCCAAAGCGACTAGTAAGGAATAGTTCATAATAAAGTAAACTTGAAAATGCTGTAATCCCCTTTTTAAGAAGGAGTACACTGAAACAATAACTTACAATGGACAGATCGAGCACCACACTAAATGCAACAGAAAGAAGCCAGACAAAAGCAGCTGTTTTAAATTCCTGCCTTCAAGGCAGCTTTTCACACTTTATTTGCCATTTTAGAAAGAGTGCATGTACATGTGATTGCAAAAGATTCCCATAAAAAGACAGTGTTACTAAAACCCAACACAATCCTGATCTTTCGGTTCTCAGTCATTTCTTGCTATTTTTTCTGTTCAGTGGAGTCCTCTTCAATCCTATCCAAGTGTTCACCATTGCACAAGAAAAGGACGGCACCTTTCACTCGGGCATCCATCCGGGGGCCATTTAACTCTGTTGCAACCTAGAAGTGAACTGCTGCACTTTCCAAAGAAATGAAGGCAGATGAGTGCTGGATCAGATGGTTGTATCCAACACCCTCCTATGGTATCATTGTGTTCACTTGCTGCAAAGGTAATAGAGGCCTGAAAAATGATATCCTTCTTCCTTCCGCAGTACAAGACCTTCAAAATCATCATGCAGTGATATAACACATCATCAAGCATGTCCGAACCCCTGATGTGTACCACACCTTCTGCATGATCACATCCAACCCCATGATGTGGGCCCCATCATCCTCCGCTCCATGATGTGGTGCCAGACATCCTCAATCAGCTACAACTCTATGATGTGGTGCTTGAAATCAAAAGCCATATCCAACCCCATGCTGTGGTACTAGACCAGTTCAATCAACATGACCAACCCATGCTGTGGTAATAGACCAGCTATATCATCATGCCCAACCCCATGCTATGGAAGAAGACCATCTCAATCATCATGTCCAACCCATGCTGTGGTACTAGACCAGCCCAACATCAAGTTCAACCCATGCTGTTGTACTAGACCAGCTCAATTATCATGCCCAACCCCATGCTATGGTACTAGACCAGCACATCATCAAGTTCAACCCATGCTGTGGTACTAGACCAGCTCAATCATCATGCCCAACCCCATGCTATGGTACTAGACCAGCACATCATCAAGTTCAACCCATGCTGTGGTACTAGACCTGCTCAGTCATCATGTCCAACCCATGCTGTGGTACTAGACCAGCTCAATCATCATGTCCAACCCAAGGTGTGGTACTAGACCAGCCCATCATCATATTCAACCTATGCAGTGGTACTGGACCTGCTCTAGCATCGTGCCAACCTCATGATGTGGTACTAGACCAGCCCATCATCCTTTCCAACCCATGCTGTGATACTAGACCAGCCCATCATCATGCCCCCCATGCTGTGGTACCGGACCTGCTCTAGCATTGTACCAACCTCATGTTGTGGTACCAGGCTTCCTCAATCATCTTGTTCAACTCCATGCTGCGGTATCTGAAATCCACAATGTTCATGCTCAGTCCTATGCTGTGGTACCAGACATCCTCAATCATCATGCCTAGCTCCACGATGTTATGCCACACATTCTCAATCAGGCACAGCTCTATGCTGTAGTACTCGACATTTTCAATCATCACATCCAGCTCCATGCTGTGGAACTAGAACTGCTCAATCAAGTGCAAATACAGTCCCCTCGAAAGTTGTGCCCAGCCCCCGGCTGTCATACTAGACTTCTACAGGACTGTCTTTAGTCCCCTTTAGACTGGCAGAAACATTACTGTTGAGGTCTTGGACCCCAGAAAACTGTGCTCAATCACTGCCGCAGAATAACAACCACCAATAAAGTAATGAACTCTAACCTTTTTAATGGCTTATTCAGCCCAATGCTGTGTGGCAAGAAAACAAATTGACACTAATGTATTCGGAACCATGGCCCAGTGTGTCCAGCCACTACTGTGCTGCAGGAGCCACCCCTGCTATGTTATGTGAATTTGTAGAACGCGGCTATTCACACGTGAGGGTATCCAGGAGCTAGTCCCTGCACTAATACACAGGGAACACCCGGCCAGTGTATTCAGTCCTTGCTACGCTATAGCAGCTGTGGTTGCACTAATGAACTGGGATCCACCCCGTCAGTGTGTCTTCACTCTCTCACACTGCTCCAGGCATCGCTGCCTCACTCTGTCACACTGCTTCAGGCATAGCTGCACGAGTCCACACTCTGGCATGCGGCTTCAGGCATTGCGGCATGAGTACAGACTGGCACGCTGCTGCAGTCTTCACTGCACGAGTACAGACACTGGCACGCTGCTGCAGGCATCACTGCACGAGTACAGACTCTGGCACGCTGCTGCAGGCATTACTGCACAAGTCCACACTCCGTCACTCTGCTGTAGGCATCGCTGCAGGAGTCCACACTGGCACGCTGCTGCAGGCATCGCTGCACAAGTTCCCACTCCGTCACCCTGCTGCAGGCATCGCTGCATGAGTCCACACTGTCACACTGCTCCTGGCATCACTGCACAAGTCCACACTCTGGCACGCTGCTGCAGGTATCACTGCACGAGTACAGACTCTGGCACGCTGCTGCAGGCATTACTGCACAAGTCCACACTCCGTCACTCTGCTGTAGGCATCGCTGCAGGAGTCCACACTGTCACACGCTCCTGGCATCACTGCACAAGTCCACACTCTGGTACGCTGCCGCAGGCATCACTGCATTAAAGTCCTCTTTGCTTAGTCATGGTTTTGCCGAAAATCTTTGCTTTGAGCAACCCTTACACAAATGCCTCTAATGGGAAGAACTCCTGTGATCTTTAGGACATAATTAACCTACACCCCTGTTTTCAATGTTAAACTATTCACTCTTATTAATATTTACTATCGCCATTAAACTTGTCCCTTCTTGTGGCCTTCTCTTTCATGTGTTCATAGTGCTACAAAAAAAACTCTGCCTTCTAAGAACTAAACATAGTTCTGCAATCATGTACTCCTGTTGCCATCTTTTTATAAACCTTGCCCATGTTCTTACAGCCTTGATCCAATTGCCTCAAGGCAAGCATACAAGCACTACAACTTCCAGAATGCATTGGTCTGTTCAATAAAAACTCGATAATGGAGGTTAAGTTCCCTGCCAACGCGGGGCTAGCTAGCAACCCTGTCATTCACCATCCAATCGATATTCAGCCTTTTAGAGGCTGCGCTCCGGCTACCTGGCCTCATTTACCATTAAATCGCCCAGTATTTGAACCCACACACAGTGGTGTAGCCGCTCCATCTTTTTCTACTTGTTTGATGGTTTTTAGCCTTTAACAAATCTACACAGTATAATACTGCGCCCTCACCTGCCGTATCACTGTTATTGGGTCGGTGGTAAAGCCCAACTGGTCGTTTTTAGAGGAGAACTGAACATTTCCATAACTTGGTGTTTCTCTCCCTTCCTTTCTGCTCCTTTCGAAGAAACAAACTGCACCTCCTGCAGCTCAAGAACGAAGGAGAACCCAACCAGCACATCTACAGGGACAAAGCAGAACATGGGCTTGGGATAAAGCATATGCAATACCCACATCTCAAAGAACCAGAACCCAATGCAAACATCTTAAGCATCATATGAACTACACAGAACTTATTTAGATCATCTTCAAAAAGCAAACAGAACTCAAGGCCATATCAAGAACCAAATAGAACCCAACCAGCACATCTCCAAGAACCCCAAAGAACATTTGACTCCACTGCTCAGAAAAAGGATTTTAGCATGAAAAACGTTTTGAACCTCAAAATAAGGAGCAAAGTCCATGATAACAATTTACATAGCACTTACATAATAAAGTTAGGTGTAAATCTTAAAGTGCAGAATTGCTAAAATCAACAAGCATTCACTCTAGGCACTGAGGGTAAAAGAGGCAGGGTGAGAGTATTACCAGGTTGGCACCCATATGTGCGGCACCATGCCAGACTTCTGTGCCAAGGGCAAGAGACAAAAGAAGACCGGCCTCCCTTTCAAAGGCACTTCCTATGTATTTAGTCCAGTATTTCTTTCCCACTATACCGCAGGGCATGCCGCAGTGCCCGGTGGGTCCAGCTTCCTTTAACTACATCTCTCACGTGACCGAAGGCAGAAGGCTCCCAAGAGGGTTCACTTCTGGAGAGAGGTGTTCAATGTCACACAGGCTTTGGTCTCAAACAGAATGGTAACCTTTAGTCAGAACATTGAGTTTAGTCTCAATTCCCCATTCCTTCTTTGGCCTCCACCTTCCAGTGATTTGATACCATCCTAGGCTCTCACTGGGTGCGACACAAGCACTTCTTGAGGCCTGCAGTTGTCATTTTCTACCAATTATAACTATAATTGATATCCATGACTGCTGGGCCCCCTTCTAGCGGCCTCTACATCTATTCATGACATAGCTGCCTCTAGTGGCTGGAATGCACTGGAGCCCTCCAGTGGCAAGAACCCCTTCAGCCACAACATGGATGGAGTGGTACATGACCCCCTCGACAGTCTGGAAATAGTAATCCAGGTCTGGAGAAGTGGTCTGTTCATACGAAAGGGCCCCATCTAGAGGTAAGAGTGGTATATTCATCCGTTGTGCCCACCTGAAGCAGGAGGAATTATATACCCATGAGTGATCGAGATATACATTGATGTGGCTAGCTCTCGCTCTTGACTGGAATGGGAATGTACTTGTTCAGGAGGATCCCCCACACCGTCGATCCATCTATGGTGGGTCCCTCTCATGGTTGGGTGGAATGGGGTGCACCCGTGTTAGCCACCACTAGTGGCTCCATTGTATATTGGTGTGGAGGTATACTGGAGTGATTTACACATCAGGGCTCCTAGTGGCTGGAATGCTGATTAGATCAGTACTGGGCCTTTCTAAACACTCGAATAGTATATGCATGGATGGTGCATACCAGGTGGTAATAAATCCCCATGTGTTGGGCTCCATCTAGAGACTGGAAAGTTGAACAACGGAATAGTTTTCAAAATAGAGAATTCCTCAGTGCCTCACTATTTATCAATTCCTCAGTTTATCTGTATAATCCATAAAAAGATGATCTGAAGCATAGATTTCCATCACCAGGTGTAGAATCACTCAATTTTCTGGATATTTTAATTGAAAAGCGTATCCACCCTCTATAGAACAGGGAAACCATCAGGGGCCAAAGTAGCCAGAAACTGAATCAGGTCGCTCTGCAAACGTAGCCAGGATGTGGTGCGATCTCGAAGCAAAGACGGCCAAATCAATGTTCGATTCTGCCAATAAAGAGAGAAAGTCAAATTAATTGTGAGCTACACTCACGAGGCAGACAAGATGGCAGCAGAGGTAGCAGACACTGAGACAAACAGTGCTTTTTTCTAAAGTACTAGCTCCTGTCCCCTTCCATGTGTGACAAACCCAATGCCCAGCCCAGCTCCCCTCAAACCGAACTACTGCAACACCCACATCAGCACTGTCGAGAGTCTGAGCACCTCACCCAACACCCTGAAACCTTCTACTAGCAGCCTGTCCACCACCCGCTAACAACCGGACACCTCCATTCCCTAGTCCGACTATCTCTTCCCAACCATCCAACAACGTATGCAGGACCTCGAACAAAGTGTGTTTGTGATAATGAGTTTTGCTTCATTAATAATGCTACCTGTATGAGATCTGAAATCTGTAACACATATGAATACCTAAAGATCTATCCAAAAACCAAAGTCCCTTCTAACACCCTGTTACATTTGGGTTAAATACCTTTTCTATTGATTAGCTCAGAACATTGACTCGCTTTTAAGACCACTGGTAACTAAGCTACCACCATGGAAAAAGGACAAAATGACTGCAGACGTCAAGGAAAGAGATTTTAATCTCATCACTCAATGGCTGGTGAGGATGGGCATGGAATTGTTGTGTAGCAATATCTCCTAGGAGACTGCTTTGATGTTTGTAAAAACTCTTGGTTAGCTAAAAATACAATGTCAGCACGATGCTTGTATAAGATTTCACAATTCTCAGGTAATTTGTTACTTTAAATTTTATTGATTGTTACTGAAAATTAACCTCCAGTCCAAGTCCTGACTCAGTCCTAATACACTAAAAAAGTGATGGATGTAGTGTTTGAATTAATCTCAGCCACTGGTAATTACTTGGGCAACATCCCAATCCATCCGTTTGGCCAGAACTGTTCCGATTGGAGCAGGGGAAAGACTGGTTAGCATATTGCTGGGTCCAAACTGAGGTGGCATGGTGTGCAAAGGAATGATGGACTGGGATGCGGCCCAGAGTGATTACCAGTGGCTGAGATTAATTCAAGCATTCCATCCATCACTGTTTTGTATGCTTTAGTCAGTCCGAATGAGTGCAGGTTTAGGACATAGGTGACATGTTTCGCCCCAGCCATGGACCAATGAGCTTTTTCAAGGCTAATTTGTTACAATACTATTTAAATAGAAAACAGACACAAACAATTAATAATAGCAGGCAAAAAGGATACAATGTACACAGTTGAAAAGACATAAAAGTTTCATTACTTAAACAAATTAACATAGTTTATATCCATTTCCACATAGTTATTTGAACACACAAGAAAAAAAAAAAAAAGAGAACAGCACATGCAAGATGAAACACATTCAGTGCTTAGTTTGAAAAAGAATAAGCACCAGGTCCGAAGGCCGCTGGCACTAATGAAGGCCAGAGTTGCGACTTCCAAGGCTGACTAGTCTTGATTCCACCCCATGCATCTTTCATCCACCACCAGACATTCTGTGCCTCTTTTCCCCACTCTTGCACGTTCCTTTTCATCCCTGCGTTCTCTTTTTGCCACAATTCTTCTCTTCCATCTTCTTTCCTCCTTTTCTGTTTTCTCTCCTGCTCTGGGTGAAAGTCTGATGTGTAAAAGTAAGTGCTGGTCCCCAAAAATGAGTTCTGGAGGACACTCCTGCAACCAGCGGCTCAAAATAAGCACTAAACACGTCTCTAATTTGCACATTAAAAATCGTAATTATAACAGGAATAACTCAGAGGCCCTGTGGCATGCAGTCCAGAGGAGCACACACAGCAGACCAATGTAGGTCATCCCTGTTTCTTCTCATAAGAACCCAAATCAAAATAAGGGGTGGTACTGCTGAAAAATGTATGCAAACTAGAGTTGTGGGTTCTTTTGCCCTCACATCCTGATGTACAAATGTATAATCCTTGAAAGGAAATGGGTTAATGCCATAAAAATGCATAACGTGCATAGGGATATATTAATTAACTAAGCTGACAGAGCACAAAAAACGTCTATGCTAGTTCACAGGTGTATTTGAAGAAAATAATTTGTGGGAGTGTTCCCAAAAGAAGCAATCTTCAGTCATATACATACAAATATTGTCGCTTTCTGTCAAAACAAACAGAAACACCAGACAAACTTAAAAAGGTGTTTGTCTGTGGTATGCAAAACAAATGCGTACTAGTCTGTGTGTCAACATGACATTGTGACCTTGTGGTTCTACGGGAGGACCAAGTACAGCCAGAAATAGATCCAACAGTACACAAATCTAAAATTGAGATTATCTAATTGCCACTCTTATTGAATCCAATAGGAAATCGCGATTCCTAAAGTAAGAAAGCTTGCATCTTTTAAATAGGAACTCCTATGAGGTCGCAAAATCGCACTACCTCATGAATATTAATGAGTTGGGTATCATTTTGTGACCCATTTGGAATCGCAGTCTTCACAGGGATGGAGACTTGCTGAGGTAAGCAGACCACCATGTCTGGGATTGCTTTTCTATAAAGCAATCTTATTTTCTGTAAAGACAAATGGGAGGCATTTAAAAAGAAAAAAATGAAAGTTTGAAGTTTCATTTTTTGAGAGTAGGCAGTGGTCCCTGTGACCACTGCCTGCTCTTAGAAAAAAGAATTCCAGTTTTCAAACGAGAGAGGGTTCCACTGGACCCCTTCATATTTGTGAATGAGTTACCACCTTCTTCAAGGAGTCGGTAAAGTATTCATGTTTTGAGACCAGAATTTGGTCTCAAAACATTAAAAAAATCCCATTCAGATTCGGTATTTAAAAAAGGACTCCCAAAGCATCCCGCTTCCAAATATTGAAATGCAAACACAAATTGCAATTCGGTGACATATTACTGAATCACAATTTGTGCTTTGAATATATGTAAAAGCATTTATGGAGTCGCAAACAGCCCAAGCAGGCAGTTTGACGGAAAAAATGCTTTGTACATAGGGTATCTTCAATATTGAGGCCAGATGGGGCTTTTGAGGCAGCTTTCGTCATACATTACTGGGTTATTGTGGTGCATTTTTTGCAGCATTAAGTTCGAATGGTCAGAGGAGTCACTGATCTGTCTGAATGCATCTGAAACATAATGGTCTCCATCTATCTAAACAGACTCAAGTGAATGAGAATTCTGTATAGAGCAACTTCTGCCCAGAGAGGGCGTCTTGGCGCTCTGGCAACAAAGGCTGAAAACTAGGGAATAGACTCAAGAAGTGAAAGCTTTAGTGAGCTGAATAACCAGGTCTTGAGTTTCTTTCCAAATAATGGCTCAGAACCTGAATTGAGGACATTAGCAGGAAGTGAGTTTCAGGTATGGAGGCCAGAAAGGAGAGGATACTACCTCTCCAATACAGGGTCTCATGATGCAGGGAGTACAGATTAGATTGGCAACTTCAGATCTCGGACGGAGAGCTGGATAGTAAGGCTGGATACGTTTTTGAAGGCTAGTGTGACCCTTACTAGAAAGGCACATGAAAACCATGCACATATCATTAAAGACAGATCACATGCTAACGAGTCACCAGTGAAGCTACCGCTGAGGTACTGAGAAGGGGTACTGGTGTGGTATGTTTACAATTAAGTGGGCAGCAGAGTTGTGAACTTTAAGAATCTGCGGGTAGATGGAGGACAAACCAAAAGAGTGGCCAATCTAGAAGTGATGGGAGCATACACAACCAACTTGTCAGTGGAAATCAGAAGGAGCGAAAGCATTTTTCTAAGTGTCCTCAGAAAAGTGATTCATGTGACCCTAACTTTTGACACGAATAAACAATTGACCGCTTCTGGTTAAACCTCACACGTAGGTTCCTGGCTGAGGAGGAAGGCACAGCGGGGTTCCCAGATCGGAAGGCCACCACAAATGTGACCACAAGGAGGTTTGCTTTCCAAAGAAGAGAATTTCTGTCTTCTCTCAATTTAATTTGAGACAGTTATCGTTCACCCATTTGGCTACAGATGGCATTCAAACCCACAAACTGGATGGAGGGAATAGTCAAATTAAGTTTTAATGATCTATTAGTGGCAATACTATTATCACTTTCACTTTGACCCTTGTGATGTGAGTTAACATTGAAACAGTTACTGTCTCATTGAGATAAAGTTGGCTTAAAAAAAATGACAAACATAAGTTCTGAAATAAAAAATGTCTCATGATCCAGTTTTTTAGGTCTGAATTAGTGAGTGTACAAGTCAGAGAGTCCATTGACACCCTATTGTTATCTTGGAACAACAGTTGGGACAGTGGGTGGCTAGCAAATGGTTAGTGAATTGGATTTTGCATTATCAGTGTACTAATTAATCTGGCATGTAGTGTGCCTAAAGGGAGACATATTAGGAACATTTCAACATCTGTACCTCAGAGACAGGACACTGAACTTAAAGCTGTGGTATACTGCATAGACTCTAGAAATGAGCCAAATATGCTTGGAAAATAAATAGTTTACCTTCAACAATCCCATCTATACTGCAATGGGGAAACTATTGGCCCCCAGTTATGTGAACTTATATAATGGACACTTTAACGCCAATGATTTGGGAAGAGTATTTCATAAAGTACCTCCCCCGTACTATATATATATTCTGGGGTAGGTACACTGATGGAATCACCATGATTTGGCAAGAACATTCTCTGTTAAAGGAATGTCAGCAAAGAACAAGTTACTTACCTTCGGTAACGATGTATCTGAAAGAAACACGTTAGTTAGATTCCTCACCTTAGAATATCCCCAGGCGTCAGACTGGATCCGGAAGATTTTTCGTCAGCAATACCCCTTGCGCATCGCTAGGCGTCGTCTGCGGCTCCGTGTCCGTCGTCGGCGTCGTGCGCCGGAATGACGTCGTCGGAGTACTTAGACGCCGCCCTCGCGCGCTGACGTCAGTTCTTCTTTTTTCCGCGCCAGTAAGCGCAGATCCGGGAGAGCTACCCCTTTTAGTCTTTTTTGACTAAATCTTTTTTGATCACTTTTGATCCTTGTCTGTCGACATCTGGTGGGGGGGGGGGGTTGTTTTGGGGGAGTCCAGGGTGAATATAGATGGTGATGTGGGTGGGTGAGCACCAGGACACAAAATACATCTTTGTTTTTTTAATATTTGGAAGTATTGTCTTCCTCCTTTGCTATTAGGAAAACAAAATGGACCTCTAAGTTTCTTTGGAGTAGTAATACCCCCTCTGCAGTCCCTTTTTAAGTAATGCTGCAATCTCCTTAAGCAACAGAAGCAAATATTCTTTGTTGTGTTTGCATTGCGGAATTTAGGGCGGCTATTAGTGAACCCTATACAGCATCTGCTCTCCGGCTAGGATAGGAACCATTTGCTTGTTGTTCTCTTTCTTTATTGTTGTGGAAACCCCTCAACCTTCCCTTGTCCTATAATCAGTGGAATAGGACTCGAGTCATTCTTTAATCACCAAGGATCTTCTACCCGTAGATCCTTGCGCACATCCTCTGGATGAACCACATCACATAGTCTTCTCAAAAGGCTGAATTTGTGATGCCTACTGGGTTGGTGTGATTTGTTGTACAGCTTAGTGGCTGTTATACTGCTGCTGATTTGAGCCAGAAGGAAGTTTATCTTGTTACTGTTTGTAGAAAAACCTGTAATGCTGCAAACACTTGTGGGTTTTCCAGTCTTTGCTCTTTTTTTACTTTTTGCAACAGGTTACCGACCTGTGATCCAAAATATGTTTCCCATTAAATGCCTCGTCCAATGAGTGTTGTTGGACTTCTGGTATAAAACCTGCCACTCTGATGCACGCAGGTGTACAGAGAAGTATTCTGGCATCAATATAACATACCAACAATCAGTCTCCGCAGAATCCAAGGCACAATTGAGACTTGCGTTGAAGATGGTTTGCCTTCTGATACTATTGTCTCTACTTTTCTTCTATGGGCACCTGTCTCTTGCTCTATAATCTCTTCCACTTCCTCCTATTTGTGTTTTTATGGTCACAGCTTCTTAGGAGAGGGTGAGATTAGGCAATGCTACAATTCATGACTGTTCTCTTACCAAATCTCTTGCCTGCTGCATCAATCTGCTTACTTTCCAGATATGGATGTGTTCAGCATGCACCACCATGGAGTCCAGTAACACAAGCCTGTTGATCTAAACAGGGCCCTTTGGAGGAGCCCTGTTCTTCAATACAATGGGAGTTGCAGATCTAGTCTTTACGGTTTATATATAGGGAGTTAGGAAAGTGTCAGTATGACAAAAACTTCTGTGCTCAGAAGCTCCTCCCCCTCGTTTGATGGCGGCTTTCCGGGTTTGGCGTGGTGCGGTGTGAGAAGACGCTAAGGAGCTACGGGCTGAAATCTAACTGCGCACTGCCTGGCTGTTTTCCAGCACCCACACAGTCCTTCACGGTCTTTCACGGAACGGTACGCTCTGGCGAGGGTGCAGGGTTTGAAAGTCGGCTCCGGTTCCTCATATCCCCCACAGCTGACTGCTGAGGACTGCACCGAGTGTAGAGGTTTCGTAGAGGTTTCGCCTTTCTTCGTCTTTACAGCCGGACGGCAGTTGCAGAGTGAAGGTTCCGGTGCTTTGTGCTTCGCAGGCAGAGAGGCAGATAAGTGCGGCGGAGTACAGAGAAGTGCAGCGGTGTGGCTCTAACAAGCAGGCTGGGCTGCGAAAACACGGGAAAGTGACGCATGAGAATTTTTCAAGTATTGAAACCCAAGAAAAGTGTGGACTACGGTAGGAGAGAGATAGGAGGGCGGCATTACCGGTGAGTCTAATACTGATTGAAAAGTAAGACTTTATCTCACTCACCTTGCAGTGTTCACCGGGTTCACCATGTGGCGCATTGTTTGACTTTGGCGGGCTGATCTTTTGCCAATCTGCTGTTGGGGTGTTGAACGCTGCCGGACCCTGGAGGCAGCACAACTCACCCGGTTCTCTCGACGTACCATTGCAGAGGGTGACGGCTGATACGGTCATCAGGGCCTGCATTGACCATCGTCCCCCTGGGCAGTGCACACCGCTTTCGTCACCATAAAGCACTTAAAACATCGTGGCGCTTCCCGTAGCCAGGAGGAGGTAGGGCTGGGCCAGGGCTCTAACATCGCCACCTACATATAGGATTACTCCGTTTTGGTGACTACACACCGCTACAGAAGGCAGGTGAGGAAAACTGGATGCCCGCAAAAGGAAGTAAAATTGGTGACTCAAATCAGTTGGGTTATTTTGATTCGCAACTTGCCCTCTTTTCAAAACAGTACATAGCGGCTGAACTTGTACATCCAGAGGGTTGTTGACTTGGTTATCTATTATTGTGCAGTTTAAGGCCGATCCTGTTGGGATTTTGGTCCCCGAATCGCGATGTCTACAGAGAGAATCAAACCAGACAATGTGGGAGGGAGCCTAAAAGGGACACTGGATGCTTTCTTTATCAGGGCAGAATCAGCCTTGGATCAAGAAATTCGTTCTGCCAAAAGAAGACTTTCCTTGGACTCCAACACAGGCCAGAAAAGACTGTCCATGGGGGGTTTAGCCAAGACAAAGAATCTGAAGGCTGTTACCCCGAAAAATTCATTACTACAGAGAAGTAATAAACAGAAACAAGCATTGGCATAGCCAATAGGTCTCGCTATGGGACCTTATAAGTATTTAGTTATGCAACTGTTGCATGGCTAAACACTTATAAGGTCCCAAAAGGGAGACCGATTGGCTACGTCAATGCTTGTTTTATTTGGTTCTAGGCGGAGTCAGTTTTACAGTGTGATCTGACTGTAGCTCTGGTTCAATTGCTTCATCGAAAGTTATCTTCTGCGTGCATGGTTTTTATGCAATTTGTGCTGTATGCAGCCAAGGTGGTGTCTGATACCGGCCATGTTGCTGCTCTGATGTCATGCTCATAACGTACTCTGTATCGGGACAAAGATGTGCTTTTGTATAAAATGTTATGTTTCCCCTTCCTAAACCTGGGGATGGAGTGGAGTCTGATATTTCTTGGCTCCAAGGCACATAGTATGTCGTCAGATCTTTTCGATACCGACTAGGTTGAACAGGCTTCAGAGGCTGCTCTTGCAGCCAATCTGACTGTAGAGGGTGGTGTGCCTTTGACATAAGGGCTTGTTTTTGAGACCTTTGCTCTTCAAGTCATGGAGATGGCTTTCGATGCGAACACCCAGCTTTTAATGCCAATCTTACATTTGGATCCGTCCCTCAGTTAGGGGTTGCTCAGTGTTATGCAGTGTGTGCTCCTTAGGAAATTGATCCTCATTTGAAAGTCATATTTCCACTATCCACCTTTCCTCTTCAGAGTCTCTGGGTGTGTAGGTGTTGAGATGCAATCTCTGTACATAAAACTGTGGGTTTAGATGGTTACTGAAATCGGTCTAGGATCTGGCTCTTCATAATCAAAATGTTATTGGTGTCAATCATCTTCCTTTAGGTCGATGTTTGTCAGAAAGACTATATTGCCTTCTTTAGGCATCACTTTTTAAATCTTATTACATCCCATGGGTTAATTTGCGTGTACATAATATTTCCACTGCAGGTTGGTTGCCCAGCTATAGTTGAGGTTGACAACTAATCTTTTAGTTTTCACATTTTGGACTCGTCAAGCAACTGGATTCATTGTGGTCTTGTGGAAGACACAAACTAGCAGCTTCGGTACAGACCAAGGTGGCCACTTCGAGATGAGCTCCCCGACCGGGACCAGCATGATGTCCTAAGTTGCTGTTTTCACATGGTGTTGGCTCAGCAATGCTGGGGGACAGGTTTTGGAGTCCTTGATGGGATGCATACAGCCTTCTCTTCGATGGAATGCCACGGCAGGGTGCTCACTAGAGCTCTCTTCCCTCACCCACTCAGAGGCACACTGACTTGAAACCAGTTGAGGGCTGATCTCCCTTACTTGGATGGGGCAGCATGGAAGTGTCCCTTTGCTGCCTTCGGGAGTCAGTGCCCAGGATGCGACTCCCACAGAGGTGCCTGAGAACAGCAACCCACCTATATGCAGAACCCCTAAGGGTTGAAGTAAGTTGAAGTAAGTGAGGTGAAGGATTGGGCCTCGGGACGCTGCAGGCAACAAACCATAAAAAGGAGTCCCAATAGAGAACCTGTCAAGCGGGAGGTTACAGCCTCCCACAGACTGGGCCCTAAATGAATCCTGAGTGTGACCTCGCACCGGTGATGGGCCACAGAACTTTGAGAGGGCAGAAGCGGCGGGTGATAAACCTCGACAGCCGGAAAGATTACCAACAATAAATGCATTTCTAAGGCCCTGCAGCAATTTGGTACAAATGAGATCAGACTTAGAGATGTGTCGAGCTCCACATCAAGTGGATGCCCACCATGAGAGGCTGCGGAGCTCTGTAAGTGGTGCCCCAAAGCGCTGCCACATGCAGAAGAAGCGTGACCCCTCATTGTGCCTCCCTGAGATTTAGAGAGCAATGCTGTGGGTGAACACTTGAAGCTACTAAGGACAAGACAGGTGGATTCCTATATAGACCTCTAGTGCCAGGTCCGATGGACATACTTGGTTTTCCAACATTTGAGTCACATGCATGAACTCTGGTAATCTTGCCCACCTGATGCCTTGCACATGCTGCTGTTGAAGAGGGAGATTGCGGGATGCAGTACAAGATTAACTGAATGGCAGGGAAGAGACTGAGCTACAATTGAATATCCATCCCACACTGGCCCTGGAGAGAAAATGCTTAATACCATATAGCCACTGAGGTCTGGTGACCACAAAAAACTGGGGAGTGTGGCCACTGCCCCACTAACCATGTAACCAGCTGCTGATTAATTAAACAATAGACCGAGTGCTTATTCGCACAGCCCCAGAGGTCTGTCTATGCTTCCCAAACGACATATGAGAAACAAGCATTTGCAATGCAATAGGTCTCGCATTTACGCAAGTTTGAGCTATTGGCATTGTAAATAACAATGCCTTTTATTTATGTTTTACAAACAGACACAAAAATAAAAGGCATTGTCATTTATAATGCCAATAGCTCAAACTCGCGTAATTACGAGACCTATTTCATTGCAAATGCTTGTTATTTTATTCGTCCTTCACCAGCAGGATTTACCTTTAATAAGGAGAGGGGTAGAAAGTCTTTCCTCTAATGGCCCCTTCTCCATCAGGCCGTCGGCGGAAGCTTTCCATCGATTGAGCCTACAGCGGCTCCGTCAACGGAAGCTGATAGTCTACCCAAGTCTAAATAAGGTGGAAGGGGCAAGGCTTTGGGGGACAGGGTATTCCGCCACATCTGTGACAGAGTACGCTGTCTGCACAATTGTAAATCAGCACCTTAGTAATAAGTTTGTTTCTCTGCAAAGCGTTATGCCTATTCATCTTTTCATTCTTCCAGTGCTGATATCAAGACTACTGAATTAAATAAAAGAGAGCTTTTTTAACACAATATACACCTGTTGTGATGTGTAGTGTGTCTGTAATATTGCAATGGGTTGCATTACAACAGTTACAGGTGACTCACAGAGCGGTGCAAAGTAAAACTATCAGGGGAGAGGATGTGGTCCGTCGGCTAGACTGCCAACTTTGGTGCTGGAAACAAGGGTTCCAGCCTCGGGGTTGCGTCCACATCCTGCGATTCTGGGCAAAACACTTAATCTCCCTGTGCCAGTGTAAATACGGTGCTCGTGTAAAGCGCTCCGATACCTTTGGGTCGAGTTCGCGCTATACAAATATGCAAAAAAACAAAAGGCCTAGATTGCTTGGTGGGTCGATGATTTTTTCGGAATAGCATTTAAAACGGCTTCCATACAGCGCTACACACATCTTTGCGGACCCTTCTGCCCACTGCTGCCTACTGCCTTTGCCTGCGTTTTCAGAACTGCAATGAAAGCACAGGCAAAGAAAAAAGTGTTGGCAGCCATCTTGGAGTGTTATTTTGTTTTACTTCGAGAGACCAGTTGCATTGTGTGTAGAGCGGAAGAGACAAGGTCATCAGCAATGGCTGTTGGCAAACTGTTGTCTGCTAAAGTGTAATCCATATTCTGACGGAATCAGTCAGATAAAAACTCAGTTTTTAACTATTGTACTTCTACATTTTCTAAAAAATGCTTAAAAATGTTCTACTTTCTACCTCAACATCATGAAATCCGTGATTAATAGAGAAAGGTAGTTAAAACAATGATCGTCCTCTACAACTTTCACAGGGCCCTAACTATCAAGTTCATCCAAAAATTGATTGAACGATTCCATCAAACTCATGTTAAAAACAATAAAAAGCGAAAGATTCGAGGGTGATAGTAAACATGGAATTTGATATTACACGAGTTTGATAACCTCTGAGAAACACTGAGGTTTTCAAGGGTTGTATAGATAGTAGCAAACAAGCAACGCTTTCATTATCACCCATCTGACCTCAATGGCCCGTCTGGAACAGCGTATTCAGGGTCTCCATTAGGTAGACGCAGGGGAACTGACCACCGCTGAATAGTCATGAGCAAAGAGATTTCCCGCTTATCCCTCAGTTCTTCTTCAAGGTGGGCATGACCTATTGCAGAGGTGTACCAACCAGGTAGAGTGGGTGAGGAGGAATTTGGTGTTTACAAATAAAAGACCAAACCAACACTGTCATTGTGGAGCCCACGCAAGGCTTTGTTACATTTATATCAGACTTATATTATACCTCTACAACATCCTACACAATACATTTTGCACCAAAAACAGTTTTGTCATTAGTAGGTGATGGTCAGAGACCTCAAAACCATCTACTACATTTGGGTAAAAGTGGCAATGATTAAACAAACCAGCAGAAATGAAATATGAATTAGCATGTAAGGAGTGAAAAAAAAAGATATGCCAAGATTAAACATCAGCTATTTTTGCATAGAGTACTCGTTCCACAAGTTCACACTTGCACTGAATGTCCAAAGTAAGAACTCTCTGTAACGCCCCAGGACCCGACCGAAGTTTTGCACAGTTCTGGTTCACCACATTAATTATTAATCCCATAGGGCAAGCTTCATTAGTCAACACTCATTTTTGCATACACTGCAAATCCATTATTAGAAGCAAGGGGTGATAGAGCAACTCGGTTTTAATAGAGGCTTGAAGTCAGGACCCAGTTCTTGTTGAACGAGGAGCATAGTTCGAGATAACTAAGGAATCTGTGGATGTGACAGATTCTCTTTTGACCCTACTACAGTAGTTAGTACTGTCGCAGAAAGAATCGTCAACTGGAAGCAGAGGACGTTTTGAGGATGAACAGGTAATAAGGAGCAAGAGGTTTGTGTAGATGGACGACTGGGGAAGAGCTTGGCAGAGCAGTGAGAAGAGGGGGAAGAAAGTAGGTACCAGAGGAATACGTTTGTGTTTTGTGAGGCAGAAAGAGGGGTTTTAGCAGACGTCCAGGGAGGCAAGAGGTAAAGTTTTCATACCATTTTCCACACCTTCACCCCTTTCATTGCCAACAAATCATCTCTTCATTGGCAATTGAATTGTGTGTATGCTGTGGTGTACAATGCTTCAGTGGTGTGTTAAACCAAATCAATCACTTGAGTTCAGTCTCATAAGCGCAATGCTAAAACACATTTTCCCCCTCTTTCACCTACTCTAGAAGTGTAGGGATAAGAAAGACATTTTAGGCAGTAGTTTTCTTGTTAAGGTAGACAGTAGGATGCTGTAACATACCACTCTCAGAGCTACATTGATACCCACTCTAAATCAGTTCCCTGGGTTATGGGGTTTGGCGAACTTTAGGGTTTTAGATCGGTGGAACCCCACTTTCAAAGACTGATGCGGGTCCCTGGACTAAAGTACAGAATCTTTACTATCGCCAAACTAAAAACTATTCATACCCCCAAGGGGGAAAACTCTACAATGCCTTCACCACTGCATTTCATGGTGGGGTAAAAAAAGTGCATATATCCACTTCCACCATTAGCACAACCTTACTGTCGTTAGAGGCTCATCACTTTCATAAACAGAAAGCTGAACCACCCAGGTAATTATTTTTGTTAATGTAGCAAGGTGTTTCCCTTTTTAATCTGTTTATGTAGCGTTTTCTCCTCACATCCCCAATAATTTTTAAGGCTGGCTTGTAATTGCGACAGCAGCAACCATCAATACAGCTCTGAAGATGATCACTGGGCCACACACAATTACATTCCCCAAACTACTCATTACCTTAATCATGGAGGAGTTATCTCCGCCTGCGCGAATGACGAGCCGTGCAGATGGGGATAGATGGATTCTGCGCAGTCATTTTAAAGGCAAGCATTGCACAAAGCAAAATAAATTCAGTGGAGCATATCACCCTACAATAGGAGTGAAGGTATCACCGCCGCCGGCCCGATTCGGCGCGAAAACCGGAAGTCAGGCAGCGTCATGCCTGTCGTGGGGCGGGACTTCCGCCTTCCGCGGGAAGCCCGCGCGCACGGAGTGGCTGTCCGAGAGGAGAAGTGGTGACGCGGGGCTCCCATGCCTGAGGGAGAGCCCCGCGGTGGCGGCGGCGGCAGAAGTAATGAGAAGCCCTGGGTCGGAAGTGGCAGCAGAGGCCGCCGATGCAAGTGCGGGGCTCCCATGAGTGAGGGAAGCCCCGCGTGTTCCAGGTCATGTGAGGCGGAGATTAGACCAGGGGAGTCCTGAGACGGAGCCTGTAGCAGCCACAAAAGAGCCCGGTGAGTGGGGCTCAGTTGTAACGTGGGGGCTGGTGTGTGTGTTTGTTGTTCAACGATCTAGTACGCGTTCACTGGCTGGGGGTGGCTGTTTGGTGGCGCAGTTACTGCATGCAGCTGGCTTGCGTGGACGGAAGGGGGACTGGAGATGTGCACACGTGCGAGTTGGTGTACGTGCGCGTACACCAACTCAAATCCGCCAAAAGCCTGCGCGTGCACATCTCCTGTCCCACTTCCGAGGCAAGTCAGCAACAATAGATCTCGCCGAAAGCAGCGCTTCGCGCTGCGTTCGCAGGCGAGACCTAAAAAGTGACCGGATTCTTTGAATCCACAAGTGTCCACCGGAGGGAAGATACACTGAGGCACTGAACGTGGGCCCTACGGAGGGATCATCTGCCTCGGCAAAAGCAGAGCTCCTGCCAAATCTACAAGCTTTTAAGTCGGAGCTAGATAAGGAAATCAAGGCAGACATCTCTAAGGAAAAGCACACCCTCAGATCAGACCTGAGGGATAGGATAGTGGCGTTGAGAACAGACGTGGACTCAGTGGGTTCTAATATAGTGAAAGGCCATCGAGATGCACTAAAAGAGAAGAACTTAATCCTCATGGATAAATGTACTGCTCTCTACATCAAAAACTATCCAATCACAAGAAAAATCAAGGGCCTCAAAAATCACTCAAAGTAAATATACAAACAAAAGGCCTTCGTGAAGGGGCAGAGGGTGCAGACGTGGAACATTATGCTTTAGGTTTCTTCTCTGCACTAATCAGGGACAAATCAAACTGGACAGAGTTCATTACATCAGCCTAAGGAGATAACAGGAGTCAAGCAAACCACCAGATGTTCTGGCAAAACTACACATGCAAAGCAGAAGATCCTAAAAGCGGCCAGAGCACAAGACCAAACCCAACGTGGCGGATACACTTGCGCTTGGTTTCATGATGTAGCCTCAGACACTCTTCAGGTGCCAACAGTACAGACCAGTTACAAACTATCTCCACAGCAATAAAACCAGTTGTATATGGATTTGCCCTTTGGCACTGCATTTGAACAAGGTAACAAAAGTCACCAATCTTGGGCCATTTCAGCAGCGGCTCTATCAGTAGGGATGTGAGACAAAAAGAACCCTCGCCTACAAGAATTAGACAAGAGGAGAATTTGCAGGTAGCCTCATCATGGCAGACACCTCGACCACAGTGACATTGAGGAGCAAGTCCAAACAGAATTATGACAAATACTCGACAACAAACGGAAGGACAATGAATCTGTATCTATATCGCTTCATCTCCCTATGGGTTCCATGACATTGATCGGAAGCAAACTAGATAGTACACCAGATGCTTTTGTGAAACCTACAGGCAAGCGGTACAACACAATATACGTGTGATGGTCCGGACTCCAAATAGACATCATGCTCCAACCAATAATAAGGGGTAGCCTCTTACCTGCAATTTCAACCCTGCGGTGAAGACCTAGGAACTCTACTGTGGACAATACTGCTTGCTTTGATCTAAAGAGCCCAACACTAGGGAAGGAAGGGGGAGTGGGAGGGAGTGGGGATGTCTTGTCTTCCTTTCTTATTACCTACATAAAGTTGTTTTCCAGTAGAAAACACAATATCGCACCTCATGCATTTGAAGAGAACCATCCACACCTGGATCTGATATATGTCTGTAACACATATGGCCTTGTTCATTCAATAAAAAAAGTTTGGTTAACAAAAACGAAACTGTTCGGAACTGGGACAACTTTGCAAAGCAATTAGCGCAGAGGTAAAAAGGTGTATTTTCCATAACCCACCCCCTCAAGTCATTCCCATATGCATGAGCCTCCAGTGCTACTTTACAATGCAATGTCAATCTGTCAATGATCCCGTTACAAACGGTGCTCCCCTGGCACTCAGACAGAGGGGGGAAAAAACTCTTCCTCAGTCTGAACCGGAGGATTAAAACATATAGTCCGGGTCAGTGTAGTTGTGCATAATGGGCTTTAGGAAACGTGGCGAAGAGTTATTCTGCGCATGCTCAGGTATGAAACATGGACTTCAAAGAAACATATGCTGTAGTATTCTGAAATGAACATAAGATGACAGGGGGTTTCATAGCACACGCCACAAGCTATAAACCAACACTATTGCAGATGGAGGCCAAACTCTGCACGCATTCAGGCCAAGCGGTGTGAAAGGAAGTCGGAAAATGGAAGTCATGCTATGGGCACTGTGGTATTATGGGTGACATCTTCAGAGGTACATAGACTGCTCCAATGGCAGACTTCTAAAATAAGATCATTTTAGTCGGGCATGTTTCTGAGCCCGACCACTAGAAGCCTGAAGATGTGCACTGTATTGGTTTAGAAAAGTTTCACACTACAAAACAGTGTTTTCTAAACACCACTATGACAGACTTCAATATATGGGAGTTCGCTTCATATCTGTAAGAAGGAAGAGATCTGAGCTAGTGTTGTGTGACCACACTTTCAGTTTTTAAACCAGTCCCTCCCCATCAGTCCAACCACCTTGTCCCGAGAATCCAATCATAAGTCTTTGTCAGTCCTACCACCTCTCACCAGCTACATCAGCATCATCAACCCTTACACTGTGCTCTCAATCACTACCATGGTCACACAACCTTCTCAAAGAGTTGAACCATAAGTCTAGAGATGTGCTTTCTACTTTTGGGTTATAGCCAATAGCAGAGTGCAGCCAACCTAATAAGTAACAGGCCACACATACAGATTACCCTAGAGAGCCCAACTCGCACAGAACATTGTCAGTGACATAAACACACCAAGGCGGGCGCCTTACCATGCTCCTCGTGCAGCCATCAGATGACCAGGGGCTGAGTGTCTCCAGCCCTGGAGGGGAGCGACTCCTGGCTCCCCTTGTAGATGGGGCTCCGCTGCTCCGGCTCATCACTGAAAAAGAGGTCAGAGAAGACGTAGAATTAAAGTCTTGAGCACCTACCACAGCCTACGGTGGCCAACACTTGGGAACTCTACAAGGGTCTTCTTTCACCCAATGAGTATGTGTCAGTGAATGCTGCATATCTAGTCAAAGCCGGGGGAAAAAAAGCGCACAAAGCTGGGATACTGTCCTCTGTCAAAGTGGGGAGGATTAACAATATGAGACTGTGCTGGTAGGCGAGCAGAGATCATGGAGAAACAAGACGAGAGATCCGTCCATCAAGGTGAGAGAGCATGCTACAGCTGAAAAGAGGATATGGCCAAGCAAGAGGAGGGATTATGCCCATAAAAGGCCACACACGGGGAGAGACCTGTCCAAAATAGAATATTTTGGAGAATATTACAGTAAGGTTTGTTTTCTAAGATACCCAACTCTGTGTGATTTTCTGCAGACAAGGATGTAGCAAAAGCCTCTTCTGTGACTAACTTCTGGGTGCATTGTGGGTAATCTGTGATGTAATGTTCGCCACAGCAGGGGGGTCTGTAGGAGTTTCTGATAGTGAGGACAGCTTACAGTAGCAGAAGAACAGGTTCTTGGGGTTCATCTGGACCTGGAAGGATCTGTCATTACCAACAGGTCATCGAAAATTCTGCACACAACACAGCTCTAGCGGAGGTGACATCACAGATTCCATTCAGTGCATTATCGGCTTCCCTAAATGGCACCCATGTAAGGCTGCTACACCTCCAGCGCTGACAAATGAGGAGGGTTACTGTTAAGCATTTCTTTCAAATAAAGATGGGTTTATATAGTCTGAAGAGTTTCGCTGGGACGCCCACAGGGCTGCAATGTCCATAGGATGGGCCTCAACAGCTGAACTGGACTCTTCGGTTCCAGTCACAGGGACCAGGCGAGTTACACTAACAGGAAATGAGAGAAAGGAGAAAACGGATAGTACAATAGCTCATGGCCAACTGGACTAAAAAAGGGAAGATCCCCAGATCAGGTAAATACCCAAGGGAAGAGGGGAAGAGGTGAATACAGGCAGGAGGATTTCACAAGAAGGCAAGATTTAAGACAAGTTAAGTGAGTGTAATAAGTGAGATGAATTTCAGTACCTGGTAAAACCTTGTCCGATCAAATAGTCAGGCACAGGAAGGTTAATGGAGGAAAAAATTGTTTTGGGGGAACTTGTCATGGGGGTGATCATGGAAAACAGTGAAGCACAGGAAGGTCTCCTTTGGGGTCCAAGGAGAGTGGGGTCTGATATCACATTGACAGCTGTGGTGATGGCCTTCTTCCAACCAACGAGTCACGGCTGTACTCACATCTGCCCTCACCCACAGATGGTATGGCCTTCATCCCTGGTCCTGTCTGGAGTGTGCTCACATGAAAGCCCACCCACTTTGACCTCCAATCATTCACCCCCGGTGAAATGCACCCACATGAGCACCCATCCTCTAAGGCGAGGCCTCCATCATCCCCACAGGTCCTGGGCGAGAGATGCTGTCCTATTAGCGCCTATCCACAGAGGGCATGGTACCAACATCAACTCCCACCAGCAGATGGCAGGACAGCCTTCCCCGTACATGGAACAAATACTGTCATCATCAAGTAGCCAGAGATGGCATGGCCTCCACCCCTGGTCCCGGATAGGGTGTATTCGCAATAGTGCTCGCCCACTGATGGCAGACAGCCTCCACCCCTGGTCCCGGATAGGGTGTACACGCATCAGTGCTCACCCACTAATGCATGACAGCCTCCACCCCTGGTCCCGGATAGGGTGTACACGCATCAGTGCTCACCCACTGATGCATGACAGCCTCCACCCCTGGTCCCGGATAGGGTGGACACGCATCGGTGCTCACCCACTGATGCATGACAGCCTTCACCCCTGGTCCCGGATAGGGTGTACACGCATCGGTGCTCACCCACTGATGGCTCACAGCCTCCACCTCTGGTCCCGGATAGGGTGTACACGCATCAGTGCTCACCCACTGATGCATGACAGCCTCCACCCCTGGTCCCGGATAGGGTGTACACGCATCGGTGCTCACCCACTGATGGCTGACAGCCTCCACCCCTGGTCCCGGATAGGGTGTACACGCATCGGTGCTCACCCACTGATGCATGACAGCCTTCACCCCTGGTCCCGGAGAGGGTGTACACGCATCGGTGCTCACCCACTGATGGCTCACAGCCTCCACCCCTGGTCCCGGATAGGGTGTAAACGCATCGGTGCTCACCCACTGATGGCTGACAGCCTCCACCCCTGGTCCCGGATAGGGTGTACACGCATCGGTGCTCACCCACTGATGCATGACAGCCTCCACCCCTGGTCCCGGATAGGGTGTACACGCATCGGTGCTCACCCACTGATGCATGACTGCCTTCACCCCTGGTCCCGGATAGGGTGTACACGCATCAGTGCTCACCCACTGATGCATGACAGCCTCCACCCCTGGTCCCGGATAGGGTGTACACGCATCAGTGCTCACCCACTGATGCATGACAGCCTCCACCCCTGGTCCCGGATAGGGTGTACACGCATCGGTACTCACCCACCGATGGCTCACAGCCTCCACCCCTGGTCCCGGATAGGGTGTACACGCATCGGTGCTCACCCACTGATGGCTCACAGCCTCCACCCCTGGTCCCAGATAGGGTGTACACGCATCAGCATGACAGCCCTCCACATGCACCACTGGTGGGAGACGTACTGTCAAGTCCTATGCACATATGGAACTGCCTCCTGGTTCTGGGAGGAGGTTGGAAGGGGGAGGGGTCCCTGGTTCTGGGAGAGTGTCGGGGGGGGGGGGGGGGAAGAGGGGGAGGGGAGACTCACCTTGGTGCCTTCTTGCGGTTGGCCATACGTCTTTTGATCACAACGCTGAGCACCAGGATGATGAGCAGCAGCACTGCGGCCGGGATCCCGATGAACATGGCTAGTAGCCCAGAGGTGGAGGTGGGCATTGCGCGCCAGAACTCTGTGGGAGAAAAATGTAAGTGTAAGCCTCAGTGGAAAGATATACACCCAGGCTCGCACCGACACCCACCCAGGCCCGCACCAACACCCACCCAGGCTCGCACCGACACCCACCCAGGCTCGCGACGACACCCACCCAGACTTGCACTGATACACACTCAGGGTCGCACCAGCAGCCACCCAGGCTCGTACAGACACCAACCCAAGCTCGTACAGACACCAACCCAGGCTCGCACTGATACACACCCGGACTTAACCGGACTTGCACTGATACCCACCCACGCTCGCACTGACAGCCTCCCATGCTCGCACTGATACACACCCGGACTTACACTGATATGCACTCAGGCTCGCACTGATACACACCCGGACATGCACTGATACATACCCGGACTTGCACTGATACATACCCGGACTTGCACGGATACCCACCCACGCTCGCACTGACAGCCACCCATGCTCGCACTGATACACACCCGGACTTGCACTGATACACACCCGGACTTGCACCAATACATACCTGGACTTGCACTGATACATACCCGGACTTGCACTGATTCACACTTAGGGTCGCACCAGCAGACACCCAGGCTCGTACAGACACCAACCCAGGCTCGTACAGACACCAACCCAGGCTCGTATAGACACCAACCCAGGCTCGTATAGACACCAACCCAGGCTCGTATAGACACCAACCCAGGCTCGTACAGACACCAACCCAGGCTCGTACAGACACCAACCCAGGCTCGTACAGACACCCGCCCGGACTTGCACTGATACACGCCCGGACTTGCACTGATACACGCCCGGACCTGCACTGATACACGCCCGGACTTGCACTGATACACGCCCGGACTTGCACTGATACACGCCCGGACTTGCACTGATACACGCCCGGACTTGCACTGATACACGCTTGCACCGGCAGCCACCCAGGGTCGTACCGCCACTCAGGCAAGACAACCGTTCATAACAGGTTCTTGCACTTCATGACTGGACATTCCTATTGGACTATCCAAGGAGCGACCCACCCGTGAACGCACCTACATAGCGCTATGACCAACCGACAATCTCAAAAGCCACTCAGGTGAAACATGAATCCTCTTCAGGACACTACCAGCTGAGTCTTCTATTGGACCATCCAATGAAGATCAATCAACTAAAGAGACTCATAAAAACATGTTGGTCAATGGCACTGTAGGGAGTCACTAAGACTGTATCATTATATGTATAATAGAACCTAACAAAACCCAGTGTCCCAATTCAACACATCTGTGGTAATTGTATCCGTGAAACATGTAAACTCATAATTACAAACTGCAAAGGAATGGAATGAAATATTTCAAATATATGTAAATAATGTTTGTGAAAATAATAATTAAAACTTCATATCCCACAATGCCTCATTATGGGCACATGGGAAAAGTAGTATATATTGGAAAGAGTAAACAGACTTCCCTAACCGTGAACAAGCCTATGTTGTGAAACGCGTTGGTGGTAGTTGTGAATAAAACCATCTGAAGCAGTATTACTGAAGTGCGACATCAATTTGTTATAGCAATATTATATATACACACACACACGTATAATTGGCAATGTTTTGTAAACTCATTATGTGCATGTGGCGGCAGTTCAGACTCCCCAGCTGTGCAAAGAGCAAAGTTGTGGGGGGAAAAAAAAAGATTTGATCAAAACTGCACTTTTTTGACTCACTTCGGGGAAAATATTTTTCCTCGGGTTGGCACGAAGGAGGGGAAGATTTGAAATTTAAGCATTTACACCCCGCCAAATGTGCGGCTGATCCCTTCTCACTTCCACCCAAGCAGAAGAAAGTGTCTATTTCAGTGTGAAAATGGATCGAATTACTTTATGAACTCACAATTCTTGAATTCTGTGGCGTTCTCAAATTATCAATGCCTACTCCCCACCCTGGCAAGAGATTTACTCATAGGTAATATTACACCTTGCTACCGTAATATTAATCAAGAATAAATCCCCGTGTGAAAGCGCGTTTACATTATGTACATTTTAAATGTCCATTTGCATGCAGGTTAAGCTAGTGGCACATGTAAGTTCTACTTCCGCGTTCAGCTTTCCTTGTGAATCAGGCACTTTCAAATCAACTTGAAAACCCAAACAGACGGATGCATGTCTAGATAAGAAGCATGCTTGTGCACACAGACGGATGTCTGTCTAGATAAGTAGCATGCTTGTGCACACAGACGGATGTCTGTCTAGATAAGTAGCATGCTTGTGCACAGAGATGGATGTCTGTCTAGATAAGAAGCATACTTGTGCACAAAGATAGATGTGTGTCTAGAAGAGAAGCATGCTTGTGCAGAGATGGAGGTCTGTCTAGATAAGAAGCATCCTCGTGCACACCTGTGCTTGTTGCCTTTCAAATCTGGGCGGAATGTCCCTTTGTACAAAAGGTAACGCAGAAACAGTTTGAAAGAGAGAAGTTTGGCCCTCACAGAGCAGATGGATGCCTGTTATTGTCGGCCTGACCCACTGTGTTTCATCAATAGTGCACTTGAGTGGATTGTAAAAAGAGATCTATTCATTAATCTCAAACTTCAACTGAACAGCGGCTTCTCCGTCGCCTTTAAGAAAAGGGCAAGGATAATGTGAGGTGGCAGAACACAAATTTGCTTGCACACAAGAATGGGATTTGCATTTATCTTGTGAGTGTCATTGAGGCGAGTCCCAGAACCTTCCCAAGCACGAGCGACATAACGGATGTCGTGTCGCGATAGTGATCGTTCCCGGTGTTCCTGCACGACATGAAAATTGTAGGAAAAGTTGAGAAAATGCTTTGGATGACCCGATTAAAAAACGGAAGCAGGATGTTGAACAGGGAGAGAGAGGGATTTAATAGCCCATAAGGAAAACGTTACTTAGGCCAAAACCATCTGTTCTTGGCATGTAGTGCTGTAGATTCACACGCTCTGCATACTCCGGTCATCTAGTGTTGGATGCAGACATTTGCAAGTTGTTCTAAAGTCACAAGACCTGTTGAGACTCCCCCTTTAGTCCACAATGCATCAGGACAAAGAATCCTGTTCAGATTATTTAGTGCTCAGCAGGTTGAGTGGCGTAAGTGAACTCATAGCTATCGCCTGGCCCCCTGAGGTGTCAAGTCATTCAAGCCAAAATAGCCTTCAAAGACTACAACGCGAGAGCCACGTACCACATCCCGATAGCCCTCTCCGCGGCCGTCCACGATGGCTCAGGAGTTGCTGGGCGAGGAATAATCACTGTGCAGACCTGTTCAGGACGCAGCAACAAAACCACACTTGATAAAGTATTCCTCAAGTCCTAGAACAGTACTTTCCAAGGTGGAGCTCTCTCACCATACATCTGTTCGCCACGGCTAAAAATGCCAAAACTTTCCTTTCAAGTACCCGCAATGCGCCATCGATGAACTACAGTTCTAGATAACGGATTCAGCAACCCCGCTGGTGTGATGTCCAGGTGCTCTGTAAGGTTGTGTGGTCAAGATGTGCTCTCAAACCCATGAGTGAAGTATCTGTGGCAATGTACACTTGTGGTGTCAGGTAAAGGAAAGGCCTACCTAGCAAGAAGTTGTTGCTGTTCTACTAGAAGTGAGATTGTTGTTTTTATTTGCCTTTTTACAAACATTCGATCACCCCAGTGGCCCTCCTTCACCCGTGTGCACTGCATTGAAAAGGTTGTATGCGCAGTATGGCGTGTGGTACTGAATATGCTACTTACCAGTATGCATCTGTTCTTGGCATGTAGGGCTGCTGACATTCATATTTGTGCATAGATCGCCGCCTAGTGTTGGGTCCGGATGTTTGCACGTTGTTGTCCTGGAAGAGTCTTCGAAGTATCCTGAGATAGGTGACTCCTCCCCTGGACCACAGTGCGCATGGGCATCCTCTCCATCCTCAGATTGTTTTTCGCCATTGTGGCAGTGATGGAGTAGATACAGAAAGTGATGACCATGCTATACAGTAATTCTGAGAGCTGCAGCTGCTACAGGCGCCGGGGAGGAGGGTGGGCGATATGAATGTCAGCAGCCCTACATGCCAAGAACAGATGCATACTGGTAAGTAGCATATTCAGTTCGAGGCATGTGGGCTGCTGAATTCATATCTGTGCATAGAATACATAGCAGTACCTCCTATTAGCGGCGGCCACTAGTGCCAGCTGCAGCGGTCTGAAAAAGAGTTTTGAGAACAGCTTGTCCTACAGCTGCCTGCTGTTTTGAGTGTACATCTACACAGTAGTGTTAGGTAAATGTATGTATAGTGGACCATGTGGCTGCTCTACATATATCCTGTAAAGGAATGTTTCCCAGGAAAGCCATGGACGCCCCTAACTTACGTGTTGAGTGGGCTCGTGGGGGAATCGTTAATGTGCGTTTAGCCTTTTGATAGCAAATTTGAATACATTTAACGATCCATCTGGCTATACCTGCTTTGGAGATGGCGTTGCCTTTGTGTTGTGGAGAAAAGGCAACGAAAAATTGTTTTGTCTTCCTAAAGGGTTTAGTTCTGTCTATATAGTACATGAGGGCTCTTTTGACATCTAGTGTATGGAGCATTCTTTCAGTGACATTTTGTGGATTCTGAAAGAAAACAGGCAGTTCAATAGTTTGATTCATGTGGAACTGCGATATTACTTTAGGCATGAATTTGGGGTTGGTACGTAGTACGACCCTGTTTGTGTGAACCTGTATGAATGGCTCTTGAATGGTTAGTGCCTGGAGTTCACTAACTCTTCTTAACGAAGTGATTGCCACTAGGAAAGCTACTTTCCAGGTGAGGAATTGAATCTCGCATGAGTGTAGAGGTTCGAAGGGTGGACCCATCAGGCGTGTGAGGACCAAGTTGAGGTTCCACATTGGAGCTGGTGGGTGGCTTGGAGGAATTACTCGTTTAAGTCCCTCCAAGAAGGCTTTGATGGCAGGCACTCTGAATAAAGAGAGGTGCTGCCTGTTCTGGAGATAGGCTGCTATTGCTGTCAAATGGATACGTATTGAGGTGTATGCCAGATTGCATCGGTATAGGTGTAAGAGGTAACAGATTATGTTTTGAATGGATGCGTCTAGCGGGTTAATGTCATTGTTGTTGCAATAAATGACAAACCTCTTCCATTTAGCTGCATAGCAAGCTCTGGTAGTGGGTCTCCTGGCCTCCTTAATGATCTCCATACAGTCAGGTGGCAGGTTTAGGTAGCCAAACTCTAAGACTTCAGGAGCCAGATTGCCAGGTTTAGCTGTTGCGGATCTGGGTGCTGAATTTCGCCATGGTTCTGCGTTAAGAGTGCAGGTTTGATCCGCAGCCTTTGATGCGGCACCACGGAAAGTTCTAGAAAGGTGGTGTACCATGGCTGGCGCGCCCATGTGGGAGCAACTAGGATGAGTGTCTGTGAGTGCTGGCGCAGTTTGCGTGCCACCAGCGGTATTAATGGCGCTGGGGGAAAAGCGTACGCAAATCTGCCGGACCAGTTCATCCATATCGCATTGCCCTGCGACTGTGGATGTGGGAACCTGGCGGCAAAGCTTTGGCATTTTGCGTTTTCGTTTGTGGCGAATAGGTCTATCTCTGGATGACCCCACGGTTGGAAGTACGGTTGGAGTACTGATGGGTGTAGCTCCCACTCGTGCATCTGGTAGCTGTGCCTGCTGAGCAGATCCGCCATCTGGTTGTCCTTGCCGGGGAGGTGTTCCGCCATGAGGAATATGTTCTTCTGAATGGCCCACTTCCACATGCTCTGAGCCAGATGAGACAACTGTGGAGAGTGTGTTCCTCCCTGCTTCTGTATGTAGTACATGGCAGTCATGTTGTCCGTCCGGATCAACACGACCTTGTTGCACAGATGTACTTTGAATGCCTTCATTGCCAGGAAGATTGCCATCAGTTCCAGAAGGTTGATGTGCATCTTCTTTTGTTGTATTGTCCATAGTCCCTGCACTGTGTAATTGAGTACATGAGCTCCCCATCCCTGGAGAGACGCGTCCGCCGTCAGTATTATTTGTGGAACAGGCTCTTGGAACGGTCAGCCCTTGCAAATGTTTTGTGGATTCCACCAATGCAGAGAGTTGTATGCCCGACCGCTCACCAACACTAGGTCTTTTAATTGCCCGTGAGCCTGATTCCATTGACGTGCCAAGCACTCCTGAAGCGGGCGCATATGTAGTCTCGCGTGTGGGACTATGAAAATGCAGGAGGCCATCATGCCTATCAACTGCATGAACACCCACGCGGGAAGGGAGTGTTGAGGTTTGAACTTTGAGATCAGCATTTGCATGCTGTTGATTCTCACTAAATTTGGCTGAGCTGTGGCTGCCAGAGTGTCTATGGTCGCACCCAGGTACTGTTGTACGTGTGCAGGTTGGAGATGTGATTTTGGGTAATTTAGTGAGAATCCCAGACTGTGAAGAAGGTGAATGGTGAGGGACATGTGGCTGGCACATTGCTGGGCTGACTTTGCCTGAACAAGCCAGTCGTCCAGGTAAGGGTAGACGTGAATGTGTTGTCTCCGGAGATGTGCAGCCACTGCAGCTAGGCACTTGGTGAAAACTCTGGGTGCTGTTGTCACACCGAAGGGGAGGACTTTGAATTGGTAGTGCTGCCCCTGAATAGTGAACCTGAGATATTTCCTGTGTGACGGGTGTATGGGTATGTGGAAGTACGCATCTTTGAGGTCTAGTGTGGCTAGGAAGTCTCCCTGGCTGAGCAGCGGGAGAACCTGTTGTAGGGTGAGCATATGGAAATGCTCTGAGAGAATGTAGTGGTTGAGTGGTCTCAGGTCTAGTATAGGTCTGAGCGACCCGTCCTTTTTTGGGATTAGGAAGTACAGAGAGTACACCCCTGTCCCCTGCTGGTTGAAGGGCACGACCTCTATTGCACCTTTTTGCAGCATACTTAGCACTTCCTGCTGCAATAATGCTAAGTGCCCTGCGGACATAGGACGGTGCTTTGGCGGTATTGTGGGTGGAGTGGAGGTTAATTCGAGACAGTAACCGTGCTGGATAATATCCCTGACCCACCTGTCCGTGGTGATGGTATTCCACGTGGACAGGAACCGCTGGAGTCTCCCCCCGACAGGTGTTATGTGGTCGGGGGGAAGGGAGAGGGCGTCACTGTTTGTTCTTGGGTGAGGACCTGGTGTTGCCGTAACCGCGTCCTCTGCCCTTGGTGCTGGAGCCACGATATCCACCTCTGTTTTTATCGTAGGTACTCTGTGTGTTCCCTTTATTGTATGTCTGTTGTGACCCCTGTCCTCTAGCTGCCCCCCTATTCCCGGAATAGAGCCACTACGAAATGTCTGCATTTGCAGAGCCCCCATTGACTTCGCAGTGTCAGTGTCCTTTTTTATCTTTTCTAAAGTGGTGTTAACTTCTGGTCCGAATAAGTAGTCTGGGTTGACAGGCTGATTTAGGATGTTGTTTTGAATCTCAGGTTTGAATCCGGAGATTCTTAACCAAGCGTGTCGGCGTAACATGACGCTGGTGTTTATCGCCCTCGCAGCTGTGTCGGCAGCATCTAGTGCGCACTTAATGGATGCGTTTGTAAGAAGTTGTCCCTCTCTAATGAGGAGCTCCGCTGCCTCTTTGTACTCGTCTGGCAGATGTTGGAGTAGCGACTCTAGCGTGTCGTAGTGTGAACGATCGTAGCGAGCCAGGAGGGCCTGTGTATTGGCAATGTGCCAGATGTTTGCTGCTTGGGCTGCAATCCTCTTGCCTGAGGTCTCCAGCACCTTGGACTCCTTGTCTGGGGGAGGAGCATCACCAGTTGTTTGCGAGTGCGCTCGTTTGCGAGCGTTAGCAACCACCATGGAGTCCAGAGGTAACTGACCTCTAATGTACATAGGGTCCCCGGGCGCAGGTTTGTATTTTTTTTCAATCCTGGGGTTCAGCACCCGTGCCCTGGTTGTTTCTTTGAAAATCTCCTTTGCTGGCTTGAGAACACCTTTCAACATGGGCAGAGTCTTGACAGTCCTCTCAGAGGAGGCGAAAGTGTCCACCAAGAAGTCGTCCTCAACTGTGTCAGAGTGGAGTTGCACTCCATGATTGGCTGCAGCACGTTCTATGAGGGCATTGAAGGCAGCAGTGTCCTCTATGGGAGATGTTTTTGCACCGTAAAGCTGCGTGTCCTGGGTATCTGTTGTGGCACCCGGGTCTGCAGGGTCATCCCAAGCTTGATCTGGGTCCTGCTGCTCCTCAGGATCTATATCCCTAGGGTAGGTGGTATCATCACCCATGTAATCCTCCATTACGTCCGTGTCGGAAGGCGTCGGAGAAAAGGACTGGGGATCCAGATAGGAGGTATGCAGGCGTTCGTATAGAACCGGTTCCGATTCTGCTGGCAGTTTCTGCTTTAGAGGGATTCTGTAAGAGTCCAAGGTCTGCTCCGGTGTGACCTTCCGTTTTCGGAGCATGAGTCTGCCGGTGTCGGCGTCGATGAATTGGGACGGTGAAGGCTCAGTAGGAGAGTGTCCAGTAGATGGGGACCTTGTCTGGCAGACACGTGTTCGGATCTCGAACATCTTTGGCGCCGTGGACGGCGGCAAACCAAAAGTGATGTTGGTTGGCACCGAAGGTGCCTTTGGAGCCTTTTTCGGGTCGGGGCCCGACGTGGACTGGAGGGCTGCCTGTTCTCTGATGCGTTGCAATGGCGCCACAAATTGTCGCACCGAGAACGCCGAAGGTTGTTTGGTGCCGAGTGGTTCTGTAGAGGTAGGCGTGGACTGCCTCGGGGCCACAGGGTTATCGAGTCGAGGAGAGGTAGTAGCGGTCGACGGAGTCGATGACTTGACCCTAGTCGCTGCCTTTGAAGTGGACTCCGATGGAGCGGCCATTTTAACTTTGGTGGTCATGGCCGATTGCTTCGGTGCCGGGGGCCGAGGCGCTTTTGAGGTACCGATGGCCTTCTTTTTCGGGTCGGTACCGACATCCGCTGCAGCGAGTTCGGCGCCGAAATCCCTTTTAGTGCGTTCGGAGCCGATGGTCTGGGCTGGCGTCGAAGGAGTGGAGGTCTTCGAGGGCTTCGAGCCGACCACTGCTAGTTTCACTTTCGGTTTCTGTTGAACCGGTGCGACGATTGGTTTCGGTTTCGTTGAAGGGAAACCAGTCTTTTTCGGTAATAATGGCTCTTGCTGGATGTTCGAGGCCGGGCCCGAAGGCGGGGCCGAAGAACTGCGGGATTGATCTCGGGTAAGGCCCGGAGGTGATCCCTCGACCGGAGCCGTAGAATGACGCACTTTGATAGCCTCCGTTTCGACGGGTAGGCCCTGCTCTTCACCAGAGCTATCTTCTTCGGCCCCAAAGGCCTCATCGTAGTCTCCTACCTCATCGTCGGCTTCTTCCCTGTGACAAAGCGCTTCATCGGCGTCTTCCGATCGGGAATAGTGTTCGGAAGCGGGGCTGTAGTTCATGTCTTCCACGCTTTCAACATCCTCGTCCTCGGTGCTGAAGATGTTGACCGGGGCCGGTGCCGATTGCTGCGCTTCTAATCTCGCTGCCCGTCGATTCCGGAGAGTCTTCTTGGATCGGAATCGGGCACAGGCCATACATTTCGATTCGTCGTGATCTGGCGAGAGGCATTTGTTGCACACCGGGTGGACGTCGATATGTGGATATTTGGCGTGGCAAACAGGACACCGTTTGAATGGGGTCCTCGATTCCATCGTCGATGTAAGGTCGATGGTCGGATTAAACGGATCCGAAAAACTTGAAGAAGTTTGCTAAACTAAGCAAGAAAGCTGTCGATACCGAGCGGAAACAGTACCGACGAAAACTAAAGGCCTTTTGGCCTTAAATTAAATTTTCCTAACTTGAGCTAAGATAAGCACATCCGAACCCAATGGCGGAAAAAAACAATCTGAGGATGGAGAGGATGCCCATGCGCACTGTGGTCCAGGGGAGGAGTCACCTATCTCAGGATACTTCGAAGACTCTTCCAGGACAACAACGTGCAAACATCCGGACCCAACACTAGGCGGCGATCTATGCACAGATATGAATTCAGCAGCCCACATGCCTCGAACTATTGTGATACAAGAAGACATCACCACCACCAGTGTTATCACCCTCCGTACAGTGAGAAGATGTTCCATCTGAAAAAGAAACAGCGGATTTGGGAATTCGTATTTATTTTTATTTATGAAGTTTTATATAATGCGAAATTGACTCTTGCGGGTATCGGAGCACTTTACAGTGTTTAATGAGATAGGGAACATACAGAACAACATTATTATCAAGGGCAGAATACATTATGATAGAAGCCTCAAGAGACAACCACAGGGTCCAAAACATACAAAAACTCAAAATCCCAAAAAATCAAAAACCCCAACATGCGAGAAATAAGCATGCTTGAGAGACTAAGTGGATACTTGGTGTTCAGGAGTGGGGATCGCTGATTCTATGGCAGAAGTTTGTTCATAAGCATTTCTGTAACCTCTTTCTTGAATGAAGCCGTTGCGGGATTCAGTCTGATTTCAGGGGGCAGGGTGTTCCACATTATAGGTACAATCCCTGAGAATGTTGTACGTTTCCTTATTGCAAAATATTGGTGGTTTCAGCAGTAGGATGCTATTAACTCTCGAAGCTCTACAGCCACCCGATGTTTCCACAAGGTATCTCGGGGTGTTGAAGTGTATGGCTTTGTGGGTCAAGAAGGCAATTTTTAAGTGAATCCGTGCTTCACATGGGAGCCAGTTTAAAGATTTCAGATCAGGAGTGACGTGAGTGTTTTCTTATGGATCCTGTGATGAGCCTAGCAGCAGAGCTGAGAGAGGCCCTTAGTGGTGCAAGCTTACATCTGGGAAGACCACAGAGGTTTGCACTTTCATAGTCCAACCTGGGAATCACCCGGGCGGGTGTGAACAGCTGACTTGAAGTCATCACAGGGGAGAAGGGGTTTAATTTTTCTTAAGATGTTCATTTGGAAGTTTGCTCCTTTGGTAATAGAGCTGATGTGCTCCTGCATACTCAGGTTCTTGTCGAGGGTAATTCCCAGAGATCTCGTTCACTCTATGATGTGTGGTAAGTAGTTAAAAGCTGTAATTTGTTTCATCCAATCTGCGATGTCAGGTGGGTGTTTGGGTGGGGCAATAAGCAGGAATTCTGTTTTGAGAGCGTTCAGTTTGAGATGGTTACAGATCGACCAGTTTTGTGTTTTTTGTAAGGTTGTGTTGAGAGACCTTATTTCTTCGGGTGGAGAGATTTTAGGTATAGTTTGGGTGTCATCTGCATACATGTGATAGTGGATGTTGGATGAGTTCAGCAGTTCAGTTACAGGTTCCATGAATGGATTAAACAGAGAGAGAGAGAACCCCTGTGAGACCTTTGGTATGACCTGTGTTGGGGTTGGAAAGGGATGAATTGACCTTAATTCTTTGGGTTCGGTTGTGGAGAAAAGCGACAAACCAGTTAAGAACGGACCATGATAGTTCCATCCTATGTGCAAGTAGGTCTAAGAGGCTGTCATGTTTGACCGTATCAAAGGCTGATGAGAATTCAAGGAGGATGAGAAGGCAGGATTCATTCTGATCCAACATTTGTAGGGCATCATCAACTATATGAGTGAGCGCCGATTCAGTACTGTGGCCCTGGTGGAAGCCGGATTGGCATTGAGGTAGGAGGCTGAAATTTGCAATGTGGTTGCACAGTTGTACATGGGCACATTTCTCAAGGGGCTTCACCAGGGTCATCATGTTAGAGATTGGCCGGAAAGTTTTGGAATATCTGTGATCTGCTGTGGGTTTTTTTCACAATAGGGGTGATGTGCCCAGATTTAAGGTAGTCGGGGATCAATCCTTGGAGTAGTGAGGCACTGACTATCTAGGTCTAGAGCAAGGCAGTAGGGACATTTTGATCACCTTGAAGACATTTGCTGGTATGGGGTCGCTGAAGTGGTTTGAGGGTTTTTAGTGCTGGTAAATATTTTGAGAATGTTGCTTTCATCATAGGTTTTGAATGTGCTCCATGAGGCATGTTTTTGGAGGGGTGAGCTGAGACGTGGGGGCTCAGCGATCGCAAGCAGAGGAGTGAAGTACTCCCTAACCTTCTTCAGGTTGCTTTCGATCTTTCTAGTTTTTCCCTGAAGAAGGAGGCAAAGTCTTCACAGTTTAGCTGTTGATTGGAGCCAGTAGAGGCAGGGTTGGGTTGTTCATTTGATTGTAGCTTGATGAACTTGAATAGCTTTCCTGGACAATTTCTAGCGTTATCGAATTAGTTTCTAAAGAAGTTTTCTTTCGAGATTCTGATGCATTTGCTGTAAGTGCTCCTCAATGAGCCCAAGTGTTTAAGGTGTTCAAGGGACAGTGAGAATCCTCACGATCTTTTAGCTAGTCTAAGTTTACATCTTTCTGCATTTAGGCGGTCACTGAACAATAGTTGGGAATCTTTGGTGGACATTCATTTTAAATTTTAATGGTGCAATTGGGTCTAGAATGTTCAGCATTGAATTGTTGTACAGGGCTGTGAAGTCATGCACATCTACCATATCCAGGGGCGGTCGCAAGACCTTGCTGGTGAGGGATGTTAGATTATTCAGGATGGCACTTTACAAGCTCTTTTTCCAGTATTAGGGTTTCTTTAGTTGGGCCTTTTTTGTTGTCACCGATTCTGCGATGAGGAAAGTGATGCGGTGGGGATCTGTCCAATCACAAGGGATGATGGCTTCCAGTTGGATGTCATTACTCTTGCCAATAATAATGTCCAAAGTCTATTGATTGCTGATTGTGCACTAGTGTACTGAGGATGCATAGAATATGAGACTCATAATAATGCTATATTTTGATGCTGACGTATGTTTAACAACAAGATTTTTTTTTTAAATGTCCAAAGTCACTGCCAAATTGTGGGTAGGTATGTCACAGAATTGTGTCTAGATAATGTCAGCTAGGAAGGATTTAAGGCTGTTGACTGCTGGGCCATTAGGGTCATTCCAGTGGAGGTTGAAATCTCGGACGAAGACCTGGGTGCAGCGTTGTCCTGTGTTGGTAGAGAGGATTTCCATTATTTGTTCAACTAATGTAATGTTATCTCCTGGTGAATGGTAGATCACGTGCAGTTTGCATACTGGATTGGTATTATTCAGAATATAAATGCATAAGTATTCACATGAGGATAGGGCAATATTTTGTGACTGTATCACGGTGTATACAAGCAATACCTCCGCCTGGTTTGCTGGATATATCTAATCTTATAGTGTTGTGGTTCGGTGAAACTAGTAAGACAAGAGTAGGTGTGGAGGCGTCATTTAGCCAAGTTCCTGTAAGGAGCAGTATGTCCGGCTCGTGGGATAGGATGAGGTCCGATCTGTCTGCTGCATGTTTCACTGCTGATCCGCAATTGAGTAACGTGCATTTCAAGCACGGTTTGGTGTCCTCGATGCTTATGGTTATGTTAAAAGCATTTGTTAAGCGCACGTACACCAACGGTTTCATGGCGCTCAAGTGAGGATCAAGGCAGTGACAGAGATCGCTTAATCAGTGTAAGTTTGGATGAACAACCAGGTCTTTAACTGTTTTCTGAACTGGCCTCAAGAAGTCAAAGCCCTTATCTCAACCGGGAGAGAATTCCAAAATGGCGGGGCAAGGACTGAGAACCTTAGTCCGCCGTACTTCTTCCGTTTGGCTGATGGGATTTCCAACAAGTTCAAGTGGGAGGATCTAAGGTCTCGAGAGGGAATGCGATGGTGAAGACGAGTCGGGATGAAAGCCGGACCGTTACAATGTAGTGCTTTAAAAATGGTGCAACCCATCTTAAAACGCGCAGCGCTTAATCACTGGAAGCCAGTGGAGGCTTTTCATGAGTGGGCTGACGTGGTGCCATTTAGGCTGATGGAAGATCAGCCTGGCCGCCTGGTTCTGAACCAGTTGGAGGCGCCTCAGTTGGTATGCCGGAATGCCAACATACAATGAGTTGGCATAATCCAGGCGAGAGATCACTAGGGCTACAGTGGCCAGAATCATAGCTTCCCTGCTCAAGAATCTACTGATCTTCTTTATTCTGCGCAGCTGAAAGAAGCCAGCAAAGACAACTGCGCTGACCTGGGCCTTCATGGACAAATCATTACTGATAATGATCCCCAAGCTTTTACAGGAGGCAACTGGCACAGGGGGGATTGCCTGATTAAGGGGGCCAGAAGATGGAATGCCATGGATTTGCCGACCCACCCATAAGAATCAGCTCAGTTTTCTCCGGGTTCAGCTTCAACTGGTTGCTGTTCATCCAGTCACTTATGAGAACCATAGTGGCTTGAACATTAGATTCTGATGAAACAGAGGAGTCAATATTGAATACCAGTCCGCATAGTTGAAAAATCCAACATTCCTTTCTCTCAAAGAACGAATCAGAGGAAGAAGGTAGAGATTAAAAAGAAGCGGAGAGAGGAGCCCTGTGGAACCCCACAGGTAATATCTCTTTTATTGAATGAAAAATTAGCGAGGCACACCGCTTGGGACCGATTACTCAGACCCTGAATTCCGGTATTACTGACACGGTTGATCAAGATACCATGATCAACTGTGTCAAAAGCTGCTGAGAGATCCAAGAGGCCTGGGTAGAGCCTATGTCCGCTCCCCCTCTGAGCACGTCCATGACTGTAAGAATGACCGACTCAGTCGAGTGTGCGGGTCTGAATCCGGCCTGATAGGCATCCATAACCTGGAAATGTTCAACAAGGGAACTGAGGCAGTTAGCTACATGAGCCTCTAAAACCTTTCCCAGGTACGGCTGCAAGGAAATAGGACGATAATTACTTGGAGCCAATGGATCGGCCCCCGGTTTCTTCAGGATTGGGATAATTTCTGCCCGTTTAAATGAGTCGGGAACAATGCCATGCTCAAGCGAATTGTTCAGAAATGATCGGGGAGGGTCTGGACATGTAGTAAAAGCTTCTCTGAGAATATAGGGGGGACAGCAATCCAAGGGAGAGCCAGAGCGGACCTTATTTAGTAAGTTCCGAAAAATCTCCTCCGAAATCAGAGGGATTCGGTCAAGACAGTGTGGGATCAAATCAACATTTGGGTCCTGTATAGAACAAGCCGCAGAAGGAATACTAGCCTTGACGGTGGCTATTTTCTCTAAGAAATATGAATTGAGAGAATCACAGACTGTGAGGGAACAGGTTTTTGCGTAACTATCTGGTTTAGAGAGTTCGTCAACTATAGCGAAAATCTCTTTAGATTTGTTTGATGCACTAACAATTTTTTGAGGAAAATAGTTTGCCTTAGTCTGAATAATCACATTTTTGTATTCTTTCATCAAGACTAGAGAAGAGGCTTTTTTATCCGGGAGATAATGACGGCGCCATCGGCGTTCTGCTTGTCTAAGTTCAAGTTTCTTTATTTTTAGATCATCGGAGAACCACCGTTAAGCATCGTGGGGTCTCATGATCTTTGTTTTTTTGAGGAGGGCAACACAATCGCTGGCCGATTCCAGCCATGATTTAATGCTCTCTGCCCGAGTCTGGAAGACTTCCAGTGTGGAGGGGTACGTGCTTGTCAAAAGTGACCGAAAATGGTCCATGTCTGCATGTCTCCAATTTCTGGACATTTGATTCTCTGTTAGTTGGGGTTTCAGAGAAGGAATACATTCAAGAGTAAATCTAATCAAATAGTGGTCGACCAATCCAGTTAAGGTATGCAGGCTGCAAGCCGGCTCACTCTGCAAGGAAACAAGCCGCTAGCCAGCTTGCGGATTTTAAGGTTCAGTAACGTGTGAGCAGCAGAAGTCTGGCAATCGCCTGGAAAACAGGTCTAGATTGAGGGCTGGTCGCGTGGCAGCAAGTTAGAGACAGATTTTGGTGGGGGTGCACTCACCACGACTGTCCTCGGTCACTGCAGGATGTTCCAACAGCATTAGTTGGTCCTCAGGCCGGCTCCGGTTGTGGGCGGTGGGTGGGTCACTCCCTTTAGTTTAGCTGCAGCTACTGGGCAGCAGACAATGTGGGGCATCGGGCAGACATTTCCCTGTGAGACAAATTTGTGTGGGCAACCTGCTGGGGTCAATTAACCATCTCAGCAATCACGCACCTTGAAACTCTTTCAGAAGGGATTGGTGAGGGCGAAGGTGGGAGATTAGCTGGCATTCCACAAAAGTGCCTTGCCAAGCATGTCTCTAGCGCCACACCGGTCTCAGGGTTCAGGGCTGGGCCTTCATGGGCGAGACCGAGAGAATCAGGGACTCGCCATCAAAATGTATCAAATAAAGAAAAAGACCAACCAGTTTTATAGAGGATAGCCGGTGTTGCCACGGATGCAATGGCGTTTCGTAATGGGGCAGATGGCTATGTATATGCAGTGATATACACCAAATGGTGAACCCCAAACAGGAGCTTCTACTTCGATCCCCAGCTCGGGGGCCATCTTGCCACCACCCTCTCTTGGTTCGGATAGGCTTCTCAGATGCCCACATTTCAGAGTGACCAAAGAAAGTGCTGAATCTGCCGGGGATGAATGTGGGACTTTTTTGTTTCTTTTTACAATGATAGTGAACCCTTCTCTTGGGGCACAAACACACTGCTGCTGCTCTCGATCACCAGTCGTCCAGATAGGAATGATTTAAATGGCATTTATGCGCTGATGAACTGCCACCACCGCTAGAAACACCCAAAAAAGGAGCATGCTGACCTGGTGCTGGTGTGTCCTCCTACAACAATACAGAGGTACGGGTGGAGGGATGAATGTATACGAATGAGAAAAATGGCATTCTGGAGGTTGAGGACCCCGATGAAGCCCCTTGTGTGAGCAGTTGGGTGACATCCTGCAGGCTGGTCATGTGGAAATGATTCGACCAGGTATGGCAATTTAAGAGCCTGAGATCTAGGATTGGCTGTAGATTATCATCCTTTTTAGAAACTAAAAAGTAGAGGTAGTAAACTCCTTTACTCTGCTAGTGTGGAGGCTCCAGCTGAACAGAACCTTTGGTGAGGAGCTGTTGTAAGTCTATCTTTAGAAGACGCAGATGGTCGCAACTGGAGACAAGGCGATAAGGTGGAATGGTTTAGCGGTGTGGAACTCTTGGTAGTACACCTGGTACTACCCAGACCACTCGTTTGTCAGAGAATATTTCCACTCACTGGGGAAAGAACTTCAGCCTTCCCCCTGACAGGTGTGTGATCGGGATGGGGGATACTGGGGAAGTCACCGTTTTTAGGTAGACGCGCCCCTGTTGGATTGACCTGTGGAGAAGTGTGGCTCAATGGTTAGAGCGGCAGACCCTGATGCAGAGGTCTGGCCCGGGACCAGGGTTCAATTCCCCACCTCGGCGGGTCTTGGGCTCAAACATCCACGGACCTGATAATTCTCGCCTCGGTGCCTATTCCAATCATGGAGTCCCACTCTGCAACTCTGGGCAATAGCTTGCTTAATCTCCACAATGGCCCCCACAACGCTAAGGATGCCTGGCCTCCACCTTGGGGGTGCCCAGGAGTGGACACCTCACAGGGAAAGCCAGGATGGGTTCCACAGTGGTATTCGTACAAGCGCCTTGAGACCCTTGCGGGTGAGTAGTGCACTATACAAGTATCAATTTACATTTTTTATATTTTTACCTCTACCCATACTATTGCCCCGGTATCCACCCTGCACACGATTGTGCAGGCTAGGTCTCCTGGGTGCTTTGGTCCTGCTGGTAGCCTTGCCTCTAGGAGGGCTTAGGTGTTTCTGGGACTCTTCTTGCCTACAATTTCTGAAAGGCTTGTGCTGAGCTTGCAGGGTGCTCTTCACTTTGGTTTCATTTATGTCCTTCTTTATCGAGCACGGTATCGACCTGCAGGCCGAAAAGATACTGCCCATCGAACTGACGTTTAATAGATGCTGCTGAACATTTAGTCAAAAGTCAGACATTCACAGCCAATCATAGGGTAACAAGAAGATACTCCCTCAAAGAAATGTCTGCAGCACCCAACAGACCAATGTTCACATCTGAAATTACCAATTTGGTGCCAGTTCCTGGCCCTTTTTCTGATTTTTATGATCAGCCATTCCATCCCAGTGAAGTCAGTCATATCGGAAGGGCAAGTCAACAGAGTTATGGATTCTTCGTTGTGTGGTGGCCCCAACGCCACACACTTCCCAGCTGCATCTATTAGTTTGCTCTACTTTCTGTAGGAGCATCCCCGGTTGCATGAGCTGAGGCTTGTTTCCTTGCTGTGTGGACCACCAGCAAGTCAAGCGGAACACGACCCCTTAATGTATACCAGGGGATGCCTTAAATTTGATTCCTCCCCTGGCAGGTGACCATCCTGGCCTTCACCGGGTCCTTAGAGTTATCTTGGGCAGTTCTGAGCATTCCCCGGTGCACTGGGAAGTACTGGAAGGACCTCTCAGTCTTGGAGAAGTTTTGACGAGGAAGTCATTCTCCTCCTGCACGATGTGCATTTTAACTGTTTAGTGTTATGCAGTTCCCTGCATCACCGCTTGGTACAAGGTAGTTGTGTCTAGTAGGGACGCTTTAACGGGGTTTGCGTCAAAGTCTGGACAATCAGGATGGTACAACTTGCAGTTCTCCCAGGGGTAGTCTCCCTCTCACAGTGCTAAAGGCTTAGAGTAAGGGTCCCGGAGTAGAATGGACCTTCCTGGTTGGAGTGAGTGTGGACTGACTGAGGCAGGGGTTGTGGAGACTGTGTGAGGGCATGGCAGTAGAGGGTTGAGATGGGTTCCCTAAGTGCAGAGGTTTGTTGGTGGTGGACTTGTAGCCCTCTTCCTAACCCTCTTTGGAGCAGGAGCAGCCTCAGAGGAGAGTTCTTCACAATTTAGGCTTCACTTTTTGGGTATCTGGGAGGGTGTGTGTGGGTGCTACTATGATTGAGGCCTGGTAAGAGTCTTCCCTGTGAAAGTCTATTTGGTCTCTTGTCCAGGGCTTCCAGGAGCTTTTTGGGTATCTGGGAGGGTGTGTGTGGGTGCTACTACGATTGAGGCCTAGTAAGAGTCTTCCTTGTGAAAGTCTATTTGGTCTCTTGTCCAGGGCTTCCAGGAGCTGCTGCATGATTGGGCGCTCGCTTGAATCAGAGCATGGAGCTGATAGTTTTTTCGGTGTCAACGTAGGAGCCAAAGCCGATGCCAAGGCAGGCACCAATGTGGTGTCTCAGTGCTTCAGGTCTGAGGCAATGGCGACAGTCGAGTGGCTTTGTGCCCCATGCAGCTGGTTTTCTTGGGAGTGGAGAACAGCTCTCTCAGTCGAGTGGTATCCAGTACGGGAGCCAGACGTGTATGTCGGCGCCTACTGAGGCTCGGCTCAGGGCCCGATGATGATGCTCCTCACTGGTCGGCATACGCTTTCCAGGTCAAACCAGTGAGGGATGACTCTCGCACGCTGGATGACAGACAGGGCTCCTGAGTGTGGCCTTGGTCTTTGGACTGAAGGCCTTGAGGAATGGCACGGCTCCACCTCGGAGGATACCACTTCTGGGCTCCTGTTCCTCCTCCGCCGGGCGAAGACCTGATGGCCCGGCTTCTTCTCCCTAGAAGCGTGGACATCTTCCTGTTGGGGGTGTCTGGTGATTCTCACTTCTGATTGTGTTGGGTGATTCTCACTTATGATTTTGTTGTGTCCCCAGCACCTCTCCCTTTGGTACAGAGAGGTCTTCAAGCACCAAAGTAACTTCCAGGTGGTGCAGAAGGCCTTGTTCCGCTCCGGTAACAAGCTCCAATTAAACACTCTGACGGCCTGGTCAGGAGAATTGTGTGTTGCACCTAGGGCAGAACTGGAGGGGTGTTCTCTCCATAGCACCTGGCATCTGGCATCGTCGGTAGTGATGATTTGTCAAGGGTCCTGGTCACAGTCAAGCCACAAGTCCTAAGTACCTGGCACTCAAAGATGTTCCCATGGCAATAGAAAGACTCTGCGGCTGGCACGCAAGAGGTTCACAAACATCTCCTGGGGTCGAAGTCCTGACGACGGTCACTTAAGCGGTGGCGCAGCAGGGGGGCATGGGGGGGGGCACTCTGCTTTGAGCAGCACGAGTTTTGGGTGCGGCTGCCTCCCCACCCGATCCTACCTGCGGCCATTGTGGAGCAGCAAACGCAGGTATCGCCAGCAGCCCCCCGCCCCTCTTACATGTGGCAGCCATGGGGCAGAAAACGCTGGGACCTCCAAAGGTCTAGCTACGCTGCTGCACTGACGTTCCCAGAGAAGAAGTGTCGTCAGTCCCAGACCTGACACTCGAACGCTCAAATCCGATGGCAGAAAAAAACAGTCGAGGTGGAGTTTTTGTCTTGGTGTATTGTGGACTAAAGGTGAAGTTGCAACAGGTTTTTCAACTCAAAAAATACTCTCAAAACAACTTGCAACCGTCCAGACCCAACACTAGATGGCAGGAGTGTGCAGAGCACTACAGCCATATAGTTCTGGAAAATGTGAATTCCGTGATGCTGCAAATTCATTCTGGCGAAGACAGAACTGGTTTCATACCAGAGAAGGACATGTTTTAAATTGATAGATTAATCATGGACACCGGGACTTGTCACTCGAGAGAGATGTCTAGAAACACATTAATAATCTGGGATGAATACATTATATTCGGGTTAATTTCAATGAAATGAACTATCTTGAGATAACTTCAACAAATGCAAATCTTTACGAAATCTCCAAAAAGGTACATTCAAGAAAAAACCAATAAGCGTAGGTATGCCCTATCTCAACAGAATAGGTCCAGAAATAGGAGCTCAGATTTTTACCATTAGCCTGTTATAGAAGTGTGGCTGATCGGTTCAACGTAAAAGGCCGCCATGTTTCCAAGTGGTCACTGTGCCCTCCTTTTCGAACCCGGCAGTGGGCATGACATGCATGCGCTGGCTGATGTCCTTTTATTGTGCTTATCGAAATCCCACTTTTGAGCATCCAATCACACAGTGTCCAGAAAGATTACTTTTAGTTAGTGCATGGGGGAAAGTGAACACGCAATTTACAAATTCAGTTATCAGGCAACACACCATGTGGGTTTTGTAAGGCGCAGGACATCTTGGCGCTGAATAACAGATGCTTATTGTTACCCAACTCAATGGTTCTTATTTTATCGACCTCAAAAGGATGAAAAGCTGAGTGGACCCGCCGGGATTTGAACCTGTGACCATGAGTTCAAACACAGGCCCCTACAGTGGAGGCATTAGACTACCAAGCCACCAGACCCGGCATACACCGCGACAGATCCAAACAGACAGCAGCAAGGCGCCTGATCCAGTCAAGAGAATATTTTTGATATCAGTGAGAAAAGTAACACATCGATTTCTGTCGGGTCTGGTGGTTATTGGGCTAATGCGTCCCCTGTAGGGGTTTTTTTTTTACCTCAGGATCACAGGTTCAAATCCAGGCAGGTCCACTAAGGCTTTCATCCTTCTGAGGTAGATAAAATGAGTACCATTGAGTTGGGTAACAATAAACATCTTTTATTCAGCGCAAGATACCCTTCTGGGTGAAGGTGCACTTTAAAAATAGACTTTTTTATACGTATGTTATGTTAGGGAAGGGAAGGGCCATTGAATTAGTGGAATCTCTTGTATTTGAACTCCTAGCCGACAGCGGTTTGCTTTAAAACTAAACGATTATTTGAACTAAGCCCCTGTGCCCCCAACGCATTCCCTCCCTTCACTAACAAGAACAGAAAATGGCCACTACGCTTGGATGCATTGTGTCCTGCTCTGCCTAACTCTCAGGTCATTACATTTAATACTTGACAACATAGTGCTTTGCATCGCAGGTCTAGATGCTGAAATAATGCATGGCATGTGCACCCCGAATCTCTCCACACAGTTCCACCCCCCCAAGTAACATTTGCCAATATCCCCCATACTATGGAGACCCAGCGTGCACTGCTGCTTGAGAAAAGGAGTATAAAACTCAGTCAACTTTAGTCTATTCTGCTTGGACTTTTACTAAAAGACTGATAATAACAGGTTCATTCAACTCCAGGATAGGTCATGCATCCAAGGGCACAGAATGCTGCGAGTTGTTAGATTCACTTCAGCCCTCTCATTGTATCTTGAATCCTACTCGCGTGAAAGGCCAGGCTGCGGGTCAGATCTGGACCACACATTCAGACAATCTAATGCTGAACAGTGCCTGGTCAGATCACTGCATCATCAGATTTGAAATAATTCATTCCAAAATGTGATTGGAAATTAGTAGACATTAATAACGTAGCTTTATCCTTTCTTTCTGCACTTTCCACCTTATCCAGAAAGAATTTAAAGCAACCTTGACCAAGATGAAACCCGGTTCTCTCGCTCACCCGTGGCCCGATCATTTGCTCCTCAGATATCCTGCGATTCCCTGGTATCACTAGAGATGTGGCTTAATGCACCACTGGAGCAAGGAATGTTTACTAAACCTCGCAAATATTTTTAAGTCACGATTATTCTAAAATATAATATATATATATATATATATATATATATATATATATATATATATATATATGTTAGGAGCCTACGTTATTGAAAAGTTTTCATTCGAATCAATTACTCCTGGTGGAAACAGCCAAGCTCCTTTCAAAGACCAAGCAACTGAGCAATCTTTTACAATCTGCCAACATTTTAAGCCCCACCCAAAAAAGTGTTTGCTCTGCCACAGCAATGGGTCAGTTCTCCTGGCCATCCCTGATGATGTGAGAGTGGAGGTTGGTGAAGCTAGAATCAGCGCGGTTATACTGCTGGACTAATCGGCTGCGTTGGATAAGGTCAGTTGCGGCGTCCTCCTGGACCACCCGAAAGCAGCAGGAATAACTGATCCTGTTTTGAAGCGGTTTTTATCCTTTCTCAAAGATCACTCAAGGCAGTCATTCACCACCTCAACAGTCCCTCAAACATGTGGGTTCCTAGAGCTCTGCTCTATTTCACCACCTATTTAATGTAAATCCGGCACGACATGTACATGGATGTGGATGGCGCTGAATTACTAATTCGACTGAGCTTCATGCTCCTACTTCGTAGAAACAATGAGATTTATTTGGAACGGATGGGAAGTAACTGCCTTGAGTTAAATGCTGAAAGAACAGAGTTCCTGGTTACTACCGGTTATGACCGGGAAGTCTAACCTCTGGATTGATGGTCACAGGACCCTCGAAATGAGGCTTCTGTCGCCCCAAGTTAAAGCAGTCAAGAGCCTAAGACTCAAGACTTCTTGCAATCTTCCCTGGTGCTGCACAGATCGTTTCTTACCTCTTCCTGCACCTTTTATCTTAAATCATCATCGGGACAATTACTCCCTCCTCAGTGATGATGCACGGAGGTGGTCTCCTGCTGCCATCACTGGTTTAAGGCTTGATTACACAAACCCACTATATCTAGGACTCCTGACTTGCTCTTGCTTTCAGAATGCGGAATGCAGATACATGTCACCAGGCAGGTCACTCCCCCCATCCGCCACGCAGCCCCCTGTGGGTTGAACCTCCGTTGCCGCTTTTGCCGCCTGACTGCGCGCTCCCTTTTTTATTCTGTACCCCTGCGCTTGGCTTTCTGTACCCCTGTGCTCTGTTGTCCCTCTCCGCCGTCTTTTCCCGCCGTGTTTTTCCCCGGGTTTTCCCCCGCCGCTGAGCCCCTGCGGCCCCGCCCCCTTCACTCCCATTGGCCGCCCCGCTCCCACCTACCAGCTGCTTCTCCCTCCCTCTGCCCTCATATGGAGGCCGTGAAGCGGCCGCGCGCAGCGGGTGCGCCGCTGGCGTGCCGAAAGCGTGCCTAATGCAAGCCCGTCTGCGCCCGTCCGTGCCTGGACCGCACCCAGCGCCAGAACCCCTGGACCCCGCACCCCTCGCAACGCCAGACTGCACTACGACGCAAGCACCCTCCACGCACAACACCAGACGAGACCACCCCTGCTACCGGGCCACCCCGAAACGCACCCAGGGGCCTTTCACCTGCCGGAACTGCAGATTCACCAGCATCCAACCCTCCACACCACCAGCCAGAGAACCCAACCACCTCCGCTGCATCCTCCTCAACACCCGCTCCGCTCGCAAGCACGCCATCGAACTCTGGGACCTCCTAGACTCCACCGCCCCCGACGTCACCTTCCTGACGGAGACCTGGCTGAACGCCACCTCAGCACCAGACATCGCCATAGCCATCCCACAGGGCTACAAGATCTCCAGCAGAGACCGCACCAACGGAGTGGGAGGAGGAATCGCCATCATCCACAAAGACTCCATCAAAATCTCAACGAACACCGATGACACCCTCACCACCGCCGAGCACATGCACTTCCAGATCCACACCGACCCCAACACCACCCTCAGAGGAACTCTCATCTACAGACCTCCCGGACCCCGCCCACAGTTCAGTGACACCATCGCCGACCTCATCAGCACCCACGCCCTCGCTTCCATGGACTACATCCTCCTCGGGGACCTGAACTTCCACCTCGAGAACAACAACGACGCCAACTCCACCGCCCTGATCGACAACCTCGCCCACCTCGGACTCAAACAGCTCATAACGACACCTACTCACGCCGCTGGACACACGATCAACCCCATCTTCTCCGCAAGCCCCCACGTCTCCTTCAACCACACCACTGAACCACACTGGACCGCCCACAGATGCGACCACTTCACCTTCAGAAAACCCACCACACACCACCGCACCCAACAGCTACCACGCCGCTGCTGGGGCAAGGTCACCGAGGACCAACTGACTACCGCCCTCGCCCTGAGACCACCCACCGACCCCACCGACCCAGACACCGCCGCGACCAACCTCACACAGTGGATCAACGACTGCGCCAACACCCTCGCCCCTCTCAAGACCTCTACAACCAACCACACCAAAAAGAAAGCCGCCTGGTTCACAGAGGACCTCCGGATCTCCAAGCACACCTGTCGGAAGCTGGAGAAGAAATGGCTCCACGACCGAACACCAGACAACCACACAGCCCTCAAGAGCGCCACCCGCAGACACCACCAACTCATCAGGACCGCCAAGACGACCGCCTTCAAGGACCGCCTAGACAACAACGCACACAACATCAAAGAGCTCTTCAGCATCGTGAAAGAACTCTCCAACCCCAGCTCCAACACCAACGACATCCCGCCATCTCAAGACCTGTGCGACTCCCTGGCCACCATCTTCCACCGCAAGATCACCGACATCCACGACAGCTTCAACTCCGACCCCCCCGCACCCACCACCGAATCCACCACCCCTGCGACTACCACTCGCACCAGTCGCCTGTCCGTCTGGTCCAGCGTCAGCGACGAAGACACCATCAAAACCATGAACTCCATCCACTCCGGATCCCCATCGGACCCCTGCACTCACCACGTCTTCAACAAAGCCAGCGCAACCATCGCGCCCCACCTCCGGAAAACAATCAACTGTTCCTTCGAGACAGCAACCTTCCCAGAAAGCTGGAAGCACGCAGAGATCAACGCCCTTTTGAAGAAGCCCAAGGCGGACCCCAAGGACCTCAAGAACTTCCGGACCATCTCCCTGCTCCCTTTCCCGGCAAAAGTGACCGAGAAGATTGTCAACAAACAGCTGACCCGCTACCTCGAAGTTAACAACATCCTGGACCCTTCCCAATCCGGTTTTGCAGCAACCACAGCACCGAGACTGCCCTCATCGCCGCCACTGACGACATCCGGACCCTGATGGACAAAGGAGAAACAGCCGCCCTCATCCTCCTGGACCTATCAGCAGCCTTTGACACGGTCTGCCACCGCACCCTATCAGCACACCTCCATGACGCCGGTATCCAAGAGAAGGCCCTGGTGTGAGGTGTGAGCTTCACCTAAGACACTAGCACAGACAGCGATGAGAGGTGTGAGCTTCACCTAAGACACTAGCACAGACAGCGATGAGAGGTGTGAGCTTCACCTAAGACACTAGCACAGACAGCGATGAGAGGTGTGAGCTTCACCTAAGACACTAGCACAGACAGCGATGAGAGGTGTGGGCTTCACCTAAGTCACTAGCACAGACAGCGATGAGAGGTGTGAGCTTCACCCAAGTCACTAGTACAGACAGCAATGAGCAGGTGTGAGCTTCACCTAAGACACTAGCACAGACAGCGATGAGAGGTGTGAGCTTCACCTAAGACACTAGCACAGACAGCGATGAGAGATGTGCGTTTCACCTAAGTCACTGGCAGACACCTATGAGCAGGTGTAACCTTCACCTCAGTCACTGGCACAGACAGCGATGAGTAGGTGTGAGCTTCACCTGTCACAAGCACAGACAGCGATGAGGTGTGAGCTTCGGCTAAGTCACTAGCACAGACAGTAATGAGAGGTATGAGCTTTACGTAAGTCACTAACAGAGGCACTGATGACCAGGTGTGAGCTTCACCTAAGACACTAGCACAGACAGCGATGAGAGGTGTGAGCTTCACCCAAGTCACTAGCACAGTCAGCTATGAGGTGTGAGCTTCACCTAAGTCACTAGCACAGACAGCGATGATCAGGTGGAACCTTCACCTCATTCACTAGCAGAGACAGCTATGAGAGGTGTGGGCTTCACCCAAGTCACTAGCACAGACAGCTATGAGGTGTGAGCTTCACTTAAGTCACTAGCACAGACAGCGATGATCAGGTGTAACCTTCACCTCAGTCACTAGCACAGACAGCGATGAGATGTGTTCGCTTCACCTAAGTCACTGGTACAGACAGCAATGAGCAGGTGTGTGCTTCACGTAAGTCCCTCGCACAGACAGCAATGAGCAGGTGTGTGCTTCACGTAAGTCCCTCGCACAGACAGCAATGAGCAGGTGTGAGCCTCACCTAATTCACTAGCACAGACAGCAATGAGCATGTGTAAGTTGCACGCAAGTCACTAGCAAAGACAGGGATGAGAGGTTTGAGCTTCACCCGAGTCTCTAGCACAGACAGCAATGAGAGGTGTGAGCTTCACCGAAGTCACTGGCACAGACTGCACAGACAGCGATAGGCAGGAGATTTACGTAAGTCACTGGCACAGACAGCGATGAGTAGGTGTGAGCTTCACCTGTCACAAGCACAGACAGCGATGAGGTGCGAGCTTCGGCTAAGTCACTAGCACAGACAGTAATGAGAGGTATGAGCTTCACCTAAGACACTAGCACAGACAGCGATGAGAGGTGTGAGCTTTAGCTAAGTCACTGGCACAGACAGCGATGAGTAGGTGTGAGCTTCACCTGTCACATGCACAGACAGCGATGAGAAGTGTGAGCTTCACCTAAGTCACTAGCAGACAGCGATGAGAGGTGTGAGCTTCACCTAAGTCACTGGCACAGACAGCTATTCGCAGGAGTGAGCTTCAGCTAAGTCACTGCACAGACAGCGATAGGCAGGTAGGAGCTTTACGTAAGTCACTGGCACAGACAGCAATGAGAGGTGTGAGCTTCACCTGAGTCACTGCCACAGACAGCGATGAGGTGTGAGCTTCACCTAAGACACTAGCACAGACAGCGATGAGAGATGTGCGTTTCACCTAAGTCACTGGCAGACACCTATGAGAGGTGTGGGCTTCACCCAAGTCACTAGTACAGACAGCAATGAGCAGGTGTGAGCTTCACCCAAGTCACTAGCACAGACAGCAATGAGAGGTGTGGGCTTCACCTAAGTCACTAGCACAGACAGCGATGATCAGGTGTAACCTTCACCTCAGTCACTGGCACAGACAGCGATGAGTAGGTGTGAGCTTCACCTGTCACAAAGCACAGACAGCGATGAGTAGGTGTGAGCTTCACCTGTCACAAAGCACAGACAGCGATGAGGTGTGAGCTTCGGCTAAGTCACTAGCACAGACAGTAATGAGAGGTATGAGCTTTACGTAAGTCACTAGCAGAGGCACTGATGACCAGGTGAGAGCTTCACCTAAGACACTAGCACAGACAGCGATGAGAGGTGTGAGCTTCACCTAAGACACTAGCACAGACAGCGATGAGAGATGTGCGTTTCACCTAAGTCACTGGCAGACACCTATGAGAGGTGTGGGCTTCACCCAAGTCACTAGTACAGACAGCAATGAGCAGGTGTAACCTTCACCTCAGTCACTGGCACAGACAGCGATGAGTAGGTGTGAGCTTCACCTAAGTCACTAGCACAGACAGCGATGAGAGGTGTGGGCTTCACCTAAGTCACTAGCACAGACAGCGATGAGAGGTGTGGGCTTCACCCAAGTCACTAGCACAGACAGCAATGAGCAGGTGTAACCTTCACCTCAGTCACTGGCACAGACAGCGATGAGTAGGTGTGAGCTTCACCTGTCACATGCACAGACAGCGATGAGGTGTGAGCTTCGGCTAAGTCACTAGCACAGACAGTAATGAGAGGTATGAGCTTTACGTAAGTCACTAACAGAGGCACTGATGACCAGGTGTGAGCTTCACCTAAGACACTAGCACAGACAGCGATGAGAGGTGTGAGCTTCACCCAAGTCACTAGCACAGACAGCTATGAGGTGTGAGCTTCACCTAAGTCACTAGCACAGACAGCGATGATCAGGTGGAACCTTCACCTCATTCACTAGCAGAGACAGCTATGAGAGGTGTGGGCTTCACCTAAGACACTAGCACAGACAGCGATGAGAGGTGTGGGCTTCACCTAAGTCACTAGCACAGACAGCGATGAGAGGTGTGAGCTTCACCTAAGACACTAGCACAGACAGCGATGAGAGGTGTGAGCTTCAGCTAAGTCACTAGCAGACAGCTATGAGAGGTGTGGGCTTCACCTAAGTCACTAGCACAGACAGCGATGAGAGGTGTGAGCTTCACCTAAGACACTAGCACAGACAGCGATGAGAGGTGTGAGCTTCACCTAAGACACTAGCACAGACAGCGATGAGGTGTGAGCTTCACCTAAGTCACTAGCACAGACAGCGATGAGAGGTGTGGGCTTCACCTAAGTCACTAGCACAGACAGCGATGAGAGGTGTGGGCTTCACCTAAGTCACTAGCACAGACAGCGATGAGAGGTGTGAGCTTCACCTAAGACACTAGCACAGACAGCGATGAGAGGTGTGAACTTCACCTAAGACACTAGCAGACACCTATGAGAGGTGTGGGCTTCACCTAAGTCACTAGTACAGACAGCAATGAGCAGGTGTGAGCTTCACCCAAGTAACTAGCACAGACAGCAATGAGAGGTGTGAGCTTCACCGAAGTCACTGGCACAGACTGCACAGACAGCGATAGGCAGGAGATTTACGTAAGTCACTGGCACAGACAGCGATGAGTAGGTGTGAGCTTCACCTGTCACAAGCACAGACAGCGATGAGGTGCGAGCTTCGGCTAAGTCACTAGCACAGACAGTAATGAGAGGTATGAGCTTTACGTAAGTCACTAGCAGAGGCACTGATGACCAGGTGTGAGCTTCACCTAAGACACTAGCACAGACAGCGATGAGAGGTGTGAGCTTCACCTAAGTCACTAGCAGACAGCGATGAGAGGTGTGAGCTTCACCTAAGTCACTAGCAGACAGCGATGAGAGGTGTGAGCTTCACCTAAGTCACCGGCACAGACAGCTATTCGCAGGAGTGAGCTTCAGCTAAGTCACTGCACAGACAGCGATAGGCAGGTAGGAGCTTTACGTAAGTCACTGGCACAGACAGCGATGAGGTGTGAGCTTCACCTAAGTCACTAGCACAGACAGTGATGAGAGGTGTGAGCTTCACCTAAGTCACTGGCACAGACAGCGATGAGAGGTGTGGGCTTCACCCAAGTCACTAGTACAGACAGCGATGAGAGGTGTGAGCTTCACCTAAGTCACTAGCACAGACAGCGATGAGAGGTGTGAGCTTCAGCTAAGTCACTGGCACAGACAGCGATTAGCATAGGCGATGAGCATGTGTACGGTTAGTCTCGGTCACCAGCATGGGCACTGAGGAGTGGATAAGAGTAAAGTCTTACTAGCAGTAATCCCTTTTGCGGGCTCCACCGCCTCCAGCTCAACCGACTTGCTTTTCACCAAGTTGAACAGGACCGGGTGCCGAGCCTGGCAAGTGTAGAGGCCAGCGTCCTCCTTCCCAAACTTCTTCAGTCTCAGCGTCTTTGATGCCACAATCCAGTCACCGCCCTGTGAAACAAACAACAGATGTAAACACCAGTAAGTCTGGGGCCTTAGAGGCTCCGGAGTCAGCACACCGACCCACACTCATCACGTGTGGGGACCCACAGGCTCAGGAGTCGAAACACTGATCCACGACCCATCACGTCCAGGGCTCCAGCGATCAGTGGTCACCGTCCCATCCACAGTATTGCACACTGGAGCTCAGGCGTAGGAACAGACACCCACAATCAAATCACATCTGCTGGTCCAGAGACTCAGGAATTAGCATTCAGACCCACAATCAATCGCGTCCACGGACTCGGGGGTCAGCAGACACACTCACAACATACCACATCCAGGTGCTCCAGAGTCAGCGCACAGAACCACGACCTTTCTCAATTAGGACTCTGGTGTCAGCACACAGAGCCACAAATCATCATAACCTCGGACTCCGCACCCAGACCCACATCTGATCACACCCCGGAGCACAGGAATCTGCAGACAGACTCACAACATACCACATCCAGGGGCTCCAGAGTCAGCGCACAGAACCACGACCGTTCACAATTAGGACTCTGGTGTCAGCACACAGAGCCACAAATCATCATAACCCCGGACTCTGCACACAGACCCACATCTGATCACACCCCGGAGCACAGGAATCAGCAGACAGACTCACAACACACCACATCCAAGACTCCGGGGGCACAGTGGGTCCACGGAAGGCCCTGATCCTTTGCCAGGTGGGCTCAATGTCTGGTGCACCCACGCTGCAAAGTTGTTTGTTTTAAAAGAGAAGCTCGAAAAGCTCGGTGTTTGTTCAAAGAAAACAAACTAAAAAAAGAAGAATGGCGCAGTTACCAGGGAGTTTTCTCCTGGAGTGTGGCGGCCATTGTACATTCTCCAGACCTGGGATTGTCAATCCTCCCAGGTAAGGAAAATGAAGGACTGTTGTCCTAAGGAGGACTGTGTCCTGGTGTCACGGTGGCAGGCAGGGCATGCCACCTGAGGCTCAAATGCATGCTTCTGTCGACATTTGCTGATTCCACCCACATCAAGTGCAGCCTCAGTGTTTCACAGCTCAGACCCTGACAGTGAAGCGGTGACAGGTGAGGATCGAGGTGCATTGGCAGAGCGGGGTACAGTGTCTCATCTGGAATGCTTGCGTAGCCCTGCAGTTCGGATTGGAGGTACCTTGGGAAAAGGATGTATGACCTTGGCGCTGAATTGTTTAAAAGATGCTCCAAGTCAGTTTGAAGGTACATTGGAGGTGCAGTGTTCTACTTTGATGCAAATAGGTTGATGACAGTGCAGAGTGCCTGGATGGGAATCTACCACAGTACGTGACACTATTCACTGTATAGGTAGTGAGTCCCTATGTTCAATATCTCAGTATTATCTTGATTACATTTATATCCAACACGTTCCCATATTCGACTGCAGCTTCTTCGATTGCTGGAAGTTCAGAACAAAGGTCTGCGGTGGTGATCAGTAGATCATCCATGTAATCCATAACCTTAACATCAATTCGGGGCAATACAATAGATTTAATACCCAAATGATCCATAAGATTCCTCAAAAAATGTCTCCATATAGGGAAGATGTAGACAAGGCGATAATAAACATCCCTGCCTGGTCCCTCTGGTGATGAACAGTGGGTTGGAGGTAATCCCAATGATGGGGACCATCTCTACTGGCCTGGAATGAACCATTATATTGCCACTAGTGGGGAACTCAAACAGCCCTAATACCTGACAAAGCAAGGGTCACTCACTCTACCAAATGCTTCTTCTGCACCCAGTGTAATCATAGATAGGGGATGGAGTGTGACTTCGGCCCAGTGCTTTAGGGCAGCGGCTAGGTTGGTGTGAGCAGTGCTGTCTCTCCCTGGAATTAATCTGTGCCGCCACGGAGCAACCAAGTTCTTGCTAACCAAGTGAAATCTACTTCCTGCGTAAGCCTTCATCTCCTTGAATTCGCTACCTTGAGGTTCAAGTGCTGAAGGGATGTACTTGTTACTCTGTTTTGGGATCGATTGTAGGGTAAAACCCCAGGGTACCAATGGTAAAAGGCTCCAAAAGTTACAATTTGAGCACAGTAACCTCCGACTCCCTTGAGAGTCTTGAAAAGGCGCTCACGGAACAGCAGCTGGTGCAGACGCTCCAGAGTGGCATGGTGATGTCGAGAAGTGTTCGACCGCTCCAGGACGTGGCGCTCAAGAAGTGAGATCGGCAGGGTTGAGACTTCAAGATTACACCAGGAGAGCTCTTGGGGATTCTGGGATCTGAACAGCAGGATGCGCTGCCAATCAAGATGAACCAGTAGGACGAAACCTCAATGAGGGTCAGAATACTGGACCCATTGGTCAAGCAAAATCGAGAGAACTGAGGGGCCTGCAGAGCTGTGCGAAGTGCAGTACGGGGACGGCGGTGAATGGGGTAACCTCCTACCCTGCGATGCAGTGTTTCCCAGTGTGTATTCCATAAATGTTAAGGACGTACAAGGCACTTCATATTTCATAAAAAACAAAGAATGTTGTGTGCCAAAACCAACACTTCAAAATCAACTGCAATTTTCTTGTACATGATTACTTTTCGAACGCACTGCATCAAGTATTCACATACGGCAAGCCTCGAAAAACCTACACGCCCACTCGCAATGGCGAGTTAGATTTTATGCGGTCGGGCTATTTTTAGCTCTTACTGGTCGTTCTGGCAAGTGAACATAATCTGGAAAGAACAGGTGTTCATTCAGAAACAAATGAGCAATAAAGATGCCTTTAAATCTCGTTTTTATCACCTTGACACATTTGCCGTCTGTTCAAGGATTGTGGTTGAATGTCAGTTTGTCTTTTTAGTTATTGCTGCCTGGAAGTTGGAGTTTATTTTCCTTGCTCTTACTACAGTTAGAGGTTTCTGTCAAGGGAGCTGCCTGACAATCATTGTCAGACAAAGGCCGTATGACGTCAGTTTTATTTTTCTAATGCAACATTTAAAAAGCTTGTAAATGAATAGTACAAGTATTTTTAAAATATATCAGGAATTATTAAAGAAATTTTTGTTTGTAATTAAGAAGTGTGATACAAACAAAGATTTACATAGGAGAAAAACAAGTCAGAACACTTTACCTGGTGATGTGCAAATGGCAAATATTTTACAGAAACTCAATTTCCAAACATTATTGTTAGTTTCATCAGTAAAGCTGCATGTACGTGGGAAATGTTGAGCCCATTTCAATATAAAATCTGCTGATGGCAAATGACAATGTGCTACCACTTCATGCTTTAGTTACGGATTCATTTAAAGTGATGGGTTTCAAACATGATTTGAGAAACATGCCTGCCCCCATCCTGATGACACTGCCATCAATTAACTAAAAGGCAATTCAGGAGTCATGTGTATCCAATATGTGGCTAGATTTGTATTTTATATGTAGCAAAAGTGGAGTCTATTAAATCACACAAAACTGTTTTTGTACCGCTGACATGCAGAACTCACATATTGGAAGGTGCTCTCATATGCGATAAAGAAAAAAATGGCGGCTCAGTGAATTCAAATATTTGCCCAGGATCACATCATTTGGAACCCGGAGATGGGCCAAGAGCATTACAATTGGTCGAGTGGATTATTTCAGTCACTAGACATGCAGGCCTAGCAAAAAATGGTATGATTTTTCTAGGCCTGTACAGTGAATTTAATTTAGCATTAATGGGCGGGTAGAAAGCTGCACCATCAGCTGCAGGGTCTGAAGACAGAGTTTGGCCTGGAACTTCCAGGGACAAACTTTATATCTGCTACCTTTTGTACAAGGGTTTATATTTGCAAAATTCACCCATCTAGCCAGGCAGCTTAACATCTCGGCAGGTAGCAGGGCCTCAGAAATAAAGACTCATCGCAACTGGCAGCCCCAAAATCCACATGTGTTTGAAGAGACCATGTCCACCCGGGGCGTACTTGCAAAAGGTGTCTTGGGGTGGTGGAGAAGCATTTTGCACCCACTTCTTGCGTTCCCTCGGGCACTGTGGTATTTTAGAGGGGGCTGAAGGTCCTTGTACAGCCCCTCCTGGTGTGTATATGGAGCCCGCACACATTTTGTACGGGTGCTATCAAGATGGCCGTTGCTACATTTGCATGGGGCCGTGGCCCCATACAAACGAGGGGTCACATTGCCTTTACTCCTGCGCTGCACTACAGCCAGGCGTAATCAAAGCTTTCTCCAGGAGGGGCGCTGGAGCAAGGGTACTTTTTCAAGCATCCCCTTGCTGGCAGGTGTGGTAATGCACTGCCCCCGCCTGCAGGGGGCTGTCTTTCCCCTCTCTTCAAATCGAGAGTGGCGCTGCAGCGATAGAGAAAGCAGCGGATTCAAAGCACAGCCCTGTCTTTCGGTAATGTGACCTCCTCAGTCCAAACATTGTCAGAGTTTGCACCTACACTGAAGACAGCGCACTTTTCTCAGTACAGGGCGCGCCGTGGTGCAAATCGGGGGCAGTGCACTCGATGGGCCATTCGGGCCAAGCCGTGGACTCTGATGACGCTGCAATTACTTGTTTAAGGTGAACTCGCCTGCTATGGGTGGCCAGCGCCCATCTCTGGAGAGACAGTCCTTTGTCAGAGACAGTTGTTCAAGGCCACATCGGCCAGTCGTTGAAGTCTACTGGGAGGGTGCACTTCACCTGTCAGTCACACTTGTCCACCATAGGGGGCGCAGCCTGTCAAAGCCACACTTCTGGCCAGTCCTACTCACTGCTCGCACTCGCCAGCTGAGTCAAGGCACAACATTCACCAGCCACGGAGCGCTGCTCACTGGCCAAGGTGGCACCTACAGGCGCCAGGCTCGGCTCCATACTCACCTTCCGGCTCCATTCATAGATGGCCTCTCGGGGGGAGTCCGTTTCTGCTCGGCAGCGGAGCTCCACGTCGGACCCCTCTTCGATGAACTCCTTAGACCCCACAGTTCCGCACCAGACATTCACACGACTGATGTACACCTCGCGTACGTCTGCGGAGAGCAAAGACGAAACAGGTCAGATAAAACAAGAGAGGAGGAAGATCAAATAAAGTGGTAGGAAACAGAAAGGAAGAGAGCAGACAGAGAAGAGACAAAGAGGAAAGAGAACGGAGGGTAAAGAGGGAACAGGGTTAAAGAGATGAGACAAAGATGAAGACAGGAGACAGAGGGGCAAAGAACAGAGGGGAAAGAAAACAGAGCGGTGGAAATAATAAACAGAATAAAGAGAGGACACAAAGCTACACAAATGAGATAGAGGAGGACAGAAGAGAGGGGAAATAAGACAGACGGATGGAAAGAATAAACAGGGTAACCACGGGAAACAAAGGTAAAGACAGGAGAGAAGAAGGTGGGCAACGACGAGACAGGGATGGAAAGAATAAACAGGTAAGGGAGGAGCAAGGGTGAGAGGAAACAAGGGTGAAGAAAGGAGACACAGGAGGAGAGAAGAGAGGGGAAGAAGACAGAGGAAGGGAAATAATAAACAGGGGGAGAGGAAATAAAGGTGAAGAGAGGAGATAGAGGAAAGTAGAGAGAGGGAGGAGGACAGATGGAAAGAATAAACAAGGTAAGGAGAGGAAACAAAGTTGAAGAGAGGAAGCAGGAGGAAAGAAGAGAGATGGGAGGAAAGAAGAGATGGGAAAAAAGAACAGAGGGGGAAATGTACAGAGAAAAGAGGAAACAATGGTGAAGAGAGGAGACAGAGAGGGGAAACGAGGACAGAGGTAGGGAAAGAATAAACAGGGCAAATAGAGGGGGCAAAGTTGAGGAGCAAGAGGAGGGAACAGGCCCGGCTACAGGAATTTTTATTTGGGTGGGCCAAGAGTGCATTAGGGTGGGCCACTGCAGGCCCGATTTGTCACTTATATGTCTAGTCAGGCCTGCTTCAGGGCCCTCCTTTATCTCTCCTTAGTCTTACAAGGCCCAGTAAAACGCAATATTTTCTAAATCTCTTTCTAAATATTATCACTCTCAAAAAGTGGTTTTTTCCATGTAACGTCCCTTTGACGGGAAGAGGAGGTTTCTGAGGTGGGATTATCAGGCAAGTGACATTCCTCGGGCTCCCTTTGTGCAAACCTTCAGGGAGAAACCTTCTTCATTACTACCTCCGCCTGACCCCGGACTCTGCAGCGCACTCCCTCCAGGCCGGATTATCCACTTTTCTACCACCCCTCTCCAGTGCACCTTATCTCACAGCCAACCTTGGGCCCCAGCCCCATATCAGGCACCATTGGGCTCCACTTTCATTATTCCCGGTAAAAAACATTTGTAAAATCACCTTCAAACTTAAAACATTGAAGATAGCTGTAAATATAATTATCACGCACTTTAAGATATGTTCCACAGTTGCCCTAATGACCAGACTGCTAATCAAATAAACAAAAACAGAAAGGCCTGACAGGGCCGGCTTTAGCACTGGTGCGAAAGTCTTTTTTGGTGCCCCATCAGTGACCTCTTTCTCCGTAGATACCTTTACTACCACCCTGCAACAGTGCCCTTCAGACCTCCGTAGCCCCTCCCCCTCAGACTCCCCCCACTACCACCCTCATCCCTCCGCAGCTTCCCGCCATGACCTACTCGGATTCCCTCACTGCCACCCTCCAACAGTGCCCCTCATCTCTCAATAGCCCTTTCCCTCAAGACCTCCTCCTTGGATTCCCTCACTTCCCCACGCTCCACCAGTGTCCCTCATCACTCCATAGCCCCTACCCCTCATGACCTCCTCTTCGGATTCCCTCACTGCCACCCTCCACCAGTGCCCCTCATCTCTCCATAGCCCCTTTCCCTCAAGACCTCCTCCTTGGATTCCCTCACTTCCACGCTCCACCAGTGTCCCTCATCTCTCTGTAGCCCCCTCCCCCTCATGACCTCCTCTTCGGATTCCCTCACTGCCACCCTCCACCAGTGCCCCTCATCTCTCTGTAGCCCCTCCCCCTCATGACCTCCTCTTCGGATTCCCTCACTGCCACCCTCCACCTCTCCATAGCCCCTCTCTCATATGCATTTCATTTGTTGTACAGCGCTACTCATATCAGTGTAGGGTGTCACATTACTTTACATCACGCACACATTATACAGAGACAATGAATCATACAAGGATGTAAATCAGTCTACAGAGAATGTCACATAAACCAATGAGGATTACAAGGTGTAGGAATCACATGTCATCCGTACTGGTGGGCAGTATATGTTAAGAGGGTTTGGTCTGGAGAAGCACAAACTCAGGATTTAGAGAGTACTCCAGTGGTTGGGGGTTGGCTTTACTGATTAAATTGCATATCTGCCCAAACAATCGTTTTTGCAACATTTGAATAATGAAAGTGAGGAAATTCTAACTATATCACAACACAAACAAAAACATGTGAGAAAGAGCCCAGGCCCAATCATGTAACTCCTAAAACAGGAAGAACAACAACGTTCGGAGGAACGTTTTAAATTAATTTTCTATTGGCCTTCGTGACGTCACTGCGAGGGCCAATGCTCATGTTTAGTTGGGCCAGGCTCATGTTTGGGTGGGCCTGGCCCACCCGGCCCACCCTCTAGAACCAGGCCTGGGAGGAAAGAGAAGAAAAAGGGCCGAGGCAAAGAATAAACAGGTTAGAGAAGAAACAAAGAAGGAAAGAAGAGAGGGGGTGAGAGGAAAACAGAGAAAGAGGAGAAAGGGTAAAGAGAGGAGGCAAAGGTGACGAGAGGAGGTCGAAGAGGAAAGACAGGACACAACAAAGATAAATAGCACTGAGACAAGCAACAGGAAGAAGAGGGGAAAGGAGACTAAGAGGGGATGTGGAAACTGCTCCATAACAGGATGAAAGAAGAAGAGGGGACAGGCCATTTAGAGAGGGAAAAGATGGCAGGCAGGAATTAGAGGACGCAGAGGGGAAAACTTAGAATGTTGTGCGGGGGAAGAGGAGACTGGTCCGAGTCAGGCAAAGAGAAATTGGTAGAGGCAGTAAAGAGTGAGAAAAGACTAGTGAAGAAGAGTGCGAGTAAGAGTTTAAGAGGGAGAAAGAGTAGCCACAAAAAAGATACAGTGAGAGAGTGTTCTGAATGAGGGTAAGGACAAATGATAACTGGTCTTTCGGGGCCTCAATATTCCTGAAAGGTTGGTGCCTATAAACGGCACGTGGCAAGGTTGGGCAGATTTAGGGCACAGCCCAAGTCCTGCCCCATTAGCACAGGCTGCATCCAGCCCACCCTCTTCATCCTCAGGGTCTGGCACAGGGGGCTCCCCCTGCAGGCTGGTCTGCCCCCATGCTGCCCTGGACCGGGCACCTCAACCACACACTTCCCACCACCCAGACCAATGAATAAAGCTGAGGAGACCACATTGACACTTTCATCCCTTCCTTTGTACTGAAGGTCAAACTGATGAACATTCTGTCCGTGTACACAATTCACCTTTGTTTTCACATTGGTCTGAACATCACCACACCATCGCACAACTCAGATTCACCATACTAGAGATGATGCCCCGCAACACTCAAATTAACACAGAAAAACGACTCTCACAGAGAGAAGTTTGGTGGATCAAGTATTTACAGACTTTAACACCGTTTGGGCTCAATGACAGATTAGAGATGCAATGCTTTTTATAAAATTACTCCATCTTCTCTGAATTTTTACTGTTTTTAGCTTGACTTATTATTGCCCCAGCTTTACTGTCGGTAAGCATTATGTATTTGCATCATCTCCAGATTGTACGTTTGTCTCAGACCAAGCAATTCAATATATTTCTGTATTTCACGTTGTCATTTGGACATGGGCATTCTAAATATTAAGCACTTCACACAACAAGTCTTCTTTCATAGCCTTTCTCTTGTTTCTATCGTCTCATCGTATATCATCACATTTCAGCCACCAGCTCATACGGGGCATTCTTTTGATTGTCATTTTTCCGGGGCTTCTAATCACCCTCCTCCAGCAGTGATTCTTCACCCACCATATACCCACCCACATTACGGCAAGCTCTACATTTGTCAGGCTATTTCAATCTCATTTCTGACACACAGCGTTTTTTTCGTGTCTCAAGACAAGTGCATTCACGCCACTTACACTACCATACGGACATCGTTTTCTTTTCTCTTCCTTTTTTCGTTTGCACTATCTTTATTTAGTGACGGTCACACTTCAGATGGATGTCCAGTGTTTAGTTCACTTTCGAGTCTTACTTTTTCTTTCCTTTCTTTTTTTCGTTAGTATGAACTTTATTTCACATCACACTAGCAACGGCCACACAGTAGATGGAAGTCCAGTGTCTAGTCCACTTTCGAGTTTCATTACGTCCGAGTGGGCGTTTTCACGCACACAGCCTTATTTTAACATTCGGCTAGTCAGTTTCCTGACCGCCGTTCTGCCTGGAGGTCTATACAGTTAGCAGCCCGCCGGCTGCATTGATGTTCGTTTCAGCATAGCAGTCCAGGACTCTGCATTCTTTCACAGCCTTTACACGACTTATGGGTAAGCCCTTGCTCTTTCTCTCCCCGTTTCTTTGTTTCGACCCTGAACTTTTGCCATTCACGGTCTTTCGCTACATCAGTCCCTTTTTTTGTTCATTGCACAGCTAACCTGAGCAGCTCCACAACTGCGAATCCAGCTATCGACCGAGCTACATTTATACAGCATTCTACGAATATTGCATAGAAGTAAGTCGTTCAGCGGTCTTGTTACCGCCACATTTCTTTCACTTTACCAAGCGTTGGTACTTAATCACATCCGTTGTTTATCTTAGCATCCTGCAGCCTTCGGCGCTTCTGTTCAGCCTCGCAATGAAAACTATCGTCAATTCGCTTATCAGTAAGAACGAGAGCATCGCTCGTTTCTTTCAGCTTTATTACACGGGTGTCTTTCATTACAAGTGATTTCAAGATTGGTCATCTTTGGGTACTTTTGTTTAACTCACTCACAAACCAGATTTATCAGTCTCCTCCCTCTCCACTACAATTATCTCTGTTCATATTGAATTGCTAAAGTTTGATTCAGGCCAGTTCAGTACCCTTTGTGCCTTGACACGCTGCATCATGTATATGTAGGATCAAAAATAACCACGTATTCGCACAGTAATGTTTTTCAATGTTGTTTTTTCTCGTTTCTATGTTTTTCAGCTGCCCCTGAAGAAGGGATGTGAATCATCCCGAAATGCATTGGGCTCGTTATTGATCGTCTTCAGAATTGACGTTAAATAATTCACTGCCTTAGAGCAGTTCATCGTTGACTGTATCACTTTGTTACATTTACTTTATTGTCTGTAAATAGTACAGTCACTGTGTTTCTCATTTTTTCAATACAATGAATATTGAAACAAATTAAGCGTTGATTGTTTATTAAGATATAGTTCAAACACGTGTACATTTCCTGATAACTTTGTTTAAATTGTTAAACATCATTGCAATTGTTACTTTTCTTCGCAGTGCACTCGGTATACTGGTGACTGTTCACCAGCAACATTGTAGTACACAATTCACTTCCCACCATCTAGGCAGGGGCGGCTCCTCCATTAGGGGGGTAGGATCATCGCCCCACTACTTTCTTGCAGTGCGAGAAGCAGAAACATAAAAGGGTAAAACTACCATTTTATGTTTCTGCTTCTCGCACTGCGAGAAAACAGAAGTGTTTGGTTGGGGGCGGAGGGATGGGCGGGGCTGCTCGAGGGCAGGGGAGGAGTGGCTTGCCCAATGTTGAGGGCCTGGACTATAAATTCTATGGCAGTCCACGGAGGCTCTGATTATGCTTCTCTTTGCTTTACTGCAAAAACACATCAGCCAATAAAAACAACTTTAAACATCAGCATACCCCGGAAGTACAACCCCCTCCAGTAGTATGCCCCAATCACTGTCCACACTTTCATATATAAGGTCCGAATCACAACATCACTTCCTCTTTCTTTGCTGCTGCAGCAGCAGATAAGTGCTTTTCCCTTACCTTTTTATCAGTTTTGGTAGAGTGTGGGGATATAGTTGTTTCAGAGATATTCGTCGCTATTATCTTCTGTTTTCACCTTGTTTTGGAGATTGGTTATTTGATTGTGTGATCGGCGAGTCGGTCCCGAAGCGTGTGCTCTCGGCTCCGTTCTCGCTGAGGTAGTGGCGCCTCGCAGCGTGCGCGCGTCGCTAGCCTGCTGCGGGCGTTAGGGGGCGGTGGAGAAGGAGGAGGCAGACGCGACACGCTCGTGCGCAGAGAGCGATCGCGTCGTTATCAGGACGCTCTGGCTGTGCGCGCGAACTCGTTTTTCATTAAATTTGAACAAACGGCTCCTCGCGCATAGACCTGAATGACTGCACACATCTCTGGCCTCAATTATTGAACGCTTACCGGAGCGTGTGACCGGAATAGAGCCCTGCTCTAGGGGAGTGTACTGGGGTTTCTCCTTCCACCTTGATTGTAACACAGAACCTTTAGTTTAGGTTGTTCTTTTGTGCTCTTGTTAAGGAGCAGGTTCTGTCAGACCCCTGGGCTGCTCCCCCCCCGTGAATCTCCTCCAACCCTCTCTGCTTAAGGCAATGGCGTACTACGCCGAAGAGGAGGATCAGTGGGTAGAGTGTGATAACTATGAGGAACCTGAAAACTTGGAGGAGAATTTGGTGGAAGCCCTGGATACCCACGTCCAGGGTTCAGTTAACAAGGCCTTAATCAAAGCCCTCAAACCTTTTACTAAGCCCCTCCTTAAGTATGGCAAGAGGAAAATGAAGACCCAGCACAGTGACGCAGGCACTTCGCAGTCTTCGGCCAAAGTATTGGCGCGTATGGCGAAAAATGTAATGAAAGACCAAGGTTCCATGGCTGCGTATACCACGGATGAATCGTTACCATCTACTACTACCGCTTCTGACTCGGAGGTGGAGTCAGTGAGACCCAAAAAGAAAACAAAAAAGGTGAAGCATACAGCTTACAAGGCTGATGACAGCCAGGCTCCTAAAAATCTACTATTCGACCCTCAGAGCCTTATTCATCCGCGGTCCTCGGAGTGGGTTCCCTGTCCTGAGGTGGCCCATTATGTGGGGGTAAACTTACGGCAGGGCTTCGAGAAGGAGGTGCGAGCCACATTGCGATCAGAATGCCCGAGGCCATCCCTGACTGGCAAGGTGGCGGACACGCCAGAATTAGATCCTAATATGGCTACATTTATGCGAAAGTTCGCTAAAGACCCGAAAAAGGGTTTAGATAGAGCCTGGCGGGGGTGCCAGGATAAGTTGCTGGATGTTTCGGGACCCCTCACTAAAATTTTAGACGCGGCGGTCAACGCAAAAAACCAGAATGTTCCATTGGACACCTCTGAGATTATGGAGTGGGCTCAGCGGGCCCTGTGCTTTTTAGGAAATGCCAATGTGGCGCTGTCAACCGAAAGGAGGCGCTCATTCTTAATGAGAATAGATTCTCAATTAGCGGAGATGGCCACGACCGAACCGGGTTCCTTGGCCAATGGCATGCTGTTTGGCGACAAATTCGTCAAAGAGATGGGCAAATACGTGGCCACTTTCTCAGCTCTAGACAAGGCGCAGGCTAACATCAAGAAAGTGTTCCACACTGGTGTTTTTGATAGGGCCGGACGCGCTAGAGGTCGAGGGTCCGGCCGAGGCTACAACCAGACCTCCCGAGGTGCGGAACAAAGAGGCAGAGGCGGTCAGAGGTCGCAGTTTTACCCCTCCAGCAATAGAGGTGGCCGAGGTCGAGGCCACAGAGGAACCTATAGAGGACAGCAAAACTCCAGAGATAACTCCTATTCAGGTAATGATGTTGAATGCCACAGAATGCATGGTGGGGGGTCGTATTGCGTTGTTCCTTCACAGGTGGCAGGAGATTACGGTCGATCCCTGGGTGTTACAAACAGTCCAGGGTTTCCACATAGAGTTCTACACCACTCCGACTCAGAGTCGGGTGCCCGGCGTCCTACATTTTTCCCTACAAGAACAGAGTTTCATCGACAGGGAAGTGGAGGCACTACTCCCGAAGGGTGCAATAGTGAGGTCTATTCCCCATCCTCGGGGTTTTGTAAGCACGATTTTCTTGGTCCCGAAAAAGGACAAAGGGTTCCGTTTGGTGTTGAATCTCAGAGAGTTCAACGCTTGGGTGGTGTATCGACATTTCAAGATGGAGGGCATCCATTTGCTGAGGGACATCCTCTTAGAGAAGGATTGGCTCGTTCGTTTAGATCTAAAGGACGCCTATTTGGCGGTTCCTATCTTCCCACCACACAGGAGGTTTCTCCAGTTTCTCTGGCGCGACCAGTGGTTCGAGTTTTCCGCGATGCCCTTTGGTCTGTCTTCCGCCCCTTGGTGTTTCACCAAACTCATGAGACCGGTGGTCCAATGGTTGAGAGAACGAGGGGTCCGCCTGATCATTTACCTCGACGACATTCTAATTATGGCACAGTCGAGGGAACTCTTGATGAGACATCTAACTTGGACTCTCCAACTGTTACAGGATTTGGGTTTCCTTTTGAATCTGGAGAAGTCGGTCCTGATTCCATCGCAATCGATGGAATTTTTGGGCTTTCAGATCAACTCCCTCATGTGCCAATTACTTCTTCCCTTGAGGAAGAGAGTAGTTATCAGGAAGGAATTGAGGAGAGCGCTTGCCTCTCCGACAATATCATTACGGACATTAGCTCGCCTAGTAGGCTTGTTGGCGGCGTCCATTCAGGTGATATTCCCGGGGCCCTTGCATTACAGGGCCCTTCAGAGACTGAAAATTTTGCATCTACGCAAGGGTCTCTCGTATGCACAACAGATAGCCCTCTCAGTGGAGGCTCGTACGGAGATCAATTGGTGGTTAGACCATATGGAGGCCTGGAACGGCAGAGCCATTTTCTCCTCCAGCCCGGATGTCGTGATAGAGTCAGATGCGAGTCGCTGGGGCTGGGGAGCGCGGTGCGGGACCATGGAGACAGGGGGTCGTTGGTCTCAGGAGGAACTAAAATTGCATATCAACTGCTTGGAGCTTCTGGCGGGAGCGTTCGCGATTCGAACTCTGGCCCCGCAGAAGGTGTCTTGTTGCATTCTTCTACGTATGGACAATGTGTCCGCGGTGAGATACATCAATCGACTCGGAGGGACCCGATCTCGCCTCTTGGCAGAGATAGCCAAGGACTTCTGGCATTATTGCCTGGACCATCGTCTGGTGGTGACGGCGGAGTATATTCCCGGGTCGTCCAACGTGATTGCCGATTGGAATTCACGGCATTTGCGGGACAGCAGCGACTGGAGACTGCATCCCAGCAGTTTCAAAGCGCTGAATCTCAAGTGGGGACCCTGTGTGTTGGACCTGTTTGCGTCCAGACTCAACAGTCAACTTCCACGGTTCTACAGTTGGCGGCCGGACCCTCTAGCGGTCGGCTCGGACGCCTTTCTTCACTCGTGGACGACGGGCATTCTATATGCCTTTCCACCATTTGCCATGATTCAGAGAGTGTTGGCTCACGTTCGCAGGCAGAAAGCAGAGTTAGTTCTGGTTACACCTTGTTGGAAAGCGCAAGCATGGTTTCCAACCACCTTGAGCTTGGCCTGTGCGCCTCCGGTGCGTCTTCGGTTGTTTCCGGACATTCTCACGGATCCTCAGGGGCTGCGCCACCCGTTAGTGTTGCAGAACCAACTGGGTCTCATGGCCTGGAGACTTTCAGGCATCGCTGGCAGGTGCCGGGAGTTTCGCAAGACACTCTCTTCTTCTTGTCCCAGGCTTGGGCTCCATCCACACACAAGCGATACGAATCGGCTTGGAAACGATGGGTTAGTTGGTGTGGTGAGCGACAGAGTGATCCCGTGGGATCCGATATTCATCTAATCGTGAACTTCTTGTCGGAATTAGCCAAGTCCGGTTTGGCGTACCGGACGGTGAATAACTTTAGATCGGCTATTTCAGCGGGCCATCCGCATGTGGAGGGCAGACCGGTGGGGGAACATCCCTTGGTTTGCAAGGTAGTGCGAGGGATTCGATTAGTGAATCCTCCTAAACCTAGGTACACCGCACTTTGGGATGTGTCGGTGGTTTTGCGTTTTTTGAGGAATTGGCCGAATAATGAAGCACTTTCTAGAAAACAATTATCGGCAAAATTAACAGTCCTACTGTGCTTAATTTCATGTAGACGAGTGTCGGATGTGCGAGCATTGGATTTGGCAGGTAGAGTATTTACTCCTTCGGGAGTTTCCTTTACGATTTCCAGACGTACTAAGACGCATTCTCAGTGTATTACATATCCTGCATTTCCTCATCATAGCAAGTTGTGTGTGGTCAAGTGTTTGAAGGTTTATGAAGATTGTACTAGGGAATTTAGATCTGATGTTTCAGGACAATTGTTAATTGCTCTTCAGCGACCTTTTCGCCCGGTCACATCTGCAACCCTGGCCAGGTGGGTCACTTGGTTAATGGGTCTTGCGGGGGTGGATGTTTCCATATTTGGAGCTCATTCTGTTAGGGGAGCTATGGCCTCCAAGTCTTTGGGGGCGGGTTCCCGGTTGCAAGACATCATGACTGTGGCGGACTGGTCGGCTGATTCCACATTCAAAACGTTTTTATCATAAACCTATTGTAGATGTAGCTTCGGTGGTGGTAAATCAACTTTAAACTAGCATAATCAGAGCCTCCGTGGACTGCCATAGAATGAAAAATTGTCTAGCAAGCGCGACAAAGAATTTTCAATTCTATTAAGGACACGGAGGCGAGGATTATCCCACCCAAGCAGTTAGAATGTTGGCATTCTTATGTAATTACTATGATGTTGTACCCACCCGATAATCCTGTACATTGCCTTCAACGTTGTTTTGTACGGGTGTTACGATGTCAGTTTCCATTTCAGGAGAACAGACCAAGCAATCTTGAGGTCCTGGAGTTCTGGCATCGGCAGGGATGATTCGGTTCATCAGGGAGACAATTCATCTGGACAGAGGACAGATGTCGTCTTTTCCGGAGAGGATATTCAAGGTTCAAGTTTGGTCGCACGTCGATGGAGAAAATAAATCGGTGGTCCAGTGTTCAACGGTCAAGTTGGTGGACTGTGTTGAAAGGTTTTTCATGCAAAGAAAGAGGAAGTGATGTCGTGATTCGGACCTTATATATGAAAGTGTGGACAGTGATTGGGGCATACTACTGGAGGGGGTTGTACTTCCGGGGTATGCTGATGTTTAAAGTTGTTTTTATTGGCTGCTATGTTTTTGCAGTAAAGCAAAGAGAAGCATAATCCTCGCCTCCGTGTCCTTAACAGAATTGAAAATACTTTGTCGCGCTTGCTAGACAATTTTTCATTGAGCCCTCTGAGGCCCACTAAACCAGTTATGCGCACTCTCCCTTGGAGAAAATGGCCTCCCCATAGACGCCTGGCGGTTCGGTGTCCCCACCAATCACAATGCTGCCATTGCAGCGTTGTGATTGGCTGAGGGGAGAGAGGCTGTCTGCTTCCTATTCGCTGGACTCGGCCAGCAGCTGAGACGGTGTGGGACCCGAGAAGGTACTTTTATTTTAATTAACACGCCCCCCCCCCCCCGCCCCCCTCCCCTCGCGCCAACCCCCCACGCCTCCCCACCCCCTCCACCTGCAAGTCATGCCGGCTCCGACTGCACCCATGCTCAAGACTGAAGCGGAGGAGACCACATGGACACTTTCATCCCTCCCTTATTACTGAAGGTCAAACTGATGAACATTCTGTCCATGAACCCATGGGTACCACTCAGTTCCAGGAACTGCCAGGTGCACACAACAGTGGAAGCTCAGACTGGGCCAGTACATAGAGAGCTCATCACAGTGCCAGTTTATTGAGCACAACGGATGACAAAATCATGGCACACAATGTATTCGCATTGATTTTCAACATTTCATGTTCCAATAATAAAATCCCAGCCAAGTAACCAATAAAAAACAATATGATAGCAGCTGAATATTTTAGGATAATAAAAAGTGATACATTTGGTATAAAAGAAGAAACCAATTAGCCCGCTTAGAAATTAAAAACACCAGCTGTGGTAATGTGCAGGCACAAGAATCACAGTGCCGTCAATTAACAAAACATTGCTTACCTGTGACCATTGGTACGAGCATGATGTGTTACACTTCTGATGCTGTTCACTCTCCTGCCATCTACTGGTGGCTTTAGAGTATTACAACTTGTTTTTCTTCACAGACTTTATCTGGGGCGTAGGTGGAAGGACTTGTCAACACGTCCCCTTATACCCACAATTCACAGCGACGCAGACCCTCCCTTAGGATTATGCATAGTTTTCTTAATGGGAACGGTAGCTGCGGGCGTGAAGACTCAGGGTCTTGTTTAGGCCTTGGCGGGTGCCCGTCGCCATGCCAGGGGTGCAGAAGTCATGGCCTGCGCCACCCAGGTGGAGTACGGTCTGCCTGGCGGGATCTCTGGGCTGCGAAGGAAGCCCATTGCAGAGCAGGAGGCAGGTAGTAATAATAATGACTGGTCATTACCCTTTGTCAGCATAAACGAGCAATACATAAAAATAAACTATCCTTTGATGATTAAAAGCAGCAGACAAAAATTATATTGAAAAGCAATCACAATGCCAAAGCCCGTTTAAAAAAAAAAAACATTAAAAAACTGAGGGAGACTGCAAACGCAACTAAAGCCGAACCTTATGTAGTGTAAAGAAAAAAAATCTAAATGTCAGGGTCACCGTCCTCAAAGCACCCCTTAATTAATAATGTACTTATTCTTGCCTCTCTTCTAATATGGAGGGGCGTGGCAGCATTATATGAGCTGAGGAAAACGGGATTCCACAATATATATGAACATACGCGTCCAGTTTTAATATTAACAAATGAAGGCGTACTGCAGGCTTAACACTCGAGAACGATTAGTCTGGCCTTTCTGCTTCCGACTTAATCCCACCAATAAGATTTAATGTACTTTAATTCAATGTACTGCCTATCAGCACGGACGATTTTTCTTTAATTCGTGTTCTCTGGGCTTTCTTATCCCTGGTTATTGGATTAGCCGCTCTTGAAGTTTTCTGCATGTCATATATCGTTTGAATCCGGACGAGATTGCACATTTAATTTACAGACATGTCTGTTTGAACATTTACAGCAACCTGTCGAGCACTGCTTGGCTAAGCTGACTTCCCATCGTTAGTGATGTTAAAACCTGAATCCATGCAACCTCTCTGAGCCCAGCCACAGTCCAAGGCGGAGGCCGCCTCGAGGCAGCACGTGCAGGTAAACCTTCAGCTCGACAAGGCGCCCGCCCTTCACATTCTTTAAGGTGTGAAACTTCTGCCCATAATAAACTCAGGCATACCATCATTCAAAGTAGACCCGTACACCGGATGTAGGTAACCAGCTGGTACACAGACAAGGCGTTTCTTGACAGGGGTTGGGATGTTGCTGGGAGCCGCTCTTGTGAGGTTTTTGTTTAGCCCTGTTGGCATTCCCATTTTCCCTTTAGTTGCAGGGGTTCGGCTGGGGGGGAAAGGGTGATCGCTTAAGGCACCGCTGCCATACATATATGACTGCACGCAGAGTTTGGAGTCCTCCTTATCGGTGCATAATGTAGTGTCATGATGGAACATACGACACTCACTTGGAATGTACGAGGCCTTCCTACCCCATCCCGCAGGTGTGCAGTCTCCTCTTACCTGAAAAGACAGGATGTACGTACTGCCCTCTTGAAGGAGACGCGTTTGAGCAAGACTGAGATAGCCAGGCTTCAACCAGGGGGAAGGAACATTCCCTGGACTATTCCTGGTTTGCAAGAGGGGCCGTGATCTGGATCCGACCAGGTACACCACACACGGCCGAGGAGTCCCTCGTTGATAAGGAAGGGAGATATGGGTTTGTAAAGGGGAGATGAGACGGGCGTCATATATTATTAAGCAATGTATACGCCCCTAATACGGACCAGGGTCAGTTTCTGCGTACACTATACCGAATACTGACAAAATGGTGTGATTGGGGGGATTTTAATAGCGTTATAGACACTGGCCTTGATAGATGCTTTCCCCGCTTGAAGGTACAGCTGCTGTAGCCAACTCCAAAGCACCGAGTGGTTGCATGGATGCGACTGGACAGATATCTGGAGGCATCGAAACCCCGGAGAGAGGATATATTCCTTCCACTCGGCCCCATTTGCATGTGAGATGGATATATTCTTGGGCGCTTCTCCTTTACTCCCTTGCATAACGGACCCAGATTATCGTGGCCGCACGCATTCCGATCACAATCCACACTTTGTTACGGTGGCATGGGAGGGTGGCATACCAGAGATCCCACCGTGGCGATTACAACCGGTGAGGACGGCGGACCCCGTCTTCCGAGCCTCAATCGGGAAAGCCATTGGGGGATTTTTCATGCAGAACACTGGGTCTGCCTCGTCTCTGCTAGTGGAGTGGACGCCTGTGAAAGTCTCAACACGGGGACGGTGTTTGAGGTTGGGCTGTGGCTTGAAGAGACGGGTAGAAGCGGAACGGACTGTGGAAAAATCTTTATTAACTCTTGAAACTCAAGTGCTAGCGGGAATGCCGGATTCCTCTCCGTTATTGGGGGCACGGAAGAAGCATGCAGGTCTTCTAGAACCGTCAGCGATGTTTGGACTTTGCTGCACACTCAGGGCTCACGCATGCTGCGAGCAAATACCACGCGGTAGGTTACAACACGGACGTTACATCGTCCCCCGTGTTACCACGCCTGGCTTTACATCGCAAGTCGTTTCTACGACTTGCACTAGATGGCGCACTGGATTTAGGAATAGGATAAATTACTATTCTTACTCCAGTTAGCGCAACAGCAGGGAATGTGTTGGACTTAAAATCCAACACATTCCCTGGTGTTACGTGCCATCTAGCGCAAGTCGTTGAAACGACTTGCGATGTAATGCCATGCGTGGTAACAACGCTGGCAATGTAACGTCTGCGTTGTAACCTACCCACGGTGAAACCGCTGTTTCCCAACGTGGAATAGTGGGCGCATACGGCGCTATCGCTCTAGTAAGATAGAGGGCTCTACGAAGGTACTTCAGTGCAATTGACAGCAAGAGGGGAAGCATCGTGTGCGATTTAGTGCATGGATGAAAGGTGAAAAGCAATCTGTCTAGCGTATACGGGGACCCATTTTCTGCTGTATCCTCTAGGCGCAATTCAGCCACCCACTTCGCCATTGGGATGCAAGGTAATAATATTCCATGTTGGGTAGGGCCAGGCCACCGCGCTCCTGTGGTAAATATATCATTGCGAGTGGTCGCGTATGCTCGCGACCGCTCACGATGAGAAACTACCAGTCCGCGTTGAGAAAGCTGCCGCTTGAGTAAAAATCTACTCGATCGGCAGAAAACTACAGCTCGCACTGTGCAAGATGACGTTTTCAATGATTGCACAGTGCCGGTTGCTTGTCCGCACTGTGCAATCATTGAAAACAACATCTTGCACAGTGCGAACAGGGTACTACGCAGTTCGCGAAGTGCTACGCGTAGCTCGCGCAGTGCACTTTGCGTAGCTTCGCGTAGTGCTACTTCGTGAACTACGCCCAGGGTTACCTCAAAGTCTCGTCCACCGAAACGCGTCAACATACCTATAATAATGGATCTGTGATGACTGGGTACTTGGTAACAACATGACGTATTTTACACCCCAGATTGAGCAGATCAGTTTTTGAAATGTAGACAATTGTGTCTGTTTTGTGTTTCTCTCCCTGCTTTGTGTTATTGTCTTTTTCATCTTCATATGTGTTTTTTTGTTATATGGTGTTGTACTGTGAAGATTACACAAGAGTTTTTTTAAACTTGTAGTTTAATTGTTGCTATAATAACTAGGACGATGGCTTAAACCTAGGATGCATATATATTGAAATATATTTATAAGAGAGCATTACATCTTTTGTACTCCTGCTATAGCGTTATGGTACTGGATTTGGCCTCTGGATTGACTGGGGGTGATTGTATAGTGAATAAGTGCTTTTACTCCCAGCTCTTCCACACTCTAAGACGCTCGCTGCTTCACATGCAGTTGACTTTACCCACGCCATACCAAGGGCTTTAAAAGCACTGACCCAACGTGTTGTCCACTCTCCCCAAATCCTAATAGACTCTCAGAGTAAGCCTAGATCTCTGAGTGGTTCTTTCCTAGATCTTCTGGCCAATCACTGGTTCTGCCTGACAGGTGACTGGCTCCGTCCCAGCCCCATCAGCTTTTCTGAGTCAAGCCTGATATGCGACTGATGAGGCCTTAGGCCTGGTGCCTATTTAGAGGCAATAGTACATCATGTGACCGACTCGCCCGCAGCCCTAGCGGCCTTGCAAAGGTTCTGCCTCACGTGTGACTGATTCTGCCCCAGCCCTAACCACCTTTCACAGGTGCATCTTGAGATGTGAATGGCTAGCCTCCAGCTGTGCCCTGGATCCCCACTGAAAGGTTTGCAAATGGCCTGCTGCTGGCTGGTACTCACAGTAGAAGGGGATGGTGAAGCTCTCCGAGGTGGTGGCGTTATCTTGGCTGCTGTTGCCCCTTTCTCTGGCGACGCAGCGGTAAGGCCCCACCTGCCAGGGCTGGATGTCCTGGATATGGAGCAGCAGCCGCCCCTCGCCACGGGTGATGTTCACGTCGTAGTACCAGCAGCGGAAGGTGTGGGGGGTGTCCAGGTTCAACCAGGTCTTCATCCACTGCAATGGAAAAGAAACAACCAATCAGAGGCCGCGCCAGGACACCTGCGCCACCAGGCTGCGTCAAGGACCACTGTGGCCATGGGTGGCTCTCACACTCTTTAGAAGAGCAAGCCAGGGCGATGAGAGACAGAGCAGAAGGAAGGGTTGGGATAGGGGAATCCAGATTAAAACTGGCAAATTCCACCAGCAATTAGTTTCCCTGTAATTATTAATAATTAGCAGTTAATTACACTGTTTTCAGGGTGGCCATTTTTCAGGGGCCTGGGGTTTCAGCATGGCTGGAGGTAGACAAACCTGGAATGTTGATGTCTGTGATTACAGCTCTTCTCACTCTGGTCTTCAATCCATCATTCTCGACTGCTGACTTTCGTCTCACAGTTTCCGCCCACAGGCTGATACTTACAGCCCATGTGTGGGAGGAGAGCGGGGAAAGATCTGAATGATGTACGAATGGAGTAGCCAATCAGAGGAGACTCCTCTTAACTCTGAACTCCTCAAGAAGGGAGTTAGAGGCTCATAGTCCTTGGCCATGGTCCTAAAAAATGTTAGTGCCAAGCCCCCTCGAGGGAAATCACTTTATGTAGGTCATCCAAAAGGCCAAACGAAAATGTTCAGAATTATTTTACATTCTTTAAGGAAGCTTAAGTGTGCACACTTTAACAGCTATAGACACATTTGAACTGCAGGAGTGCATTTCTTTTTCTAACATTAAATATCGACGGGTAAAACACAGCATTTTGAGGGGTAGAAGGACATATCATAAGAATTGTGCAGCAGCAATTTTCTATCTTTCCTTCTTCATACAATACATTCCACAAGCAAAACTGAAACATTTTGTAAGCAAAGGTGCCAAAACGTGTATGGGACTTCAGAGCGCGTCAAAGAAATGTAGACTTAAATAGATGTTTATTCTTGGCATTGATTGTGCCACATTATCACACCAGACAGGCTACTAGTCGCTTGTCATGTGTTTGACAAGAAATTAGGTCACACAACAGCTCTGAACATATTCACTCTTCGAACACTGGAGTCATGATCACTCGTTCCTGTTACAAGTGCACTCAAACACCTGAATGAAAACACGCCATGGCCAGGCCTGGCACCCTAAAAGTGTCCACCGGGTGATCCTCTGCCAGAAATTGGTGTGGACCCGGGGGTTACTTGGAGGCTGCCCTTTGACACCTACTCCCAGCCAGGACCGGACTGATCAAAGATGCGCTGATGTTTATGTTTATGAGATTTATAAAGCACTCAAATACCCACGGGTGTCTCGGCGCGGAGGACAGGCGACTTGAATCCTATACCAAGGGACTTATTGTGTATTTTCGTCATTTTAATGAAGGTTAATAAGGATTGGGATACTCTGATCTGTAAAGGGAGCGAGTTCCAAAGTTTAGCAGCAGCGACAATGAAACGTTTGTCGCCAGAGATGCTGTAGATGAGCGAAGAGCCTGAGCTGGAATATAGGTTGCTAATTTTCTAATCAGAAACTGAGGTCCTGTGTTGCGAGACGTCTTATATGCAATGCACAAGGCCTTAAACATTATACGGCTCTTTACATGGAGCCAGTGAAATTTCTGAATAACATGAGATATAGGCTTATATTTAGGGGTTCCCGACAGCATCCTGGCGGCTGCATTCTGAATAGTTTGAAGTTTATGGATGACCTTAATTTTGGGCATTCAGTAGGAGCCCATTACAGTAATCAATGGCAGACATGACTAGTGTACGAACCAGAGTTTTTCCTGCTGTCAGAGGAAGAAATGGTAGAATTTTTTTTATCATGCGAAGTTTGTAGAATGCAGCTGAAACTACAGAGTTAGCATGAGGTAGAAAAGTCAATCTATCGTCAAATAGGACGCCTAGATTCCTAACCCTAGTGAATGGGGGCGAAGGAGAACCCAGTGACAACAGCCACCATGCTGAAGATCAGGCAGGAGATAGTTTACCGAATGTCATAACCTCCGTTTTATCAGAGTTCAATTTAAGGCAATTGCTGGTCATTCAGTCACTGATGGCCAGCATGCCTCTTTGAAATTTGGCTGCTACCTCTTGCCCATCATTGTGTATAGTCAACACCAACTGGGTATCATCGGCGTATGATGTGAGGCCCACCCCATGTCCCTTGATAATTCTGGCTAAGTCCGCCACGTAGATATTAAAAAGTGTCGGACTTAGGGATGAACCTTGCGGAACACCACACAGGAGGGTCAATTGGGTGGATTGAAAAGTACCAAAGTTTACCGACTTGGTACGGTTGGCGAGGAAAGAGGCCAGCAGCGCTCGGGCTTTTTGCTGGATACCCAGTTTAGTGACCTGGTCGATCAGGATGGCATGATCGACCATGTCAAAACCTGCTGAGAGATCCAGCAACAGAAGAACAGCGATGCCTCCCTGGTCCAAGATGATTCTGATGTCTTCAGTCGCTTTAATGAGTGCGGTCTCTGTTCCGTGGCCCCTAAGGAAACCGAATTGTGGGTCATCTAACAACTGGTGATATTCAATATATCTGGAGAGTTGGGTGTTCATCACCTTTTCAAAGATTTTTGCCGGAAAAGGCAGGCTAGCTATCGTCCTATAATTTTTAGTTTCGGTAGGATCCAAGTTTGCTTCTTTTAAGAGTGGTTTTATAATCGTTTTCTTCCAGATCGTGGGGTAGATGCCTCAGGCAAACATAGTATTACAGATACTAGATAAGACGGGTGCCACTTGCTCTATGACTGGTAAAAGTGTAGCCGGAGGGCAAGGGTCATTGGCGGAGCCTGATTTCACGGAAGAGATTATATTAGAAATCTGATCAGATGTGGTGTTATCAAATTTCAATAAGGAGTATTCAGAGGTGTCCCTTATTGACGGCTGAGCCGTAGTGTTGGTCTCGGATGCAAATTTCGAGTAAATATCGTTTACCTTCTCAACAAAATACTTCGATAGAGAGTCACATAGTGACTGACTAGGGGCCATGTTGCTGGAGGATGTTTGACCTTACAATTTAGCAACTACTTGAAATAGGTGCTTATTAGAATCTTGAGCAGCTTCGATCTGAGCAGTATAATATTCCTTTTTTCCTGTGTGATCAAGTGTTTTTAGTTAGTAAGTGCTGCTTTATAGACTTGTTTTTCCTGGAGGTTATAGGATTTACGCCATTTTCTTTCACAGTTCCTGCACAATTTTTTTTGTTCTCCAAGGAGTTCAGAAAACCAAGGGGCTGACGGCACGCTCCGATTATTTGAGATAATTTTGTTCGGCACCAGCCGGTCAAATGCATCATTTAGCCAGTTGGTATAGTTTACTGAAGCCACGTTGGGAACTGACGGGACTACTGGTTGGGTAGAGCATAAGTGTATTTTTAGAAGCTGGGAGTCTAAGCTTTTCCAGGCTCTTCGAAGACCCAGCTTAATTATCAAGGTACTGGAAGGGGGCTTAAGGTTGATCTGAATATTAAAGATAATTGCATGATGATCAGACCAAACTAGAGGGAGAATACTCTGTAAACGAATGGCTTGGGAGTTTGAGAATAGGCCGTCTAGAGTGTGGCCAGCTTGGTGCGTAGCGTTTAAGACTCGCTGTGATAAGCCCACCGCTTCCAAATCTGAAAGTAAAGTGTTGGTGTTATTATCCAGATGATTTTCTAAGTGAAAGTTAAAAGCTCCTAAAATCGTGAAGGTAGGTTCGACTGTTAAAGGTTCTAACAGAGTGCTTAAAGTAGAATACCCATAAAAGTTTGAGAGGAGGTGAGCTGGATAGAAAAATATATGGCTTCACAGGTTAGCGAGGGGATGTGTTGGACAGGCCACACGAAGGGCTTGCTCCCTCCCCGCACGACAGGGCCCGAGCTCCGGCCCACCAGGCATAACCCACGAAAAGCACCCGTACCCCGTCTCCCGACGGATCTTCTGCCCTCGGACCTCTACTCATCACGGGGCCCAGCCCCACCGGCTCCCCCGGCCGGTTCAAGCCGCCATCTTGGGCCCTGCACCACGAGGCCGCGTGGCCTCGCCCCGACCCTAACCCCGGGCCTGACCGGCCCCGACATCCCGGCACCACCATCCACCCGGGAGGTGAGCGGACCACTTGGCAGGTCAATGGGAGGACGAAGTGTCAAGAGCTCTTCCCCCGCCAGGTGCCGATCGCCTCCAGCTCCCCCAGGCGCGGGCTCCACCCCCTGCTGGGTGTCTGGACACCTTCATCCCGGGCCCTCCGACCTCCAAGTGCGAGGGTCCGGACATCAAAGAGCGCCTGCCCTATAACTGGGGCAACTCCGGAGCAGGAAGGCAGTTGTATCCTGGAGTCGAGAGACACCGAGAGAACTCAGCCTTGACGGACTACTGGCGCTGCCGTAGCCCGCTCTTGTGAACCATCGTCCTGCCTGCTGGCGCTGCCGCGGCCTTCTACAACATCCATCCTCGTCGGGACCTGCTGGCGCTGCCGCGGCCCGTTGTAACGACCATCCTCACCGGGACCTGCTGGCGCTGCCGCGGACCGTACATCGACCATCTTTCCGGGACCTGCTGGCGCTGCCGCGGCCCGTTGTAACGACCATCCTCACCGGGACCTGCTGGCGCTGCCGCGGACCGTACATCGACCATCTTTCCGGGACCTGCTGGCGCTGCCGCGGCCCGCACCAACTAAGCTCGAGGATTGTGAGCTAATCATCATCTCATCCAAACTACCTGACTGGTAGACAGACTGTCCCGCTACCCCTTACCCTGCTCTGAGAGACTTGAATTGAGGGGACCCCTGAGTCCAGACCTCCTTGTACCATTCAACCGTACCTTAAGAAGTGCTTATAAAGAACACTGAACCTTATCCGTGTGTGGTATCTGTCTGTGGGGGGGGGAAGTTACTTGTCTGTACGATCGCTGGAGACGGCTCTCCCCGGAGACCTCTCCTCCTGACCCCGGCCGACCCTCCCGGTCCGTCTATCCTTTCTAACATTGGTGGCCAGCGGCGCGATCCGAATCAACGCGTAATCGTACAGAGAGTAGCTCACCCCACGACAACAACACGATGTCAGCCAAAGATAGCAACTCCACCGAGAAATTCCTAATGGATAAATTAGAAGAATACAACCACCGCGAACTGAGACAATTCTGCATAGAACTTGGCATTGCTACCACCGGCCTGAGTACCAAAGATGATCTAAAGCACGCCCTAGAGTCGTGGACAGAAACTGGGGTCGCCGGACCCTCCGACCAAAGCAGCATCACATCAGAGGGGAACGCCACGGCTCCCGAGGAGCGGGGAACGGGCCTCTCGCAGGAGGAGATCCGAGAAAGAGAAAGAACCAGATTGCACGAGTTGGAAATGGCACGACTCAAGATGGATGGGGAACTCAAGTTAGCTGAACAGAAACTCAACCTCGAGCACATGCGGCTCCGAGATGAACGAGAAGAGAAGCAGAGACAGAGAGAGCTGGAGGAGAAAAAAATAACGCTCGAGCACGAGCGCAAACTGGCGGAAATAGAACTTCGGAAACAGAATAAAGAACTGGGGGTGCCTGAGCGACCACACACCCCTGGGCCAATCGAGAAAAAAGTCCACATCCCCAAGGATGTTGTCCGCGAGTATGTCCGAGAAGACGACATACAACAGTGGTTTAAAGCCTACGAGATCGCCATGACCTCCCACCGGATCGACCGGAGTGATTGGGGAGCCGGACTCTGGGGGAGGTTTATCAACGAGGGGCGCGATGCCCTACTGCAGCTCCCAGATCACCAAATGTCGTCCTACGACCACATGAAGGCTGCCCTCCTCACCCGCTACGGCCTCACACCAGAGATGTACCGCCAGAGGTTCAGAGATTGCACCCGGATCCCAGGTACAACTTGGGTAGAATACGTGAACTATTTCAGCCGTGCCTTCGAGGGTTGGATAAAGGGGAGCCAGGTCACCACCTACGAACAACTCTTTAACCTGATGGTATGGGAGCACCTGTCGAACAACTGCTTCGTCGAGCTCAGGCAGCACCTCCTCGACAGTAAGCTGACTGACCCCCGGCAGCTCACCGCCGAAGCTGACCGATGGGAAAGCACCCGAGTGGGCCGGAGGGGGCCACACGAACAGAACAGAAACAACCAAGGCCAGCACCGTCCTCGGGGAGGAGGAGGGGGCCAGGGGCGAGGGAGAGACTCCTTGCCCGCAACACCCGTGGCCAGCACCCCGGCTCCGGCCGGTCGGGGCAACCCCCCGTGGCGTCCTGGGGTCCGAGCCAACGTCACGTGCCACCGATGCCAGCGAGTCGGCCACTACGCCAATGACCCGAGCTGCCCGCAGAACCAAACACCTAAGCCCCGCCAGGTAGCTGCCGTCGCCCTGGGGGAAGAGCGATCATTGGAGGAACCAGAGGAGTATGAGCCGGCCCAGCAAGAGTGGGAACCGGCCGCCATGGTCCTGGCATGCTTAGGGGGAAGAGACATGGTCCCGCGGGCTCCCCTACCCGCTAACACCAGGAAATACGGTCAGTGGGTGACCATTAATGGACAGCGAGCCGAGGCCTTGCGTGACACAGGCGCCAGTGTGACGGCCGTCCGCTGTCACCTGGTGAAGCCCGAGCAGATCCTGCCGAACATTCTCTGCCCCGTCCGCTCGGCAGACAACTCTGAAAGTATGTGTCAAATGGCCTGCGTTCCATTCCAATGGGGAGGGGTCTCCGGCCTGTTGAAGGTGACGGTCCGGGACGATGCCCCCGTGGACTGCCTCCTGGGGAATGACCTCGAGAGTTCCCCGTGGGCCACCGTTGAGAGAAGAGAGCACCTGGGGATGCTGGGCCTCCCGGACTGGGCCTGCATAACCACCCGGTCCATGGCCGCCCGTGCCGTCCCTCGATCAGAAGAACCAGAATGGCCAGCACCTCCGCCCCCAGTCGCCCCAGTAGAAGACAACGATGAGGCCAGCCTTCCAGACCCGACGGCCGAAGGGGACGCGCAACCCCAGGACCTTCCTGACCTGGCTCAGTGGCGTCAAGAGGGGGGGCCCACCCAAGCACAGTTCCGCCAGGAACAAAAGACCTGTCCCTCCCTCGAGGGACTCCGCCAACAAGCCAGCGCCCAGAACGCAGGGGACTCCACCGGAACTCACTGGGTCTACTGGGATAACGACCTGCTATACAGCGAGCAAAGAATCGCCGAGCTGGGGGCCGGTCGAGTACTGGTGGTACCTCTCCGCTTCAGAGACTTTCTGCTCAACCTGGCCCACGATGTCCCCCTGTGTTGGACAGGCCACACGAAGGGCTTGCTCCCTCCCCGCACGACAGGGCCCGAGCTCCGGCCCACCAGGCATAACCCACGAAAAGCACCTGTACCCAGTCTCCCGACGGATCTTCTGCCCTCGGACCTCTACTCATCACGGGGCCCAGCCCCACCGGCTCCCCCGGCCGGTTCAAGCCGCCATCTTGGGCCCTGCACCACGAGGCCGCGTGGCCTCGCCCCGACCCTAACCCCGGGCCTGACCGGCCCCGACATCCCGGCACCACCATCCACCCGGGAGGTGAGCGGACCACTTGGCAGGTCAATGGGAGGACGAAGTGTCAAGAGCTCTTCCCCAGCCAGGTGCCGATCGCCTCCAGCTCCCCCAGGCGCTGGCTCCACCCCCTGCTGGGTGTCTGGACACCTTCATGCCGGGCCCTCCGACCTCCAAGTGCGAGGGTCCGGACATCAAAGAGCGCCTGCCCTATAACTGGGGCAACTCCGGAGCAGGAAGGCAGTTGTATCCTGGAGTCGAGAGACACCGAGAGAACTCAGCCTTGACGGACTACTGGCGCTGCCGTAGCCCGCTCTTGTGAACCATCGTCCTGCCTGCTGGTGCTGCCGCGGCCTTCTACAACATCCATCCTCGTCGGGACCTGCTGGCGCTGCCGCGGCCCGTTGCAACGACCATCCTCACCGGGACCTGCTGGCGCTGCCGCGGACCGTACATCGACCATCTTTCCGGGACCTGCTGGCGCTGCCGCGGCCCGTTGTAACGACCATCCTCACCGGGACCTGCTGGCGCTGCCGCGGACCGTACATCGACCATCTTTCCGGGACCTGCTGGCGCTGCCGCGGCCCGCACCAACTAAGCTCGAGGATTGTGAGTCCTGACCCCGGCCGACCCTCCCGGTCCGTCTATCCTTTCTAACACCCTGGCTGGACACCTGGGCCAAGATAAAACGTACAGCCGCCTAGTGACCCACTTTTTCTGGCCGAAGATGAGGAACGACGTCCTGAACCACTGCCGATCTTGCCCCACATGCCAAGCCAGCGGGAAGAGTGGTCGGAAGCTGAAAGCCCCTCTGCAACCCTTCCCTGTGGTCACCACCCCGTTCGAGAGGGTGGGGATAGACATCGTGGGGCCTCTGGACCCCCGCACGGCACAAGGACACAGGTTCATCTTAGTACTGGTGGACCATGCCACCCGCTACCCCGAGGCGGTGCCCCTACGGACCGTGACAGCTCCGGTGGTTGGCCGGGCCCTAATGGGGATCTTCTCCCGGGTAGGCTTCCCCCGAGAAGTCGTCAGCGACCGAGGCACGAACTTTATATCCAAATACATGAAGTCCCTCTGGCAACAATGCGGGGTCACCTACAGATTCACGACCCCCTATCACCCCCAAGGGAACGGACTAGTGGAGCGTTTTAACCGCACCCTCAAGGGGATGATTGGGGGATTGGAAGAGCCCCTCCGTCGCCAGTGGGATGTACTACTCCCGTGCCTCCTCTTCGCCTACCGCGAAGTTCCCCAGAAGTCCCTCGGTTTTAGCCCTTTCGAACTCCTGTACGGGCACCCTGTGCGAGGGCCCCTCAGCCTAGTAAAAGAAGGTTGGGAGATGGCCCCCCTAAAGACCCCTCCAGACGTCTTCAAATACCTCCTGGCCCTACGCAATCAGACCCGGCGCTTCAGAGAGATGGCCAAGGCGAACCTCGAGGCCAGCCAGGAGGACATGAAGAAGTGGTATGATCACAATGCCTCCTCCGTTGAGTTCGAGCCTGGACAACAAGTATGGGTGATGTCCCCCACCGAACCATGTGCCTTGCAAGATAAGTGGACGGGGCCCTTCAAAGTGGTCGAGCGCAAAAGCCCCGTCACTTACCTCATCGACCTGGGGACCTCCCGGAACCCCCTTCGGGTCCTCCACACCAACCGACTCAAACCACACTTTGTGCGCTCAGAACTCAGCCTCCTGATGGCTACGGACAGTGGGGCAGAGGAAGACTCCGAACCCCTCCCGGATCTTCTGAAGACTCAGGAGAATGACGGCTCCGTGGACGGGGTCCGGCTCTCTGACGCCCTCACTTCGGAGCAACGCCAGGGCTGCCGGAACCTCCTGCTGCAGTTCGCTACCCTGTTCTCCCTCACCCCCGGGGTCACCCCTTGGTGTTTGCACGACGTGGACACCGGGGACAGTCCCCCTGTCCGACACCGGGCCTACCGCGTACCAGATCGGGTACGGGCCTGCATACAGGAGGAGGTGGCCAAGATGCTCACAATCGGGGTCATCGAGCCCTCGGACAGTCCCTGGGCCAGTCCGGTTGTATTGGTCCCCAAAGCCGCTGCCCCCGGCACCGCACCTGAACTGAGATTCTGCGTCGACTACCGGGGCTTGAACGCTGTCACCCGGACCGACGCTCATCCGATCCCCCGAGCAGACGAGCTGATCGACCGGCTGGGGGCCGCCCGCTACCTCAGTATCTTCGACCTAACAGCGGGCTACTGGCAGATCGGCCTCACACCCAGGGCTCAGGAACGGTCAGCCTTCTCTACCCCCGATGGCCACTACCAATTCAAGGTCATGCCCTTCGGCATGAAGAATGCCCCCGCCACGTTTCAACGCCTCGTGAACCAGGTCTTGGCGGGGCTCGAAGAGTTCAGCGCTGCCTACCTGGACGATATCGCTGTATACAGCCACCACTGGCCCGACCACCTCCGTCACCTCCAAGAGGTCCTACAGGCCCTCCAGCGGGCCGGCCTCACAATTAAGGCCGGCAAGTGCCAAATTGGCCAAGGGTCTGTGACCTACCTTGGGCACCAAGTGGGAAGCGGGCTGGTGGCCCCGCTACAACTTAAGATTGCTGCCATTCAGTCCTGGCAGCCCCCCGTCACCCAGACCGAGGTCCGAGCCTTCTTGGGGCTCACCGGCTACTACCGGCGGTTCGTGAAGGACTACGGCAGCATCGTGGGGCCCCTCACGGGTCTCACGTCCAAGAACCAGCCGAAGCGGATTAACTGGACCCCCGATTGTCAAGCGGCCTTCGAGAAGCTGAAGGCCGCTCTATGCACCGCCCCTGTGCTCCAGGCCCCCGATTACAGTCGGGAATTCATGGTACAGACCGACGCCTCCGACCACGGCATCGGAGCCGTCCTTTCTCAGTTAAACCCCGAAGGTCATGACCAGCCGGTGGCCTTCATCAGTCGACGTCTCCTGGCCCGAGAACAGCGCTGGAGCACCATCGAGAGGGAGGCCTTCGCAGTGGTGTGGGCCCTCAAAAAGCTCCGGCCCTATCTCTTCGGTACCCACTTCCGGGTACAAACCGACCATCGACCCCTGCAGTGGCTGATGCAGATGCGGGGGGAGAACCCAAAACTCTTGCGCTGGTCCATTTCCCTGCAGGGAATGGACTTCACTGTGGAGCACCGACCAGGCCAAGACCACGCCAACGCGGATGGCCTGTCCCGCTTTTTCCGCCTCGACGAAGAGAGTCCCCAAGGAGATGGGTGACTCTCCCCGCCTTCAGCTGGGGGGGACGCATGTTGGACAGGCCACACGAAGGGCTTGCTCCCTCCCCGCACGACAGGGCCCGAGCTCCGGCCCACCAGGCATAACCCACGAAAAGCACCCGTACCCCGTCTCCCGACGGATCTTCTGCCCTCGGACCTCTACTCATCACGGGGCCCAGCCCCACCGGCTCCCCCGGCCGGTTCAAGCCGCCATCTTGGGCCCTGCACCACGAGGCCGCGTGGCCTCGCCCCGACCCTAACCCCGGGCCTGACCGGCCCCGACATCCCGGCACCACCATCCACCCGGGAGGTGAGCGGACCACTTGGCAGGTCAATGGGAGGACGAAGTGTCAAGAGCTCTTCCCCCGCCAGGTGCCGATCGCCTCCAGCTCCCCCAGGCGCGGGCTCCACCCCCTGCTGGGTGTCTGGACACCTTCATCCCGGGCCCTCCGACCTCCAAGTGCGAGGGTCCGGACATCAAAGAGCGCCTGCCCTATAACTGGGGCAACTCCGGAGCAGGAAGGCAGTTGTATCCTGGAGTCGAGAGACACCGAGAGAACTCAGCCTTGACGGACTACTGGCGCTGCCGTAGCCCGCTCTTGTGAACCATCGTCCTGCCTGCTGGCGCTGCCGCGGCCTTCTACAACATCCATCCTCGTCGGGACCTGCTGGCGCTGCCGCGGCCCGTTGTAACGACCATCCTCACCGGGACCTGCTGGCGCTGCCGCGGACCGTACATCGACCATCTTTCCGGGACCTGCTGGCGCTGCCGCGGCCCGTTGTAACGACCATCCTCACCGGGACCTGCTGGCGCTGCCGCGGACCGTACATCGACCATCTTTCCGGGACCTGCTGGCGCTGCCGCGGCCCGCACCAACTAAGCTCGAGGATTGTGAGCTAATCATCATCTCATCCAAACTACCTGACTGGTAGACAGACTGTCCCGCTACCCCTTACCCTGCTCTGAGAGACTTGAATTGAGGGGACACCTGAGTCCAGACCTCCTTGTACCATTCAACCGTACCTTAAGAAGTGCTTATAAAGAACACTGAACCTTATCCGTGTGTGGTATCTGTCTGTGGGGGGGGGAAGTTACTTGTCTGTACGATCGCTGGAGACGGCTCTCCCCGGAGACCTCTCCTCCTGACCCCGGCCGACCCTCCCGGTCCGTCTATCCTTTCTAACAGGATGTATTCGATTTTAGCTGCGAGGCTGTTGCGAAAAATTATTGCTAGCCCACCACCTTTTTTGTTAACTCGGACTTGCCTTAATGCTGTATAGACCTCTGGGGTAGCATCTGTGAGATCCGGTCCCGATGAAGGATCTGTCCAGGTTTCCGTTATAAAAAGAACATCGAGTTGATGATCAATCATCAGGTCCGCAATTTCGTGTTTATGTTTAACTAGAGAGCGCGCATTGATGAGTGCTGCGCTGATGTTTGCACTGTCAGGGCTAGAGGAGTGTGCTATACAGGCCTGACGATTAAGTCGTGGAGAAGGTAGGTAATTACAATGAGGACAGGCTTTAGGAGGCCACTGTTGGCATCTAACACCATACGCATACATCCATTAATAGGTGCTGGGCGTAGGTTTACCAATTCCATGGCTGAGTAACTAAGTATCTTATAGTCTGGATGCTCAGGACCAGGGGGGGTGGCCCTGGGCCCGGTTCAGGCGCAGACGGGCTTGCCTTTGGCACGCCCGCTGCGCGTGCGCATTGAGTGGCTTAAAATGCTGGTGGGGCGCCAAAAACAACTGGTGCGCTGACCCCAGCAGGAAGTGGTATATGCTCCCAATAGCCCTCCGCGCAACGGCACTTGCCGCGTCGGACCGGGGCCAGGGAGAAAAGAGCAGGTGAGCGCTTTCACAAGTAAAATGAATTGAACAGATGAAGTTAAAAATTCTGAGCAAGGACTTCACAGCAACGAGATAGCGTTAAAAAGTAATCAGGCAATGGTAAAAGCACGGCATACACACAGCACAGCTAGCAGCGTCCCAGGATTATCGGTGACTGCCGCGTCGCCTATTACAGAGTGGCTCTCCTTCACTCCTTTTATTTCACTAAAATAGGAGTTATGTAGATTTCTAGCATGATCTCGGACTATGTTCATCTGAGGCTTATTCAAAGGTCCTGATGGTCAGAGCCTGGAGCTCGCTAGCCCCCTTCCCCCCCCCCCCCAGTCCCCCCACCAATAACCCATAATATCAACCCCTCCCAACCTCAGTTTGGAGAGCGCTTCCCTAGGCTAGAAGCGGGTGGCCTGTGTTGAAAAATGACAAGAATGGCTTAAGAAGAGACTTCGAGGTGTGTGAAAAGACTGGATGATATGATGTGAGGATAAGTATAGCGCACCTACACTTACCTATGTGCACCTACACTTACCTATGTGAACCTACACTTACCTATGTGAACCTATGTACACCAACGCTTAACCATGCGCATCTACACTTACCCATGCGCACCTACACTTACCTATGTACACTCACTTTCACAACATTTAGGTCATCAATATTTAGGACTTGGAATTTTGGGCAGACAATATTTTGTAGTTGATATTCTGGTGGAAAAGCACAGCACCACTGCCAGACAGGAGTTCACTCTAGAGTGACTGATATTTCTGAACCATGATGCTCCAACCTTGAGAAGGCCCTAGGCATAAGGAGCCATAAAGGGTGAAACGTGTGTGGAAGCAAAACAAATAAAGGCACGAAGTAAGCTAAGAGACCCATGACACATTCACTGCTCCTCTCCTGGAAACTAAAGGCTTAAAGCAAGTTAAGAGAGCCAGAGCAGACGAACAAGTAAAGAGAGCCCGAGCAGATGAACAAGTAAAGAGAGCCCGAGCAGATGAACCTACATACTTTATCTGAACACTGAAGGAATCTCTGCCTACAGAAAGACTCTTCTGCACTGAACGGGAGGCGAGGGGGCTTCTTTCAGAGTGGGATGGGATTCCATAATCCAACCGTGCTCCCAGGGCCTTCTGAACTTTTCTCAGGATGTTAAAGGACAGGAGAGTACTGTACCGGAGACCGAGCAACAGGCGCGAAGGATGAAGGACAGGAGAGTACTGTACCATAGACCGAGCAACAGGCGCGAAGGTTAAAGGACAGGAGAGTACTGTACCGGAGACCGAGCGACAGGCGCGAAGGTTAAAGGACAGGAGAGTACTGTACCGGAGACCGAGCGACAGTCGTGAAGGTTAAAGGACAGGAGAGTACTGTACCGGAGACCGAGCCACAGTTGTGAAGGTTAAAAAGGGCAGGAGAGTACGGTACCGGAGACCAAGCGACAGTGCTTTAAATGGGCCGGTACTCACCGGTACTGAGTACCGGCACTTCTTATTTTTACCGATCAGAGTACCGGCACTTCTTCACTGCTAAGGAGAGTACCGGTACTCATTGGAGGTAAATTAATTGGTTTTAGTGCTGCGAAGCTCAAGGCAGTCAGAGGGGAGCAGATCTGTACGGCCCTCTGACAGCCAAAGCGCTTCTCCAGCTCGTAGGTGAGTAACGGCTGAACCATTCAGCAGCGACTCCTGCTTTATGCAAAGGATGTCCCTGTTTTGGAATTTTCACGCCCTGCTGTGTTTGATAGAGAAGGGCCCATTAAAGCCCTTCTCTGTCAATCACATTCACACTGTGCTTGTTGTGCCGTAACGATCCCAAGTGTAGAGTGTGTGTGTGTGCGTGTGCACCAGAGGCGCAACTAGAGGCACATTTCTGGGGGGTAATTCTTCCACCAATAGGCAGAGTGGAGCTGCAGGGGCTCTTAAAAGGGGTGAAAAAAACAACCAAGCCTCATGCACATGCAAATGGTCTTTTAAAGACCTGTGAAGTACTCAGGTGCGGCTCTGTGTGTGCCAGGGAAGCTGTCTCGGCCCGGGCTGACACACACGATGGAGGGGTGGGGGGAGGGGGTCGGGAGGGGGCTTGAAGCCCTTTGATCCCAATGGACGTTGCGCACCTGGTGTGCGCGCCTGCTTCTGTGTATGTTTCAGTGTGAGAGAAAAAGCGAGCTCAGAGAGGAAAAGAATGTGGACAATCTCAGGAGGTAGTTTTAAAGAAATGCGTGGAATGCTTTTGTGTGTGCATTGTCTGCTTGTTTCTGTGTGTATTTGAAGTATTGTGCCAATAGCAACCAAGTAGGAACAGTATGACAGTGAGAAGCTGGAAATATTGCAAGACAAGGAAACCTTAACATATCGTGTTTGGTCTTTATTTTGTGTAATGAGTTAACACTTTTTTTGTTTATATTGATACTTTTCTCACATGTTTTGGTATGTCCTGCAACTGGCGTAGTACTGATTATTAATGCTGGTATTCCAGAATCTCTTTTATTCTAAGGCACACTCATAATTAGCCTGAATAGTGCGGTTGATGGCTTGAATGTATTGATTTAAAAGCTCCTTCTATTATGATTTAGGGCCTGCTCCCAGCAGGTATTCACACCACTCTTTATCACGATATGCAGCTGTTAATCTGCATATATGGGAAGTTTGAAGCTACTATCAAAGGAAATGCACGGGCAAAATGAATACTCTATAGAAATGTCCTAGTATCATCATGTCACGCCCCGCCTCTAACCCCGCCCACTAGCCATCATGTCACACCCCGCCTCTTACCCCGCCCACTAGCCACGCCCCTAGCTCGATTTAATGAGTACCTACACTTATTTTTTCCCATTTAAAGCACTGCCAAGCGACAGGCGCGAAGGTTAAAGTACAGGGGAGTACTGTACCGGAGACCGAGCGACAGTCGTGAAGGTTAAAGGACAGGAGAGTATTGTACCGGAGACCGAGCGACAGTCGTGAGGGTTAAAGGACAGGAGAGTACAGTACCGGAGACCGAGCGACAGTCGTGAAGGTTAAAGGCCTGCACTAGAACCAAGCACCTGGTTCATTTTTCATCTGATTAACCTCACAAGATTACAGGGCATCCTTTCATGCGTTTTGCTTCTCTACAGATCGGACTTCTACATGGCAGCGCTGCAGGATGACTTCTGCAACTCACCAGTGACGGGGGGAGGGGTGTGGGGTAATTTTACCCTGTATGCTTGATCAGCTTTCAGACTTTTCCTCCATCAATTCAACCTATGCATGGTTTAATGTTTGCACACATAAAGGTGCCCCCTCCCCAGCTCCCCACCCCTCAATCCATGCCCTAGGAAGGGAGTATAACCATAGAGACACGTGGAGGGCAGGCTGGACCGGCCGCCATGACACTCTGGGATGTCCACCCTGGACCGAGGGGCAGGGGGCTGCTGTCCGAGCAGGACTGGAGGCAATGACTTGACCAGCGGCCCCATTCCAGCTGTGGCCTCCTGCAGTGGGAGACTCTTCAACACCTGCCGGGCTGGTTCCGGTTTCCACCCCGGCCCGGAGGGAGGGAGCCCGCTGGATCATACCTTGCTGTATTTCTGGAACGTGTATCCGCTCATGTCTTCGTCGTCATTTGACAGGCACTCCAGAGTGACGTCATCGCCCTCCAGCACGGTGTCGGGGTGGTTTTCCATGAGCACGAAAGGTGTTCCTGCAACACAGGACAAAAGAGGGTGTTCAACCGGACAGGAAGGATGCAGGGCTGGGACAGGGTCATACTACCCCCATACATCTAAACACAAGCATGGTGCATAACACGGGACTCCATTTAAGCATAGGGTTACAACTCTGCACACAAACACTGAACCCCCCCCCCCCTTCCCCCCCCCCCCCGTGGGCCAGCTCTAGATCGCAGCACTGCGCGAGGCACCATATGACCAGAGGGGGAATGGTCATCAGAGCTAACTACAGTGCAGCAGGTGCAGTGCCCCAGAGCACAAGGCTGTGAGGGGCTATTTCACCCCAAATATGGGTTCGCTTCTATTTTTACCACCCATTAGGGGTTGGGGGCCATTTTCCTTGCTTGCATTAGGGCCCTGACACGTCTGCTATGCTGCGGAACAGGAGCCAACGAAGGAATGGTGCACCACGCGCCCACCTTACTGCAGGGAACTAGATATAAATAAAGGTGTGGAGTACAGTATAGAGGCATTAACACATACCCTACACGGCACAAGACCCATGCCCTGCACCACAGGAGGATGGTGCACTGTGGCACTACGCCGTATGAGGACGCCTCAAATAGACACTGGATTGGAAGGCAACCCAGACCTCAGACCCTCTGCAGAGACACCGCAGGGAAGGTAGGGTTCCTCCCAGGCCCTACTAACATTGAATATGAGAGACAAGCGCTGCTTGTTCTTTCAATTAAAGAAAATTATTGGAGCAAAAGTTAGTAGCAAATTGATGTTTTTTTATTTGCTCCATGCTTAGATCGAGCTTTTTAATAACTGAACGCACGGACCAAGGAGCCAAAGTCAACACGTTTCACGCCTTAATTAATCTTAGTGTAGCTTCATCAGGGCTTCTAAGTAAATACAATCAGAAATTAAGAAATAAACCATCAACTAGAGTCCAACATAATGGAATATGAGAAACAAAGAAGGATAAAAAAAATAAACATAACAACAGCCCCGTCAATTACAAATAAATAATTAAGTGTAAACATGTAACACGAAAGCACAACAGAGCCTGGAGAGTGAAAAGTTACTTATAACACAGAAGACATGAATTTGTTATTTGATACATCTTGTCATTTCAACCCTTATCCCGTTACTTTATGTAAATTAGAGTGTTTGGAGAGCAGGCAGGCTCAGACACAAACATGGAAGCTATCCAGGAAGTGCTGGTAAACTTGTGCAGCGAGAAGTACAGTGAAGTATCGGGAGATCGAAGGATGAAATCTGTAACAGGAAACAATACCACCTATCGATCAGTTGTCAGCATGTTGCAATACAGAAAGCGAGAATAATAGGGAGTATTAACCGAAAACACCAGAACTCAGAGTTGTGAGCGCCATACAGTGGTGGCAACAGACTGTTAATCAGCGAGACTAACTTCAGACCCACTACAATAAGATACAGTGGAGACCCACCGCAGAGAGACACGGTGGAGACCCACCACAGAGAGACACAGTGGAGACCCACCGCAGAGAGACACAGTGGAGACCCACCGCAGAGAGACATAGTGCCAATATCGGCAACAGTTATCACAACATACATAAGTACAAAAATAAAACACACGACACTGAATGTAAGTGGAGAAATATTGCTGCAGGTTTATTAGCATAAGCAATATGCAAACATGGTGGGTTATCTTACGGGCGATCCCAGGGCAGGCCAGCCCCTGTGCCGCCTGCCCGTCTGATAAGCCTAGAGTCACCATGGCAACGCCAATTGGTGTATACCTAATGTTGGGAGGGTCCCCCCCTCCCACCTGTGGACCACCAGTCCACTTGCTACACACGCCCCCCCGTGATGGGTGGGCGGAGCATAAATGGCAGCCCCCGGTTGCTCAGACCCACAACCGCCTGTCGGTTAGCGGGGCGCCGTCGTTCTTCCAGGGGACCCGCTAAACATCCCTGGGTATCCTGGCTTAGCACCCCATGGTGCTGCTGCATGCTGTACCCCTTGGTAAGTGCAGACCCTGGATCGCCCTGTAACTCCTCCTGCAACACAAAGCGAGAATTGTTAGAAAAAACCTGGCCCCCCTATTGTCCCTCCGGACGCCGGGTAAGCGGATGGGCGGGCAAGGCGAACGAGCGGACAAGAGGGCGAGGAGGGGGCGGAGACAGAATATGTACCCCCCCCTGGCTCCTCCCCGCCGGAAGCAGCTCTCTGCTGGGGTCTCCCTAGGTCATTCCCAGGGACACGACCTCCCACCCCTGTGCCTTCCTGTGGCACTAAGGCGGCCGCCCTCAAAGGGGCGGGCCGCTGCGCACCCCCCCCCCGGGCAGCCTTACATAGTGCCAATATCGGCAACAGTTATCACAACATACATAAGTACAAAAATAAAACACACGACACTGAATGCAAGTGGAGAAATATTGCTGCAGGTTTATTAGCATAAGCAATATGCAAACATGGTGGGTTATCTTACGGGCGATCCCAGGGCAGGCCAGCCCCTGTGCCGCCTGCCCGTCTGATAAGCCTAGAGTCACCATGGCAACGCCAATTGGTGTATACCTAATGTTGGGAGGGTCCCCCCCTCCCACCTGTGGACCACCAGTCCACTTGCTACACACGCCCCCCCGTGATGGGTGGGCGGAGCATAAATGGCAGCCCCCGGTTGCTCAGACCCACAACCGCCTGTCGGTTAGCGGGGCGCCGTCGTTCTTCCAGGGGACCCGCTAAACATCCCTGGGTATCCTGGCTTAGCACCCCATGGTGCTGCTGCATGCTGTACCCCTTGGTAAGTGCAGACCCTGGATCGCCCTGTAACTCCTCCACAGCCTTGGGAGTGGCCACCGTCACTACCAGGGCCCCCCACCAAAGTCCCCTATTATTTGCAACCCGCAGCTGCCAGTGCTTCCCCTAGATCCAGTAAGGCGAGGAGGGGGCGGAGACAGAATATGTACCCCCCCCTGGCTCCTCCCCGCCGGAAGCAGCTCTCTGCTGGGGTCTCCCTAGGTCATTCCCAGGGACACGACCTCCCACCCCTGTGCCTTCCTGTGGCACTAAGGCGGCCGCCCTCAAAGGGGCGGGCCGCTGCGCACCCCCCCCCCCGGGCAGCCTTACACAGTGGAGACCCACTGCACCGAGGCACAGTGGAGTCCCACTGCACCGAGGCACAGTGGGGACCCACCACAGTGAAACACGGTGGAGTCTGAGACCCACCGCAGCGAGACACGGTGGAGACCCACCGCAGCGAGACACGGTGGAGACCCACCGCAGCGAGACACGGTGGAGACCCACCGCAGCGAGACACGGTGGAGACCCACCGCAGAGAGACACGGTGGAGACCCACCGCAGAGAGACACGGTGGAGACCCACCGCAGAGAGACACGGTGGAGACCCACCGCAGAGAGACACGGTGGAGACCCACCGCAGAGAGACACGGTGGAGACCCACCGCAGAGAGACACGGTGGAGACCCACCGCAGAGAGACACGGTGGAAACCCACCGCAGCGAGACATGGTGGAGACCCACCGCAGCGAGACACGGTGGAGACCCACCGCAGAGAGACAGGGGACAGGCCCGCAGCAGCGAGACAAGGGACAGGCCCACCGCAGAGAGACAAGGGACAAGGGACAGGCCCACCGCAGCGAGACAAGGGACAGGCCCACCGCAGCGAGACAAGGGACAGGCCCACCGCAGCGAGACAAGGGACAGGCCCACCGCAGTGAGACAAGGGACAGGCCCACCGCAGCGAGACAAGGGACAGGCCCACCGCAACGAGACAAGGGACAGGCCCACCGCAGCGAGACCAGGGACAGGCCCACCGCAGAGAGACAAAGGACAGGCCCACTGCAGCGAGACAAGGGACAGGCCCACCGCAGCGAGACAAGGGACAGGCCCACCGCAGTGAGACAAGGGACAGGCCCACCGCAGCGAGACAAGGGACAGGCCCACCGCAACGAGACAAGGGACAGGCCCACCGCAGCGAGACCAGGGACAGGCCCACCGCAGAGAGACAAAGGACAGGCCCACTGCAGAGAGACAACAGACAGGCCCACTGCAGTGAGGCAACCCCCCCCCCCCCCCCAGTGAGAGCAGCAGTCTCATTGTAGTGAGAATTCACACTTAGCGCACACTCCTTGTTAGAACTGCATCTTGAATACAGAATTAACGCGTTTCGTTATTGTTTTCTGTTCCTTGTTACCGAATCTTACAAACCACAGTATCTCACGCATGCGCGAGAACAAACCCGACCCAGGCGGGGGCTGCCCATTGTTGAAGTCAAATATTGCTTTAAGTTAGCGGCCAGGCGCGCAACACCCATTGGGCTCACCGGGCTTTAGCCCCCCCCCCCCCCGTGTGTGTCAGCCGGGCTGAGACAGCCTCACGGGCTGGCGTCCGTCTAATTGCAGCCGCACCCGAGTACTTCACGGGTCTTTAAAAGACCATTTACTCGTTAACGAGGCTTTTGTTGTGTTTTCACCCCTTCTTACAGCCATTCTGCCTATGGCTGGAAGACTTTGCGCCCCCCCCCCCCCCCGAATTTCGTTCTTATGTGCCTGCCTGTTAGCGGCCTCCCACGTGGAAGTACCTCTGCGTGTATGCTTTGGATCCATACCCTGCCCCGTAATGACGGGCCAGTTCAGGTGGAGGGGCTGATTGCAGGCACTAGGGCCACGCCCAGTGGTCAGGGGCGGGGCAAGCTGCAGGAGGGCAGCCGTCCCTTGGCACCACCCTGGGTTCACTGGCGCCAAGTTACCAGTGATGCTGGGCTCAATCCTCACCAATAATGTATGCCAGGCAGGGTACACGTCCGGTGCCCTGGCACTGCCTGCCCGAGGCACCTGCTTGTGTCTCCTGCCAGGAGCCTGTGAGAGCGATTAGCATACGCAATGGCTTCTGGGGGATTTGTGAGACGCACAATGCAGGACTGCAGGCCGCCTCTCGCGTTCAGAGCATTAGCGCCAAAGCATAACCACTTTAAATACAGAGCACTCATTTTACTGTCGAAAAACGGCCCTCTTTGAATTACCAGTCAGGCATAACCCCCGGCGATATAAAATGCTGTCGTTGTGAGTCACTTAGAAGGTCAGCTCCCTCAAAGTGGAATAGAGGCATTTGATTTACAATGGGTCAACAATACATTTCAAAGCTAAATGTATTTTAAATGCACCTTTCACATTTGACATTTACTTTGTTGTTGTTTCAGGTGCAGTGTTAATGCAGCCAGGAGGCCACTTCGCAGCGCTAGTAATAATAAAACTCCAGTTTACAAACCTCTACAATCCCTGCGTGTAAGGAGAACCCAGGCCGCATAAGGCGCTTTACAAAATGTGTCACCAGTTCATTTCACCACGGACACTAACACGACGAGTTCGATCTATAAAGGCGAACGCCGGCGCTCCTCTTCCTAAATCAACATCTGCATTCTGTGTTTTGTGTCGCGTTGCCTGGCAGGTGAGTCGAGGTTTACAGAGGCAGGCATGGTTGGTTAAAAGTGGCTCGTGCCATGCCTCAAGCATTCGATGCTTTGCAGTGACAGGCTAGGGGGCATCATTGCGTGGCTGTTGCATGAAAACCCACTCACCGTAAAATGACGTTTAAATGCATACAGGGCACACCTCGCACCTCGACTATGAGAGCAAGAGAGAAGGTAAGCTTGTGGCAGCCCTACCTCTCACGAAGTGACGTCACTGAGTTTGCCAATTAGGCCTCGCACCTATTTAAGGTCTCATCCCCCGCTTTCCACGCAGGGGCAGCCCGAGTGTCCGCCGCTGGCTTGTTGGCGCTATACCCGGTTACTGAATGAGAGGCTCGGCCAGGGTTCTGGGGTGTGCGCTCAGTTCGGCGTCTTTCGCAGGGACCATCATGCGCCCCCTGGATCAGGGCACCCCACACGCTCGATGGAGCTGCTCACGTGACATGGGGCTGAGCCCCACCAATAGTGGGGCTGACGTGGCGGCCCCACCTCTGATCCCAGGGTACGCTCGTGCCGCGGAGGGGCCTCTTTAAAGAGACTGCGTCACCTCGGGACCTGGTCAGAGCATCGCTTCCAAGCTAGAGTGAAACACCGGAACCGCTGAGAGGAGTCCACGGCAGACGCCACCCCAAGTAGCAGCTAAAAAGAATGAAGCGGCGGGTGTGGGTCTCAGATGGTACTGGGACCCTTCTCCACCCCTCCCCCCCCCCCCCCCCCCCACCCGAGTGTGGGAATATGGGGGGAGTTAAACTAGGCTTCACGGTGGCGCATTACCAGGAAAGACCTCGGTTACGGGGCGGTCCCTGTCCAGCGGCTTCTCGCTGCCCAATCACAAGAAGCCCATCCTCGAGTATGCCACACAGTACCTCGCACTCCGTTGAGACACCCCAGATCGGGATCCAGTGCACCGCTGCTCCCCCTCCATCACTCACTCGTCTCCTTTAAAGATCTTGTGCAGAGACAACACCTCAAGGGAGAGCTGCGGCACTCCCACCCGAGACCACAAGACTCCCTCCAAACACACTCACTGAACCATAGAGCAGAACTCTCTCAAAAGTCCTCTGACAAATCTTGTGGCCCCATCATCATCCACCATCATCAACCATGACTTGTAAAGCGCTGCTGATCACCCGTGAGGGTATCCAGGCGCTGAGGATCAACCATGACTTGTAAAGCGCTGCTGATCACCCGTGAGGGTATCCAGGCGCCGAGGATCAACCATGACTTGTAAAGTACGGCTGATCACCTGGGAGGGTATCCAGGCGCCGAGGATCAACCATGGCTTGTAAAGCGCTGCTGATCACCCGTGAGGGTATCCAGGCGCCGAGGATCAACCATGACTTGTAAAGCGCTGCTGATCACCCGTGAGAGTATCCAGGCGCCGAGGATCAACCATGACTTGTAAAGTACGGCTGATCACCTGGGAGGGTATCCAGGCGCCGAGGATCAACCATGGCTTGTAAAGCGCTGCTGATCACCCGTGAGGGTATCCAGGCGCCGAGGATCAACCATGACTTGTAAAGTACGGCTGATCACCTGGGAGGGTATCCAGGCGCCGAGGATCAACCATGACTTGTAAAGCGCTGCTGATCACCCGTGAGGGTATCCAGGCGCTGACGATCAACCATGACTTGTAAAGTACGGCTGATCACCTGGGAGGGTATCCAGGCGCTGAGGATCAACCATGACTTGTAAAGCGCTGCTGATCACCCGTGAGGGTATCCAGGCGCTGAGGATCAACCATGACTTGTAAAGCGCTGCTGATCACCCGTGAGGGTATCCAGGCGCTGAGGATCAACCATGACTTGTAAAGCGCTGCTGATCACCCGTGAGGGTATCCAGGCGCCGAGGATCAACCATGACTTGTAAAGCGCTGCTGATCACCCGTGAGGGTATCCAGGCGCTGACGATCAACCATGACTTGTAAAGTACGGCTGATCACCTGGGAGGGTATCCAGGCGCTGAGGATCAACCATGACTTGTAAAGCGCTGCTGATCACCCGTGAGGGTATCCAGGCGCTGAGGATCAACCATGACTTGTAAAGCGCTGCTGATCACCCGTGAGGGTATCCAGGCGCCGAGGATCAACCATGACTTGTAAAGCGCTGCTGATCACCCGTGAGGGTATCCAGGCGCTGAGGATCAACCATGACTTGTAAAGCGCTGCTGATCACCCGTGAGGGTATCCAGGCGCTGAGGATCTTGCTGCGGAGGCTCAGTCGGACAGGGTCCCATGATGAAGTCCCGTAGCAAGGGTGAGGTACAGAGGTGAAGCGGGAGGTCGTTCCAGTACTTGGCTGCAAAGGTAAGTGAAGGAAAGACCTCCGCTGTGGCTTCGATGTACGCGAGGGGTGTGAGCAAGATGGAGGGAGCTGGAGCACAGTTGTGGGAGGGGTTGGCGGTGGTTCAGGCGGTGGTTGATGTATGCTCGTCCTTTGCAGTGCAGGGCTCTGTATCCGTGGATCGGTACCTTGATGTGGCATCTCTTCGAACGGGATCCAGAGGAGCTTCCGGAGGTAGGGGATGATATAGGTCCACGTGGGGAGGTAGAGGATGAGTCTGGCCGCAGAATTCTGTATGGTCTGTAGACTGTTCAGGAGGTGCGAGTTGATTCCTGCATATAGTGCGTTGTCGTAGTCCAGATGGCTGGTAACTAGGGCTTGGGTGACGGTTTATCTGGTGTTGATCGGGAGCCATTTGAAGATCTTGAGGAACATGCGAAGACGGGGGAAGCAGACGGAGGAGACTGCGTTAATCCGGCTTTTCATGGTGAGCCTGCTGTCCAGGATGATGCAGAGGTGGCGGCCAATGTCTGTTGGCATGGGGGAGGGGGACCCAGTTCAGCAGCCCACCAGGAGTCGTTCCACAGGGAGGTATTGTTCCAGAAGAGGAGTACTTCTGTTTTCTCTGTGTTGAGTTTCAGGCAGTTGTCTTTTATCCAATCTGCGGTGTTCATCATGCACCCGTGGAAGCTGGCCTTGGTGTTGGAGGGCTCTTCCAATAGTAAGAGGAGGAGCTAGGTTTCGTAAGCGTAGTATATGATGTTTAGTCCATGCGTTCGAATGATGTCGGCCAGGGGGGTCATGTAGGTGTTCACCAGGGTGGGGCTGAGGGAAGAGCCTTGAGGTATACTGCAGATGATGCTTTTGTGTCGGCGTGCAGAGAGGCAGGCAGATTCTCTGGGTTCTTCCAATGAGGAAGGAACCGATCCATCCGAAGACGTCTCCTTGGATTCCGATGTGGTGGAGTCCCTTGATAAGTGTGTGGTGGGATACGGTGTCGAATGTTGCTGAGAGGTCAATGAGGATCAGGGCTGCTGTTCTCCTTGGTCATGGAGGGTTCCGATATTGTCAGTGGCAGCAATGAGGGCGATTTTGGTGCAGTGGTTGGTGCAGAAACCAGATTGGGAGCTTTCCAGAAGGTTGTTCTCCAGCTGTTATGGGAGTTGGTGGATGATGGCTATTTCTAGGATCTTGGTGGGGAAAGAGAGCAGAGAAATGGGGCAGAAATTCTTGAGTTTGTGGGGGTTGGCGGACGGTTTAAGGAGGGGTTTAACTTCAGCTTGTTTGTATTCATCGGGGAAGGTAGTCGTGGCAATGGATGCATTGGAGATGGTGGTGAGTTTGTTGCTCGTCGTCTTGCGCCCAGGGTTGAAGATGTCGTGGGGGCATGGGTCCATTGTTGCTTCTGAGAGGACAGAGTTAATGATGACGGAGGAGTTTTGAGAGGCGAGTTGGTCCCAGGTGGTTAAGGTGTTCCTCTGTAGGAGCAATGAGGCTGTCGGTGGCGGTGGGTTGGGGCTTGAAGTCTTTGTAGATGTCGGAGATCTTGTGGTGGAAGAAGTCCGCTAGGGAGTCACAGAGTTCCTGGGAGAGGGTGATTATATTTGTGGAGGCTAATGGTTTGGAGAACTCTTTGATATGTTGTAGAGCTCTTTGCTGCAGTTGGCACTGGCCTTGATGCAGTTGGCAAGACACTCCTTTTCGTCCTTTTCAGGAGTTGGTGGTAATGTATTGGTTGAGCAATGTGTTGTAAGAACCTCGGTCTGTAGTGTCCTTGCTGGTGCACCATCTTCTTTCCAGTTGCGTTTAGCAGTTCTTAGTTCTGTGGTGACCAGCTGGCCTGTTTGGAGGGTATCCTGGGTCTTGTGGGGTTAATGGGGGAGAGACTGTTGACGCAGTCGATGATCCAGACAGAGAAGTTCGACAACCTGTTCTAGGTCAGTTGAGGTGTCCAGGTTGGAGGAGTTTAAAGTGTTGATCCAATGACTCTCGGATACTCTGTTCCAGCCTCAGTGAGGGGTGGTTTGGTGGTGCCGGAAGGACGTATATTGTTGAAGTGGACAATGGTGTGGTCGGTCCAGGTGAGTTTGGTGACATGGCTGTACTGGACTCCGTCGCAAGCTGTGAAGATGGGGGTTGAATGTGTGTTCTACGATGTTGGTGGGGTTGGCGACGAGTTGTGTGAGACTGAGCGTTTTCATGCTTTTGAGGAGGTTGGCGGTATGATTGTCCTCAGGTTCGTCAAGGTGGAAAGGGAGGTCTCCGAGAAAGATGTAGTGCTTTGAGTCGGTGGTGAGCAGTGTGATGAAATCGGAAATGGCGTTGCAGAAGCTGGGGCGAGGTCCTGGAGGTCAATAGGCGAGCGTGCCTACGATGGTGGTTTTACAGTCTGAGTGGAGTTGAGAGTTGAGGTGCTCCATGATTGTGGTGGCGTCATCTGAATCATCTTCTTGCTGATAATATCAGCTACAGTGATCTTGAGATCATTAATTCTACGAAGACCTTGTCCAGTCCAATCCATCCTTCCGACCCGTCATGGATATCATCTTATCGCAGGCTTTCTCCATATCAAGATTGGATTACATTGAGCCAATAGGTGCTGGTGCAACCCTCGTTCATATGCATTCCTTGACATTCAGATACTCCCAGAGCATCGCCAACTTCCATTGCCCGGTAGTAGATATTAACACTCGCCCTTATCCTCTGTAGGAGTTGACATCATCCATCACGTCAATGGTAGCGAAAACAAACTGGCAGAACTGTGCATGTTACACTTCGCCACACAATTTGTCCATTTTAAGGTCAACAAATTCAGAGTGAACTGAGCAAACTATCACATGACGCGCTTCGCACTTGAACCTACCACCTCTAAGAGTGGCACCCTAGTGGCTCAACACTATCCAGATCAGCTAGTCGGACCCTCCGCAAATCTGTTTCAGAACATTCGAGTTGGAGACCTGAGTAGGCATGACTGAAATGAAGTATGTTTCAAAACTGTATCTGAAGTACCCCGAATGAGCAACTAGCATGACATCAAACCCATCACAGCCCACTGTCAAGATCCCATGCTCAACCCTGCAGATGGGGTCACCTCATCTTTACCATCACCCGGAGGAATCCCACAATGTGGACTCTCTCACTAAAAAGCCCTGCTGACCTCAATGTAGCAGCCAGGCCAACTTGGAGGCTCTCACCGCTACGACCACACCACCCAGTCCAGAAACCCCTAACCTGGCTCACAGCAGTCAACTGTTTAACTGCTGGGAACCCAGCAACCGAACACCTGGCCAGTTTACAAGCCCGCTTTGCACAACAAAATATTCTCCACCTTGAGTCTCTTAGCTTCAAGAAACAGAGAGCGTGCTCCATAATTCAAGAGTGGAACTCACTCCCACAACCATCTACCTCACCTGTCGTCCGTCCTCGCCATTCACACAGGTTCAACTGGGTCCTTCTATTCAACAGAAACTGCAAAGAGGAGCCCTAAATTGGCCCCTCCCACCATTCCCCATGACATTTTCTGGACCTAAAATATGCAGAGGAATCCTACTTATGCACCCCCCAACCAGTTGTACTACACCCTAGCACAAGAATGAACCCGGATTTTTTCCTTTTCTCAGTGAGGATTTCCGAATACCTTAAGTTCTTCTAGTTGGATTCTTTTTTTTTTGGTAATATTTCTGAAAGTTTAACTCTCTTTTTCAAAAATAATTTCTTAAGACGTGTACAGATCCATGATGTCATCCCTTAGGGTGGTTAGAGAGATACAAAACATAAAACTGCAAAAAAAATCTAAATATTAACAAATAAATCTTTAATTTTCCTCACCGACATATAAATGCAAGGTTTAGCAATACTAAGAATTTCTTCAATGCAGCCAGGCTCTGGATTACTCTGGCGTCATTGACGTCTGCGGTCACCATCATGGCTCATACTTGCCCTACGACTAGAAGACCTCCTTCGAGAGGCATTATTAACTTCCTCATGTTCATCCGTCCCTCAGACACAGGAAAGCACTGACTATGTGAACTGTTTGGCCCATCTCGTGTAAGTCAGTACTTGTCGGACAAAGATGTGATGGTCTGGGGGATATAGACCGGTTCTGCCATGGAACCCCCAGTTCACTCCCCTAATCCTCAGCAAGACAAGCGTATAGTAGCACACGTGTGTCAACACTCTTCGGTGGATCAGTCATGTTTGACAATAAACTTCAATATTAAAATAATAAAGAAATAAAATAACAATGTTTATAAAGCACATTGGAATGACCTAAAATCACACAAATTGGCATCTCTTCCAAGAAGGTAGAAGGAAGCAGGAAATATTACTACAAGAGTGAAGGGAAAGAACACTCTTACAGAAGAAGGAAATTATAATGATTACCGGCAAAGGCAACTGGTCGCGCCATTTGGCTTTGACAATCCTGTTCAGCATAGTAAAATAGATATTTTAAAAGCCTCACTAGGCATTTGCCAAGCAATGGAGCCCATGACAGGCTTACTTTAGTGCAGACTACAATGAACTCACATGGCCGAAGAGGGTCCGAGCATTGGGTAGTCCGAGAGACCCCTAAATGGACGCCTGCTACGCTGCGATATGCTCACCCCATAGCTCTGTCTGAGGCATGACCTTGTTTCCCCAATTGCGATGGGAGACCGCCTCTCATGGACCTGGCTACTTGGCCTGTAAAAGTTGGACTTTGGTCGCGGGGGTTTGGGGGAGAGAAGCCGGTTAGGGAGTTTTGGGTGGGACACAAGGTAGCGGGGTTGTTGTTTTTTTTCTGTGACGCAGCATGTGTCACACTGTTCAATTTGGTGGTCCAAGACGCTGGAGCCCAAAGATGATTGCAGGGGGTATGCTAAAATAATAATAATAATATATTTTAACCTCAAAAAGCCTCAGCGTGATGATGTAGATGTGCGCACCCTTGATGACGTATACTTAGGCATTGGTTGGTGTGTGTCTCTCTCCCTCTCCCTCTCACCCTCTCCCTCTCTCCCCCCCTCAATCCCCCCTCCCCCTGCCCTCCCCCCCCCCCCCAGTGGCCATTTGTTTCTTTTGAATTACCACTCCAAGACGGTGAACTCCCATCTTGGAGCAGATATTTAAAAAGTAAATAAAAAAATTAAAAGTAAAACAATTTATATATGAAAAAAAAGTCCCAGAAGGAGCGGTGTAGCAACAGCGCAATGTGTTGAAGGTTGCAAGTCAAGACCACAGACTGGCATCGTTGAGCAAGTAGCGGGAGGAGAGCAAGAAAGAAGCACTGGAGAGTAAACAAAAAAGCAAGCAGAACAGGCAGTGGCGGTGGAAGCACCAGACCGCCTGGGGCTGAGGAGCAAACACATACAGTGCGGGAGGAGCGGGGAGCCTGGGATTTGAGGGGAGGGAGAAGCAGCACAAAAACTAGATCAGAGAGAAAGAAAACACAGAGTGGCATGGAGTGCTCAAAGCAAAAGGAAGGAAGTATTGTCTTAAATGGAAGTAGTGAAAGGGTACAATAAAAAAATGGTAAACACGGTATGTTCCAAGAGAGGGACAAACACAAGAAGAGGAAGGGAGCAAGGAAATCCCTCATATTAGAAGCAAGTAAATAAGATTGACAAGGAGGCCGGCCAATGAGAAGCGAGAGCCTGAGCGAGTCCACTCTAAGCATCGGTACAGTCCGCGATAGGTTGCTGATAACCGACAGCTACACTTGCCTGTAGGCGAGACTTAAAAAGAAACAATAAAATGAAGGCAGAGGTTCATGTCTACGGGACATAATATATTAGAAGGTCTTGAGATGGGATGAGTGACGAAGAGGGAAAGCTGGTCATTCTGCCACTGCCAGTTTCTTCTTTGCCTTTCGTATATCAGGCGGGGGCAGAACCACCAAAATAGGCTTAAGACCTATTTCTATTCACAACTTGTTCTAAGGGAAGGAGATGGAGTGTGAGGGAAGGAAGAACAATGTTGATTCTTAATAAAGTCATTTATAACTTCATGGAGCACCTTAGCGTACTCCAAGGTTGATGGCCTTGGAACCCCGATAACCCTCCTTGGTGGAAACAATATGCTGATGGCAGCAGTTTTATCCCTCTTCCACCTGACCCAGTCTTGAGGCGGAAGCCGGGGCTGGAGGTACTCCATTGTTTTAAATCACTTTGTACTTCCCACTGCACTTTGTTTCATGTGTGGTGTCACCATTGTATCTGTGTTTTAAAGAAAACGTAGCATAATTTCAGCGCTCGCTCGCTCTCACCTTAAAGCGCTCAGCTGATCCTAAAAGCTGCTCGCTGTTCCTATCTCCTTGCCTGCAGCCGCCATCACCTGCGGCGTGCGCGCTGACTCCGCCCACTTAGAGGCCACGCCCCCTTCCTTCTTCTACAAATGTGCTTGCATAGGACGCGCAGCGGACGAGCGCAGCGGGAGCGCCGTTTGCGCGCCGAAGGCGCGCCTAAGGCAAGCTCGTCTGCGCCCGTCCGCGCCAAGACCGCGCCAGGCGCAGGAACCCCTGCCCAAACCCCCTACAATATCAGGTATGCTTCCAACGACCTCCGTAGCCTCCGAGGCAGGTTCGATTGTTCCTGTAAGTTCGATCTGTCAAAAGTAGTCGGCTCCACCAGCTGCACTAAATGTCGCTGGTCACTCAACTTCGACTCCGACCTGCTTACCCCCACAAAAAACCAACGACCCCCCTTCAAAGGTGGCCTGATAAACGCACGGTCAATGTGCAAGCACAGTCAGGACATCCACGACCTTATCATTGACCATGATCTTGATTGCCTCATGATCACGGAAACCTGGCTCACTGAGGACAGTAACCCCGATATAGCCGTAGCCCTCCCCCAGGGTTACTCCTTCCATAGACAGGACAGACAGAAAGGCAGAGGAGGAGGTGTAGCAATTATATTGAAGAACACCTTTAACTGCCACACCTTCTGCCTGGACCCTCTCATGGACGCAGAGGGACTAGGTTTTTCCATCAAACTCAGCCAATCCCTCTCCCTCTCCGGTGGCCTGATCTACCGCCCACCAGGTAATGCAACTAAGTTTCTAGACTCTCTTAACGACGCTTTAGGACACTTCCTACTTCGCTACCCCCACTTTACCCTACTGGGAGATTTCAACCTGCACCTCGAGACTGACGCCGACTCCCAAACTAGCAACTTCCTGCAGACTCTTGAAATTTTCAACCTACAACAAAGCGTCCAGCTACCTACTCACTCCCTTGGTCACACCTTGGACGGTGTTTGTTCCAATTTCCCCTCCATCACTACCCTATCCCCCCTACCCCAGATCTGGACTGATCATTGCCTGATCCCCTTCCATATCTCCAGCTGCCTCCCTTCTACCAACCATAAACGCACTCTTCCCCATTCTCACTCTACCAATTGGAAAACGGTCCAGAAAAATCTAACCCTCCATCCCTTTTCCCCAACCAGTGCACCATCTCTATCCGGCAACATCGACATAGATGCAGTCCGCCTTGACAACTGGCTCGCACTAGAAATTGCCAAACGATGCCCATCCAATCACCAGGTCAGTACTTTGAAGAAAACCAAAATCAAAGCTCCCTGGTACACCACCGACTTAGCCTCCGCACATCTGCTCTGTAGGAAAGCAGAACGGAAATGGCGAAGAACCTACGATAATAGCGACCGATGCTCCTATATACTGCAGAGGAAAAGCTACCTCTCCACCATCAAATCGGCCAAAAGAACCTATTATGTAAATGCCATTAAAGAGGCCAGCCAAAAACATAAAACTTTGTTTTCAATAGTAAGAACCTTCACCAATCCCAAAGCTCTTCAACCCGAAATCCCCCCATCACAGGAGCTATGTGACAAGATCTCGGATTACTTTGACGATAAAATTACCTCCATTCAAAAAAACTTTCCCCCTCCCCCTCCAACACACAACACCCTCGTACCAGACCAACCATGCCTGGCCGCTAACAGCCTCAAAAATTTCACTCCAGTGACCCTGGCGCAGACCAGAGAAGCGATCCTTTCCTGCAAATCGGGCTCCCCCGCTGACCCCTGTCCCCCAAAGATTCTCCACCTCATCATCAACGAAGTCAACCCTATTGTCAACGAAATAATCAACATATCCCTTAGTACCGGCTCTGTCCCTCTCTCATGGAAGAAAGGCGTGGTTAAGCCAATTATGAAAAAGGCGAACAAATCCCCAACGGACTTGACCAACCTCCGCCCTATCACCCTGCTACCCGCTTTGGGTAAAATAACAGAACAGCTAGTCCACAAAGAGCTGAAGACCTTTCTGGAAACCCACAACTTACTCCATCCCCAGCAATCTGGTTTCCGGTCCAAACATTCTACGGAAACCGCCCTAATCGAGCTGACCGACACCATTAAAACCGTACAAGATCAAAGGAAGAAGGCGATCTTGATCCTTCTTGACCTCACGGCAGCTTTCGATACCATTTCCCACTCCATTCTGATCAATAGACTTATTGATATCGGTATCTCCAACTCAGTCCTATCATGCATTAAATCTTTTCTCAGCGATAGGTCCCAAACCATCACCCTTGGTTCCTTCCAATCAAGCGAGAAAAAGGTATCCTCCGGAGTCCCCCAAGGGTCTATCTTAAGCCCCCTCCTCTTCAACATTTATCTTATCCCTCTTCTCACCCTGATAGAATCTTTCGGCATAACCGTAACTTCCTATGCCGATGATACCCAACTTATCATCCCCCTTGATGACAACTCAAACAAGGCAGAGCTCAATCTCAAACACTGCCTAACGGCAGTTTTCCAATGGATGGACGCCAACCACCTCCGCTGTAACTCAAATAAAACCGAGATCCTCCCCATTGGAAAAAACGTCTCTTTTTGCCCTGCCTTATGGTGGCCTGACAACTCTGTAGCTCCCCCTCAGACGGTTACCTCGGCCAGAAACCTCGGAGTCCTTTTTGATTCTGACCTCTCATTCGATCTCCACGCCGCTTGCGTAGCAGGTAAATGCTTCGGCATAATCAAATCCTTGCGAAAATTCTTTGACTTTCTCCCCCTTGACTCCAGAAAGACAGTCACAGTGGCCCTCATCCTCTCACGAGTAGACTATTGTAATGGCCTTCTGGCAGGGACCAAGAAATCTACTCTGTCAAAACTCCAAAGTGTCTTACACACCGCCGCCCGCCTTGTTCTAAAACTTCCACATAAATCTTCTATTTCTGCAGCCCTGAAAACCCTACATTGGCTCCCCCTGCACAAGAGAATACTCTTCAAGATTCTCACGGTCGCATTTCGAGCATTTAACAAATCAGGTCCCTCTTACCTCACCAGACGCTTTCCTCACTACAACCCTAGTCGTTCCCTCCGATCCTCACAAGAAAACTTCATGACCTCTACCAAATTCAACCTGAAATTGAAAGGCGGTAAAACTCTCAGTGCCCTGGCTATTAGAGCCTGGAACAGCATGCCAAGACATCTCAGACTTCAGACGCTCGAGAAACCTTTTAGGAAACTCCTCAAAACTTGGATTTTTAATCTTCCCGATGACTGGTCCAAAGCTTCAATCTAGCCCCCCTCACACCACTCTGTGTTCTGGTATCAAGGTCTTGTAGCGCCATGATGCTCCTTCCGGAGCGAACGTCGCGCTCTATAAATACACCTCCAAATATCCAAAATATCCAAATATCCACCTCCCACACAGGGCAAAGCATTTCCACCAATATTATGACATTTCAACAGCCACCATGGAAGTCATTCTTGGAATGAAAACTACACACGCCTCAAAGCCACTAGGTAAAGTGCCAGGTGGTGCAAGACTGCAACGAAGGCCGGTGGCCAGGCTCACACTGGTCCGAGAGCTGCCACGTCCAGCTTAAGGGGATCTACACATAACCCAAGCAGGGAGAGGGACAAGGGACACAAAGGCATGGTAAACAAGGACAGATCCCTGTACCTACAATGTATCTACACAAATGGTGATCTGTATGTAAAAGGAATGCTGTGGGCAGCCTCGGGTTGTAGGACAGAAGATACAACCTCTTCTAGTCCATTCAGTTGAAAAGTCATTTCTCTCTCTTTCTTATCAACATTCCAGGAGGACGTTCTGATAATCCTCGAGTCACAGCTCTCTGGGTTGTCTCCTCCCTATAACCCAGTACAGATCAGTGAACTTTGCTTTCCTCCAAGTGCCTTATATTTCAAGTCACCCACGTTACACATCTGTGATGTAATGCTATGTGCCTGTAGATGTATCAAATTCAAATTAATGTCTACTGCATGGTCAATATATAGATTGGCGAGAGGATATGGATGTGAGATTAATGATCATGAGCAGTAACATTCTGGGGTACCCGGGTACTTGCATGGCTTGTTTATGGCATTGTCTGATTTCTGGTTAGTTTATGTTTGACTTTACTGAGGTGTTGCTCTTTTAACTAAGTAACGACTGTGGATGGGCATTCTATCTATGGGGAAATGGTACCTTGTGTGTTATACTGTATATGCCTCTGTCCTCGCATCACCTCCTGAGGGCGAATCCATGACCGCCCATCAAAGGTGGCTTAAGCTTTCAGAACACGTGGCCAGCATCCTGGTCATTAAGGGTCCTGTGGTGGCTGGGTCACACAGAGGGTCCGTCCTGTGGCGGCGGAGTGGCTGGGACACACAGAGGGTCCGTCCTGTGGTGGTGGAGTCAGAGTCTCGGTCAGAGCCTCGGTCAGAGTCTGAGTCTCGGTCAGAGTCTCGTCTGAGTCTCTCTTCTCTCCCCCCCCACCACACCCCCCCCCCCCACCCCATGGCAGCGGCTGGGACACACAGAGGGTCCGTCCTGTGGCGGCAGAGTGGCTGGGACATACAGGGTCCACTGCACTCCACCACTAGGAAATACCCTTGTGTAGTCTAACCTTGCCGGCCGCTCTCCAGTGTGGCTCATCTCTAAATAATACGAAACACAACCAAACACAAACTCAATAGAGCATCTTTGACTCCGGCCAACCAGAGCTACAGAGAGAGCCCGGATTCCAAAAGAGATACCATATGAAGGGCAGTGAGGCTCATACACATGCACATAATAGAACATTACAGCAATCGCAGCCACCGCGGTATTTGTAATCATTTTCACAAACTAGAAAGGTTACAATTCTGTCTCGTAGGAAACAAAGACTAGTATCATCCTAGCAAAAGGGGTCCGGCTTCTGATCCGCCAGCCAAAAGTTATGAGTCATATTGTGCTCTTCCCGTCACTGATGGTAAAACACGGTTTATTATGTAGAAATCACTATCTTCATTGGAAACAACTGACGAAGGTCCTAAGGGGGTGGACCTCGTACTGATTCAGAGGCCAAAACTAATGAACTTCACTGTACTGCTCGTGATCGCTGCAAACATTACAACAGTAACAACACAATTCATGAATCTGTGAAAAAAACCTAAGCAACATTTGTATCTCTGGCCGATTCCGATCTGGGTCGGAAAGCTCTCCAACCGAGCCGGATCCGGAGTGCTTTCCAACCGAGTACGATACGGCCGCATGCTGCCGGACTCGGTTCGGTTGGACTCCCATAGAAGTCAATGGAAGCCGGTCATACATGGGCTCCCATTGACTGAATAGGTACGTCTCGCACAAGGGCCCCCCTATACAGTCGGTATGTGTTGGTGCCATCCGCACCATACATGCCTGTGTTGGGGAGACCCTTGGGTCTCCCCTTGTGTCCGAGTCGTAAGGCTGCGGGTGGCGGGTTGTCCGACGCGGTACCCCAAAGGAAGCTTCCTGGACGTTTTGCGAGCCGGAAACTTCGGCTTGATCCGGCTGTCCGACGCGTGCATCATACTGGTTCAGTCGGAAATCGCCTCCATTGCATGGCACGGTTTGCTTACGTACAGAGCGGTTCGGACCTGGAAGTGAGTTGGTCGGCGATTTCACGTTTCTCGCATCGTACTTGCTCGCTCATACAGCTGTACGAGTCGGTCGGTAAAAACGCGTACGGGTAGTACTTTTTCCGTCCGGTTCGCAGTCAGAGCCCTTCCGAGCGAGATCGGAATCGACCCCTTAGTGTTACAGATTTGTACAAAAAACGTGATCAGGAAGATCTACTTGCCTCTTGGTTTGAAGTTAGAGCATTCCTGAAACATTAAAGTCAGGTATCTTGCAAGCCCAATGTTTAAGCAACAAGCGGACACCTGCTCTGAACCCACGAAGGCCACAACTGGCCACTGGAGGGTTTTAGGAGAGCCACACCTGCTGTTTGCTAGTCCAGCCCTTTACCGGAGAAGAAGCACAAGGTCAGAAGCTGATGGCCACCGTAGTCCGCTGAGCCTCTAGCTCAGCGCACCAAGAATGCACCCCTGCTTAGGATGCCTGCTCAGAGCTTCTCTCACTATTCTTCCTGGCAGATCTTTCCCTCTCCAACTCCTCTGATTTGGGAGCTTTGCTGTCTGCAAACAGGGAAGCTCAGTCCTTCTCTCCAGGAAGGACCATCCATTTACAGCTTCTCATTTGAGCCTCTGGTCTCGTGGGCGTTCCTGCGACTGTAAAAATCAAATCTTCACCAGTTGGTCCTTACATATGGGACCATATATGTTGGTGCCCGAGAGAGTGCACTCTCATTGGTAAGTGTATCCCCAGTAGTATGTCAGATGAAAGAGTACCCACCTGGAGCTAGTCACTCCTCTATGTCCAGTGCCTCCCTCCAACTGTCCACTGGATCTCGGGTGGCCACAAATAACTGGATGCTAGAATATTGACTTTGGCACCAGTTTTACATGTCGATGAAAAATATCTCTTTGTAGCTGGGACTCGCGCGTCACTTCTGGATGAGATGGATTTGGGCGTGTGAGTTTTTGACAAGGTCTTCGCTGTCAAGCCTGCTGAGTGCCTGGAATCCACACTGCCATCTTGCCATTCTGGGGTTTCCTCTTCTATAACCCTTTGTAGTTTACAATTCTACCAGTAGTTAATGATTGGTTCTCACCACAAGCTTTCAAAATATTAAATTCCCCACCAGCATGCAAGTGTCTCTTTTCTAAAGAGAAGTAGTTCAACTCAGCACCCTTCAAGGACCTAGAGGCATACGCTATTGTCATTGCACCTGTGACATCACAGCTCCAATTCCAGTATCACCTGCATCAGTTACAACTATGGATTTACACCCAGTGTCAAATGAACTTAAAGCAGGGGCCTCAGCATTAGCTCGCTTTGGGTCACAAGCTCTCTGGCTCAAACTTCATTCCACACAAACTTTTAGTATTTTTTCTCTCTATTTGTTGTCAGAAAAGACAGGTATGTACTTTCAGATAGAATTCGGCTAAACCCCAAACTGATCAGAGTTGATTTTGGTTTGCCTTTTCGGGGCTTATCAACTTTTCTTTGGAGCAACCACATCTTTACTTATGCAATGCCCAAAACAGTCCACTGATCCACCTCAAATCTATGCTTCTCTTGGTTATTGTAAATACATTATTTTCTATATAGTAAGCAAATGTGTCGTTAGGCCTCTCTTGAGAATGTTCTCTTTAAAATATGCCACATTTGTTTTTATCCCTTCGACAAGTTTATTAATTATCCATTGAGAAACAGCAAAATATGATGTTAATCCACATGGCATCTTTTTAGACCTTTATGCACCTTCCAATTGAATTGGAGGGGAACATGGCCTAGAGTCTTCGTGCAGAGCCACTTGATGGTATGCAGAAGTAAATAAAGTGTGAAGAAGACTGTACCTTTAATGCGGAATGACATTTCGCTAATGTTGGGCAACAATTCATTCATTCATATACATTGATTCAACTCTCTACGGTCCATACATAAATTGATCTTTGGATTGCACTTGATTACTACTTCAACAGGTGATAACAATTTAGGTAAACTGATTTCATTAATGATGTCCTCCTGTCAAACTGTCTAATTCTTCTCTCAAAGCTTCTCTTATTGAAATGGGTGCATTACACACATTTCATGCTTTAGGAATTCCCCCTCCTTCAAGTATAAGCCTTTGAAAGAAACCTTTCAGCGACCCTGCAGTAGTCAACAATACCCGAATGAACATTCTTCTCCACTAACCTACCACTCCTTCCATATGGACATCGACAATAAGATCAATATAACCTAACACTTGAACGGGATAATCATCACCAATTAATGTGTATTTGGCACCATATTCGACCATTATTTATGATATCACTTAGCCGCCAACTGTAGTCATGCAAAAAGGAGTATCGTTTTTTTCAACAATCTATCAATCAGGGTTGGAAAGCGCAACTACTCAACCGTGAGGGTCTCAAGGTGCTGGGGTGGGGGGGGGGGGGTAGGGAGGAGCGGCTCCGTTAAGTGCTGGTGTCACCCGAAAAGCCAGGTGTTGAGGTCCTTCTTGAACTGGGGCAATGCGGGAGACCGCCGGAGGTTGAGGTGGAGGGTGTTCCAGGCTTTGGCTGCGAGGTAGTAGAAAGACTTTGCCCCATTCTAGTCTTGCTGATATGTGGGCCAGTGGCCAGTGAGAGCTGGCTTATCGGAGGTGTCTTTTGGGTGCATGGAAGGAGAGGCGGCTGTTCAGATATTTGGTCCGGTGTTGTGAAGGGCCTTGTACGCGTTGGTGAGGTATTTGAAGGTTATTCTTCTTTCCACTGGTAGCCAGTGGAGATTGCGGAGGTGTTCAGTGATGTGACTGCGACAGGGGATGTCGAGGATCAGTCTGGCTGCGGAGTTCTGGACAGTCTGGAGATTGCGAAGGAGTTTCTTGTTAATTCCGGCATAGAGCGCATTGCCGTAGTCCAGTCTTCTGCTGATGATGATGAGGACGAGGACGCGCATTACTGTTTTTCTGGATTCGGTTGGGATCCATCTGAAGGTCTTTTGAAGCATGTGGAGGGTGCTGGAGTAGGTCGAGGAGACGGCGTTGATCTAGCGGTTCATTGTTAGTGATGAGTCTAGTATGATGTCGAGGTTTTGTGCATGGTCCGTCGGGGTGAGGGAGATTTCTGAGGATGGAGGGCCACCAGGAGTCGAGTTTCAGGACGCTGCTCTTCGTCCAGGTGTCGACGGCTTCCATCCCTTCTTGGAAGTTTTGTTGGATGACGATGGGTTCGTTGGTGAGGGGGGAGGATCAGCTGTGTGCTGTTGGCGTATGAGACAATGTTTTTTCATATCTCCACCCTTACAAATGTCTAAAATGAACCCTTTTGTCACTTTATCATCTTCATAAGTTACTTCTCGGATTTGTGTTTCTCACACTGCTATCATCCTTGCCTTCCCTACATTCTCTATTTTTGTTTCTACAAATTCAGGCACAGTGGCCTTTAGTTTTGTACAATTTACATGTTAGTTCTACTGCTGGGCACAATTCATCACAAGATATATAACATGGAATACCACACAAAACAAATACTGTATCTCCTTCCCATCTTTTTACCATCCTTTTACCATTGTTCACCTCTTCCTTAACTTATTTTAATCTTCTGATTCAACAATTGACACTGGTGCTTTCCCTGTCTGTTAGTTCTTTAATCACTATGGCGATTTCGGCATATCGCTATTGCCTTTTGTAATGTGGAGTCGTCCATCAGTAATATTTGTTTCTTGTAAGTTGGCATTGTTCATCCTGTGCACAAATCTGTCTTGTATCATTTGGTCTTGGAATACCCGGCAATTGTATTTGGCTGCTAAGACTTCTATAGTTTATTCATAAACAAATCCCCTGATTTCATAGGCAATTGGCCCCTTCCCAAGAACCTGTGTCTTGAAACAATTGTGATAATGTCTTCTTCAAAATTCAGTTCTAGGTTCATCTTCATCTAACCCTAGTGGTGGCAAAAGTTTTAATATTCTGCGACCAACGGCCCTCAGGCAATGTTTCAAGCGACACAGCGTGAGGAGGGCATTGCCAAGGCAGCGGTCTCACCTTGACGAATGTGTGACTACAGGGAGCCGCTCCCACGCCATTTTGAGCACACACGACTATGAAACGCGATATCACTGAAGTGTGTTTTGAATAACCCCCGATTGAAAGGGAAGTATAACCACACCTACAAACCAGCTGAAACATGTTGACGAGCATGCAGTGAGGAGCGGGGAGGAGCGGCTAGCAATCCAGGTCACCACCATCCGACTCTTTTTAACCCTGGCCGGGTAATCCAGGAATAAAGCATAAAGGCGGATATATCCGAGTCCGTTTTAGATTTCAAAGTCTGCACGTATAATGTGTTGATCCCTTTATTTTCATGTCTGTATTGTCTTCCCCTTCCCTTTGCTCCACCCCAGGCGTTGGTCTGCTCAGGGGTGTTAGTTAACAAGCCCTATGATGAAGCATGCCACAAATTGTGGGTGAGGGCAGTTTTTCCACACGTAGCACATGCCACTTAAAATCAACGAGTTAGAAGTTGACATTCATACCTCTTTTTTGTGTGTATAATGTTTCAGCATTGCCAATTTCCCATTCTCAGTATAAGCTTTCTCCCGTCCCCATGGCTTCCACTTAGGCCTGAACTCCTTAAATCCGCGGAGACCATTTCAGGGGTGGTTTTTCGAGATGCCGTAAAAACGGTAAGGGAGCGTCTTCAATATCTTTTTTTCTTTTCATAGAGCACTACTGGCAATTGTAAACGTTCAGAGTATGTTATATTAATCAAAAAGAATGTCAAGGGAACCTCTAAGGTAAGAGTATTGAACCCAATACATCAATACACACTAAACACCCAGAGGACAGTGGAAAATGAGTGTTGTTTCATTTGACTGGTGTGCTTATTACTCAGACTTGAAACAACACTCTGTGATGCGCAACAAGTAACTTGGAATATTTCACCACTTGGTAATGTGCTAACTACCACTATAGTATGTTGAATAATATGTGCACGTCACCACTTATCACAGAGTAATGCCATAGGTGCACAGCTCTTTGAACAACCCCGAAAGATCTCCCAGTAGACACAGCCGAATGTGTGCACATCACACTACTTAATTGCACAGGTTTGGTGCACGCGTACTAGGCTGCAGATGTGGGTCTTGGATACGATAAGAGTTCTCAATAAAAAAAGTGTGTGAGTCACACTTCAAAATTGTGCAGACCGTGTGCACAATATCTTCCTGTCTTGTCAGTACACTAAAATTCTATGTTAGGGCCGGAGGCTCCAATTATGATTTTCTTTCGCTTATTGATTTTTACAGAAGCCAATGAAGATCTAATATAATTAAAACTACATTTCCCATGAAGCATATTGCATCATAGTGGTCAACTAATCACCAAATGCATAACCCTTCAAATACTATCAGCAGCACCTGGAATGCCTCTGTTTGCTGCTCAGCAGTCAAGATAAGTGCTGTCATATTTGTTCCTCATTTATGGTTCTGTATTACAATTTATGTATTTTCTGTACAGGTTGTCCAAAGTCGGTTCTGTGTGGCTGGATCCATGCCAGATTTTAAAGATGACTAGATTTTTCTAAACAGGGATTAAATCCGTGGTGTGTCTCATCGTGCATTTGAACGGTCTCACTGTTATGGCTCAGCATCTCGCCTGGGTGATCTACTTACTCCAGGAGTTGGAGCTGTAATCAATAGCCAGAAATCGATGCTCATTCCATCTCACGTCATAGAATTCTTAGGTTTTCAAGTGGATTCCTTGTGTGCCCAACTTTGCCTTCCTTCTCACAAACTGAGGAGTACTGAGGAGGAGTTGTGATCTCTATTGTCCAGGCAGACAGTCTCCTTGCGACTGATGGCCAGGAATGTGAGGCTACTGGTCTCTTCGATCAGAGCGAAGACAGAACTGAGCTGGTGGCTCAAACCTATGGAAGCCTGAAACGGCACGGCCATCTCTGGCTGCCAGAGATCACAACGGAGTCGATGCCAGCTGGTGGGCTGGGGAGCCTGGTGCAGTTCCGTCTCCACCAGGGGCAGGTGTTCAATACAGGAGTTAAATCTCCACATTAACTGACTCGAACTCTTAGAAGGTTTCTTTGCCATTCGGGCCAGTCTCCTAAGAAAACGAGTTGTTGCATTTTATTCAAGATTAACATCTCAGTGGTTCACTATATCAACAGGTTGGGCGTGAATGAGGTTGCAAATGATAGCAGAACCTGTAAAAGACTTGGCATTTCTGCTTTCAGCATCACTTTCCTGTAACAGCTGAATATCTTCTGGGGCAGCAGAATGCTGTTGCAGACTGGAACGCCAGACATTTGACGAATCCCAGTGACTTGAAGTTGAATGTCCCAATTTTTCAGGCGTTAAAATGGGTGTGGGGACATAGTAGTGTGGACCTGTTCATATTAAGGCTAAACAATCGGCGGGAGGAATTTTAGAAGAAGAGGTGGCCCTGGCAACAGATGCGTATCAGCAGAACTGGACCGCATGGCTCCGATACGCCTTAACCTCCTTTGATGATAATACGGAGAGTAGAGTTTCAGGTAGGTGAGGAGGCAATGAGCAGAGGGTATTCTGGCGACATCTCTCATGCGATCTTCCAACTCAGCGCTCACATTTTCAGACATTTTAGTTGGATCCAATGAAAAATGGCTCCTTCTAGTGAAGGCAGGGCTTATCAAACTCATGGCTCTGAGGGTTTCATGGGTTGCTGGCAAGAGCCACAAACTTTTTACGGGCTTCTTTCTTCATCCAGCAATTATGGCCATGCGGTACACAAACGATATTCTTAGGACTGGGATAGATGGTTAAGTTGATGCAACGAAAGGAGTCTGGATCCAGTGGCAGCGGATTTCATGATGGTTTGAGCCGCAATTTCAGCAGGCCATCATCTGATGGATGAAAAGCCAACTGGGGAACATCCCATGGTGTGTAAGCTTATGAGAGGCATTACATTCTCCAATTCCCCTCAACTTGGGTAGAACACCCTGTGGAATGTGGACATCATTTTGCGAGTCTTAGACCTAAATAATTCAGATCTTTCTCGAAAACAATTGTCAGTGAAACGACTATGTTGTTATGCTTAGTTTCTTGTAAGAGTGTCAGCTGTACATGCTCTGGATCTTACAGGTAGAGCGTTTTCTCCAGAAGCAGCTATATACATTTCAAAATGCACAAAGACATACAATAAATGCACTGTGAATCCAGCCTTCCCAAATAAGGCTAAGCTGTGTGCAGTTTGCTGCTTGAAGGAATATGAATGTGTTTCTTCACAATTTCAGCAGGACTCAGTAGAGCAATTATAGATTGCTCTTCAGAAACCGTTTAAATCTGTGTCTGCGTCCACTCTGGCTAGATGGATGTGCTAGCTTGTATCTGAAGCGGGAGTTGTTTACCCGTCTTTGGAGCTCATTCAGCTTGAGGGGCTACGGCGTCCAGGCCTACGCTTCGATTCCAGATTGAAGGTATCATGAAGACGGCAGACGGGTCTTCAGAGTCTACTTTTAAAACATTGTATTATAAACCCATTGTTTATGGCCTCTATTGTTGTGGGACAACTTTGAACAAGCATAATTAGAGCCTCCGGTACGGACACAGAATACAATATTTTCCAGCGGGCACATTAAGAATTTTCAATTCCATTAAGGACACATAGGAGCGGGTTTATCCCAACAAACATTTCATGCATAAAACCATTTATAGGTTGCATTATTGGTCATAGTGCAGAAGTGAATAATTCCCTCCCGTTGTTTTGGGATAAGTGACTTGTTTAGTTTGATGGAGTTAGGGATTACACGTTAGTTCTTTCCTCGTGGGTGGAGAGCAAAACCAGGAGTGAGTTGCTGTTCATGGGACTCTGTCCTGAAGTTAGTGAGCTGCGGACTGGTGCGTAAAAGCAGCGATGGTAGTCCCCTTGGACATGCAACGTGTGGTTGTTCTTGGTTCAAGGGTCAAGGAAGGATTGGCTGAGAACTTCGGTATTTCTTTTCCGAAGCTGCAGCCGAAGAACTGTGGTGCATTAAAGACTGTGCTGTTCAACAAAGAAAGAGGCAGTCGAGATGGTGCTGACCTTATTTGAGGGGTCATGCATATGGTGATTGGTGGGCCCCTATGATGTAATATGCTTTATGGGAAGTGTAGTTTATTTTCATCAAGTGTTCATCGGCTGCTGTAAAAATCAGTTAAAGAACGAAGCATCATCTTCGCCTGCGTGTCTTTCATGGAACTGAAATTTCTTGATGCAACAGCTAGAAAATGTTGTCTTAGCTTTAAAAGCAGCCAGAACAAAGCAGCCACCTCGTACAACGTAATGCAACGTAACGTCACGCAACGCAACGCAACATGACGCACCATAACATGCAGACGACAGTGGCGTAACGAAAGTTGAGGGGGCCCCCCTGCCACGCACACAGAGGGGCCCCGCTCCGGATTTAATCCGAGCTATTGGCCCTGAGTACTGTGCTGATGGGGCCCCCTGCAGCTCGGGCCCCCCCCCCCCATCCCTGTTACGACCCTGGCTGGCGAGCAGGCCAGGCAGTTACAGCTCGCGCAGCGGCTGCACTCGACCTGGGCCTCACCTAATGTTCAACTTTGGCGGACAGTTTCCCCACAAAGACACCTAAATGATGCTGAGCTTGTCACGGTTCTTACACTCCGATCCATCAACGTCAGATCATCATCGCAGCCTCCTCTCTCGGCCTGCTCGATGCTGTTGCGCGCATTATAGGGTATTGATTCAATGCAAGAGAACAGCTCCTTACCAAAGAGGGGGCCCGAAGCACAGAATGGAATCCTTGGGTTGGAAGAGAACACTCTCCACCCGGACTCCACTAGGATGTCACACTCGACCCTAACCCGAGGCTCAGGAACATAACACACATATATGCCAACTTGAACAAAAATCTCACGGTGTGAGGAGGTGGCGGGCCTCGTGCCTAGAAGTACCTAACAAGGCACCTTTGAGACCCACCCTGCCCCCAAGCCCCCTCCTCCCCCCCCCAAAAAACAAAAAAAAGGAAAAGCTTGCAAAGGCTGGTGCTGTTGTCCTGGCGTGTTTCCACACCCCCTAATGGACGTCCGTATTTTAAAGCCTCAGAAAATGAGCTGGAAAAACACTATTTACAGTGGTTTTCAGATCCTTTTCCTGCCACTGTGTGATATCGGCTCCAAACCGGGAGACCATGGTAGGAGCCAATATCGTGTGTCACACTGTGGCCCCGTGTGAGTTGGCAGGTATGCGAAAGAGACCCAGAACTCATGACCTGTAACTTGGCTCAATAACCCGACACCCTGACCCATAACTAAAAAAAAAAATTCAATCACGTCCAAGGAGACCTGGACCCTAACCGAAGGCAAAAAAACAGTAACAGTGACTCAAAGCTTAAAATCAGAGACTCAGTCCCACAACCAGAGGCTCCGAGCCACAACCAGAGGCTCAGAACCATAACAAAGACTAAGATGGGGTTTGGGGGGCACATGGACTTATTCCCTAGTTGGGCTGGTTAGTAGTAGTGTTTATTTGTTATGCAGTGGCTAGAGTATATTACCTACTGGCGGTCGCCAGTAGGTAGTTATAGTTAGGACCCTGTTTCCATAGGAAA